>NW_028145469.1:2115000-2445510 GCF_977016875.1 Pavona decussata | reverse complement strand
TCAATATCTTGTCAATGAATTGGGATGTGAGGAATAGAGAAGCAAATTTATAGTAGCTAAGTCGCTGTAACACTGATCGCATTACAATTATAGTCCAACTCATTCATTAAAAGTTTTTGCTCTCACCAACTAATATTAAAAGAAAATCCGTTCGGAGGACCTTGTCGAAATGTTAAAAATCTGAGCCTTTAAGGGAAGGACAACCCCGAAACCACACTCAAAGTCAAACACAGTTGTATATATGTATATAGATGGCTCGCTCTTTCAGTGAGTTTTTATAACGGGAAGGTTAAGTATCCTGCCCACAGTAAATGCGAGTTGCGAAACGACCACCATTTTGCACGTTTCTAATCCAACAAAGGCCCGTTTCAACTTTCGTCAACACAGCCATCGCCTTTTGATCTTTCTGCCACAATTAAGAACCCTTCATTTAAGCCCATTATTGTCTTATTCAAGATACTTGATAGAAAAAAACTGGTTACGTTTTCTGTCACCATTTACAAAAATGTGGAAACAAAAGTTTGGGAGGGGGCACGATAAGCCGTTGCTTTCACAAAGTGGCACCCAAAGACAACATTTATTAAAAGCAAAATACTTAAAATGCTGTCGTATGTATTGGCAGTTGATTTTATGGCCTTTTTAGTGGCAAATCTGTGTAAGCTGGCGCATTCTGATCTGTACGGACTCCAGCTTTAGCTGAAATTTTTTTGAAATCACAGTGTGGAACAATATCTTAGGTCCGGTTCATACGTCGAACATTACATGAGCCGAACCTAATACCTATTAAGGTCGACCCAAATAATTAAGTTCGGCAGTTGATTCAGACGTCGAACCTAACTGAAGTCGAACTTGATTAAAGCTAAAGTGAGAAAGTAGATTTTCGTGGTCAGCAGCTGTTGTTTTTACTCAACAAGATTCAAAATGGTGGTAAAGATGAATTCTGACATGGAAGAGCTCGTTTGGTAAAATAATAAAGTCAGGCCAAACACGGCTCCTACTGGACGAGATAGGAAGAATATGACCTTCAAAGCTAATTTGCTCTTACGAGCACGTCTTCAAAATTCTGCCTTTTCTGTACGAAAGTAAGGAAGGGTCTTTGTAGATCTCCCTTAGCAGAGGCTGATTTTCTATCAAGTGTCATTTACCAGGAGCCATAATCAGGGATGGAGACCGTAACGAGATGCCAATGACCAGGATCGCGCGTGGAGAAATTGAATTTTTTTTTCTACCCGTTCAAAATGGCGTCCAAATTTTAAAATTCTGCCAGGGAATATCTCCTCAAAGCCCACATTTAAAGATTAGACTTTCACAAAGAAAAGGTAACAATTGAAAGAAGACGAGAAAGTTGGAATAAGCGGCCTATTGATCACATGACTCTCGCAGTGAAGTCAAAAAGGCGCCAAAACGGTGGCGCTGCGTGCGTTGCTACTGTTGAATGAATGAAACAAGCTTACACTCTACAGACATGTACTCAGACAGGTAAGGACTTTTTTATCTTTAGTGAATTTTTTCTCAGCTACCTTCCGTGTCACATATAAGGTAGTAGCCCCACGCAAATTTGCGTGTATTCACGCGGGTTTATGACGTGAGGTGGGGGGGGGGGGCAATTTTTTCTAATATATACTATTTTTGGTACAACTCATGGGGACGCGTGGATCCCACGCTTACGGTCTCCATCCCTGATTATGGCTACTGTATTTACTCATCTGAATTGTTTTAGGTTAGGCACAGAAGGGAGATATTCCATAACAAACCTCAAAATGTTTTTGCGGGGTTTTAGTTTGTTTTGTAGAGCCGACATTCTTTCGCGGAGGTTGACTTCTGAAAGAGTTTTATTTATAAGGTTATTGAGGTAACCTCTGTTTGAATAGAGTAATGTTTTCTTCAAATGTTGTTTTTGAATATCTTGTTCTGAGAAGTCTTGACGCTTCGCCTTTGATATAGCCTGTATTGGAAAGTTTCTGTCGGTTTGAAGGGCGTGTGCACTTCAAGAATAGATTCTTTTTTTTTTTTTTTAAATCTTTCGCATCTCAGACAAGTATATTCAGTTGTTTCAAAACAAGAAGAACAAGCTCATTCCTCTTTTCCCGCCATCTTGTTCAGAATGAAGTCCTTTGCGCATGCCAAGTCGATGGAACGCGCAGACCTCTGGGATAGATATAATTTATATAATTTATACGTAACGTATGCATTTGGTTCGGCACATGAAAATTTCGACGTCTGAATCGAAGTCGAACTTTTGCCGTTCTATTCGACTGGCGCAGTCGAATAGAACGGCGGGTCGACCCAAATACAAATCTGTCGATCCTAACTGATTCATACGTCGATCTTTACATGCGCCAAACCAAATGATTAGGTTCGGCGCATGTAAAGTTCGACGTATGAACCGGGCCTATAGTTATAGGCTTTCCGAAAATGTTGGCTTGGCCGTTCACCGCACTTATTAATAAACGGCGAATTCGTCCACTCCGAAAACAAAAGGCAGTAATTAGATTTTTTTTTGTTTCATGAAAGTATGAGTTGACAAGTCGCTAAAGAAAACTCTTTACTGAGCACAAATCGAATTAATTACTCAATCTATCAGTCTTAGCTACCTGAAAATACAGTCCTCCAGCATCAGTCGACATAAGAGTTAAAATGTGTTTGGTTCCTTGTTGGAATCCACATGGCATTGGCACTGCACTGTCGCTCTGTCAGAAAGATGATGTTACCACTTCTGAGCAGGCAGCTACGCTGTAGATATGTACGCAAAACCTCTCGAATAACGTAAAGTAACCGTTTGTATCATGGCACGTGAATTGTATCACACCACGAACATTAGCATTTTATCGCCCAGCAAACGCTTGTTTTAATTACCAGTTCGAATGATTTCACAAATCCATGCCCTCATATAAATAGATATGTACCAAAAACCTCTCGTATAAAGTAACGTAATCTTTTGTATCATGGCACGTGGATTCTATCACGGCACGTGGAATTGTATTTTATCGCCTAGCAGCTGCTTGCTTTAAATCACCAGTTTCTGATTACTTTATATAGCCAGCTTTTGAATCTTTACGGTCATTCGTTGAAGTTGCGTGATGAGTGTGGTCAGTTCCTGACCATATACGGAACAGAGCTGTAGCAAAATAACAATGAATCACTTCTGAAGCCTGAACTATTTTTTCCTGAGTGTATATCTCTAATATCTATCGATTTTGGGGAGTTAGCGATGCTGGAAGTTATCACTGCTAAAAGATCGTAGGCTTACGCACCACGCAGTCAAACATAGCCCGAGTATAAGCTGAAAACAGCTTCTTGTTACATTTGTTTCATTATTCCAGCCAGCGAACTGGCGTCATTTGATATTTCAAAAACTGTCAAATTGACTTGTCCTTAATTCCTTGTCTTTGTCTCGAGACACAAGTCATTTGATGGAATTTGCATCCTTGCACGTACAATCGGCATCTTCCTTTTCTGAAAAGGCCATTCTGAACGCACCGCAATCTCATTCCCAGAGCTCACTGGGAGAACGAGATTGAAGTCAGAAACAGCGATGTCGCGCACGCTCGGAGACGATCCAAGATTGTCCGTGGAGAGAGAAAACGGACGACTTAGGAGCGTCAGGCCATGGAGAGCAGACAAGAAAGTCACTTGAATAGGCCATTTTCATGATGGCGTCATTTTACTACAACTACCAGAATTCATTTCGTTTTCCTTTTCAAATGCAAATTTTGTAATCCCAGTGGAGAGCAAAAAACAATAGCTCTAATAAGCATGAGAAAAGAAAAACCAGAAGAATTCTGGTAGTTGTAGTAAAATGACGCCATAGTGAAAATGTCCTATTTGAAATGTTCTATATGAAAACAGGTTCCTCAGGAATCAAGCCCTGCTCTCTTGGATGGTTGGCCACGTGTTCATGCTCTATTGCTGGCCTGGTCTCACAGTCAGGAATCTAGAAATACAAGATTGTACAAGTTATCGGGAAACTTTCACAAAGAAGAGCTTTACAAGATGTGCAAGACTGTTATGGAAAGAAAAGACAAGGAAGAAACGGGAAAATGAATTATAACGTCGAGTTAGGACGACATAGCACTCGGCTTATGATTGAATAGTACGTAGGTGGACTACTTATGTAAATGTGGGTGTGTTCAAGTGAGGCGAGTATGGGAACTCAAAACAAGTTTGAATGCTACGCTCACAGACATCCAAGCCCGCCCCTGTTAAAGGGACAGTGTCACCTATTTGTGATGTTATTTTGAATGACCAAACCACATTTGAATTGACGGAATCGTAAAAATAATGGTTCCGTTTTTTAACAATATCACTACTACTAATTTTTAAGTTGTCTTTGGCCGCGGATGATCAAAATTGAAATGGATGGAAACTTCAAGTTCTACTATTGTATCTAGGAGAAATCGCTGAAAAAACTGATTAGTAGTTTGTTCTTTCCAGGATTCTTCTCGGTGCTGACAGTGCCCCTTTAAAGACGCAGTTTCAGTTCTTATGCAACTGAAGCAACAGTTAAGTTCTTGGAAGAGCTGAATTCACTTGGCATTAACACTCAAAAAGTACAACAACCAAAATGTGTCACATACCATGGCCAGTTTCACGTTCAACTCTTCAGTTTCCAACAGGTTTTCTCCTGAGAGACTTCCGCTTAACAACTTTGCCACAATTTTCATGGCAGATGCGTCACAAGATGGCAGTGTGTAGGTAACTTTCTCTGGCAATCTCATTTGGTCAATCTTTTGTCTGTCAATCTGCGCATGTGGAAAATTTGTACGTTAGTTAAGAATTCTTTACTGATCTTCAGTAACGTTATCTAACAAGTTTGGCGAAAGCAGTTGAATTATTGCAGGAGGAAGGAATTCTTAAACAAATGGCAAGCTACCCGATTCAGATTTATATTAGTGGATATGCTTGTCTACGAAAGCAGTTTCGGGGAACTTGTGACGAGCGTCAGACGTTGTGGTATCAGTTATTTTTGGTCCTTTTTATGAGAATAGAAACTTCAGACAGGCGTTAGGCTCCATTGCCAGCCGCTGTTCGTAAACTGATCTAGCCTAGGCAGGCGTTCAAATGCACTCATCTAACTTAACAGCTGGGAAGAATCTCAGATGGCGCTTCTTCGATTGAAGAAATTGTTTTAATCCATATTTCCTTTCCCTGATTTACGAATAAATTATGTTACAGGGTGACAAAGTTAAAATAACATCTAATCTTTCTTTCTACTTCTCGCTAACTACAGCTATATAACCAGGCAGCCTTGTTATACACTACATTATATTTCAGTGAAATGAGCATCTGGTACGTTTGCTCACTGTCTTCCAAATCTGGTTTGGATCCAGAGGTAAATATGGAGCAACAAGTTGAACTTTAGCAATAAAGATAACTTTACTAAGCGAAAAGTTAATATTATTTATTGAAATTAGTATTTATCCTTTAAAATGTAATACCATTCTAACAGCATCAAAATCTTCTATTTGCAGCTTGGCAACGAGGGTGTCAGCGTCCTCTGTCCTTCCCCAGCAAAATTTTTCGGAATGCACTTTAAACATTGCTAGTCTTATATTTTCCTCCTAAAATCAACATGTTGAATTAAAATTAGTCATTCAGATTACTGTAATAGCATGCCATTCTGACCTCTGGATCAGAGACTTCAAACAGTTTAGTTCATTCCAGTTCGTGGAAGCGCATTCCATTAAGAGAGAGTTGTCTTCAACTTTCACCAGACATTTTTCCTAAAACTGTCTTTGATGTGGAGTTTGGGTCTCTCAGTGATCCAATGACGGCGATATGTTCGCTGGGACTTTGATGCCCAGCAGATTTAACCTCCATAATTGGAAACTGAACTAGAAGATGGGAGGTCTAACAGAAGACAGCCTCTTACTCTGAAGATCAGGGGTTGAGTTTGTGGCCAATCAAGCCATCAGGTAAGAATTCTGCTGATCATAGAAATATTTTGAGATAAGTGGTGGTATAGGTAAAATGGACTAGGGAGACAAAAAACGAGGAAATTGTAAAAATTTGGGTAAAGGGGCGAGGCGGCCAAATACAACACAATTGATACATGCCTCCTTAGTCATACGTTTTCTGTTTGTTTTATAAAACGTACAATTTCAGTTGCCCACTCTATATTTTTCAGTGATATTAATACCTGTAGGAACGCTGATCTGCTATTTTCTTCTGCTCTCGTTATAAACAAGAAGATTTGTTTCCTTGATTCATTGCGTCCACGGCGTTCTGGATGTACACAGCTGTAAATGTCCAGGATATATTTTTCATCCTCACAGAGCAAATCCGCACAGCCCTGTTGTGTAGCCACTGGGATGCTGTCTGACATGATTCTGCTGGAAAGTAGACCAAAGAACACATTAACAGATCAGCTGTTATATCAAAAGGGCGCCTGCTTTGTCGTTTACCAAGGTATTGAAAGCAATACAAACAATTTGAGTTTATCACACACAACAAGTTTTCCTTTACAAGCTTTGCAAAGGGTCTGACCATTTCCCGATTAGATTGTTTGAACGTTGTTGTTGACGGTTATGAACTAATAAAGCTCTGCCTCACAAGCTGGTATGCCTCTTTATAAGCAAAAATCTCAATAATCGCTTGTTATACTTGTAGTTGAAACATACACAAAAGCAATTGTCAAACAAATGGTTTTGTGTCGGAGGATTATTTTGCACTGAGTGTTTTGCAAGACTACAAGGGAACTCGCTTAATTACCGTAGTTCCGGGCCTAAACCGGTTTGAGACAAGAAGCACCAAATGTGGTGCCATTTGAGGCCCTGCACGGTCAGTTGAGGAGTGTGAAGCTACAGTAGCTGCTTTAGGGTAAAGGATAATGGACAATATAGTTATTTTTCAATGAGATGGACCAAAGTTTGAATATACCCAAACAACACAGATCAAGCCATGAGTGAATTGAACGATCATCATTTCTCTTGAGACTGGGTGTTTAGCACAGCCAGCTAGCATGATTGAAGCCTGATTGTCCCGATTTAGAACTTAAAAAATAAGAAGAACACCTACTGCACTATCATTGGACTATAGACTTTGTATGGATTATTATATGTTTGGAAGGCCATCTAACCTAACCTTTTCCCCGGCCACCTCTTAGATGACAATATTCCACAAATAAACACGTCGGCCATCTATTGTTCTACTGAAGGGACCCGTCACGTGAAGTGTATAAAATGGTAAATTGATTTAACATTTCCGCATTAATTAATTGAACTAATCTTCTGTTCCCGATACAAATCACAAAGATTACTATCATCGTGGTATATTGGATGCTGGACGGACATTCAAGTGCTTGTTCTTTGACAACGTTTTTTATACCATCGATCGGAACAATTTGTTTGAAGTAGAAGGGCAGAAATGCCCATTGGTTGAAACACTAATCACAGTGTGTTCTAATCTCGTACCCTGATCTCAGTCGGTTTGGAAATGTCGACCGTGGGAGATCTGGGTACGAGATTAAGTGTGTTCCTGCCGGAAAATTTTTAAAAAGCACTTGAGCCGATAAACGAACTGGTCAGCGGCTTAGGAAAACATGGGGGCCGAACTCGCTTCAACAAATGTGATAGACTTGTTTTGTTATATGGCAGCTTTAATGAAACTCTGCCAGCGTTTTCATTACGATCAAATTGGTATGAAATTGCTGGTCTTGGGATGTGGAGAAATTTCAAAGCGAAAGTTATCTCCTTTCTTGGCTACAGTTGCCATCATTCATTTATGTTGACATGTTCGATGGCCGAAATATGGCCGTCTTAGTCGAATGTCACAACTTTTACTTCTCACTTGTACAGTGGAACAGAAACTGGATTACGGCCAAATGTTTTAACAGATTTTCATAGGCGATGGATGGAACTTTCCACTGATATGTCGAAGAACCTGTGAGTACCAGCCACTTTTACAATTTTAATATTCCTTTAAACTTGGGCTAAACCGCATGTTGTGATAAGTGCTCAAAGTTAGCTTAGATAAACTTCGTGCCCTCAGATTAATTACAGTAAAAAAGCAAAAGCTTATGATTGCAATTCATCGCATCGTAAAAATGAAGGGTCATCGTTGTAACTTGCGAATTAGGAGGTTTGAATGATCTGTACTCTCCAGAACCGTAACTGCTGTAAGTCTTGCAAAATTTATGATCTCGAAACTGGGTTTTGAGCACAGCCTTGGGGCCAAAAAGTTCGAATCTAAAAAAAAATTAAGAAATTAGTTAAATTTATCCGTTCGTATTTCATTCTTAATACCTACATGCGAAGAGAAGTTGTGGGAGTGTTATCAGCGATATCTATTTTTAGATGAAAGGGGCTAGCACGCTAGTTTCTGTAAAATTTGGTCACCTTTTCTTCGTACGTCCAAAACCACTCGATTTTCGATCGCAGAATGAATGCTTGGAAAACTTCATATCAGTTTATTGATAAAAGGAATCCATTGTCATGAACTAAATTCAAGTACGACCACAAATAAATCGTTGTACAGGGTTACATTGCAACCGAAAATGGCTGTGAGCAGGAAGACTAGAGCCGATTATAATAATATAATGGCGTTGCATTTCAAAAGGTGATAAAGATTCAGAAAGAGGGATTAGTCCGTCCCACCACACCGGGAATTAACCAATTGTTTACTATTCAACATACAAGTAAGCTGTTCTCAGGGATCCCTTAGTTCAAATTGTGATTACTAAGCAATCTTTACTTTTTCGTTTCTGTTTGTTTTAAGCAGACCCTCGGCGTAAAAAACTCATTCCAACAAGTTCCGACTCTTGCTGCATGTATGCAATGATCGGACATTATAGTTTAGTGCTACAACCTTGCTGTGGAAAGTCACGACAGTCGGCGACAAAATTGCATGTCAAAAAAGTATTGTAATTCATCTGAAGGGCACGCGGAGCGTTTCCGTCAATTATTTTGGACAACAAAATAATATAAAGTTTAAAACTCACAATAAATCTGCTTTCGTATTTAATATATTTAAAACCACTGATAATTACTGTGATCTGAAGAAAGAAACTACTTTACATACAACATTTGTAGTCATATAGAAGAACGAAAGAAGAACTAAATTAGTCAAGGAAATGTTAGAGAATTGTCTTCCATACTTACCAGAGCAATGGCCACTGAAATCAGTATTAGTTTAAGACAGAGTACTGTTTACTTCAACGGTTGCTTGAGAAACCCCTTCTAATATTCTGCGTCAGTTTTCCTTTCTCTGATATTTGTATTTGACAATTTTCGTACAATATTTAATGCTAAACGTCTTCCTCCGTTGTATTTAAGAAGCTAACTATATTAATGAAGTTTAAATCCTTCGATATATAAACACAACCTTGTCAGTAAAGCAAACGGCCACTCATGCAAGGATGCCTCTTGTAAGTAAGAAGGTGTCGATAATCTTCAATAAGTATCTCTGCCTCTTGGTTTAGCGGTTTAGCCTTGTTTTAAAGAAGGACATGTAGCGGTTTGTGATTTGGTAACAGATCACGTGCCGAATTTGCCGAACGGGAAAAGGCCCTATGAAACGAAACTGAAAGCTGTTACTACTCTTATTCTGCTTATCAGGGGATTCCCCGTCAGTCTGATTGGATTTGCGTAACAGTGCAGCTGTTTCGCCGGTGTAATTCCCTAGGGAAAAAGCCCTGTTGACAGACGAAGGTTGAGTTATTCTTATTAATTCTAATGAAAAGCGAGAATCAATTTTTGTCATTTAAGGTGAAAATTCGTCGTGATTGATTCTTTTTCTGATCGCGTGACGATGGAAATGTTGTATTTGCAATTATCAGTTTCAGAAACAAAGCCTCCGGCACGCGACAGCGCTGTCTGTCACTAAAAGCAACAGACTTTAAATATACTTCACCGGTATCGATTCTTCCACAAACAATCCTGTCTTTAAAGATTAACAACCTACTTAAAGTAGATATTAAAAATAAAAGAAAACAAGAGAGAATTAAGCTGGTTGTAACATCAGAGAAGAGAAAAGGAATTGTACTTACTCGTACTCCTTTCAAGTCTGTTCTTGAGAGACTCAGTTTCTTCTCATGTGCAAATTGACAATTCTTCACTGTTTGCTCGCAGGTACGTACTATTTTGAACCCTTTGAAAGAGGAAACGATTATAAGACCTTTTCACTGTATTGTTGTCCAATACAACTAAGTTTTCCCCACATTAAGTCTTCCTCCTTATCTGCTCAACCTCCGCCGGCCAACTGAGGTCTATAATGAGCCGTCAAAAATATGTTCTACTTACACAGATTTCATGACTTGGTTCAAAGAAGTTGTTTCCACTATTCTGGTCGGGGGATTCCCCAGTTGGAATATTTGCTCGCGAGATCGTTTTCAGTTTCGGTCAGTGAAGAAAATCCCTGTTTGCGAGGAAATTGAAAGCAGCTAAAACGTTTCCGCTACAAATTCGGGGAAAAACGTATTCTCTAGTTCTTGGAAGGAACATGAGTAATTGTAGTTTTCGAAAGGAAATCGTTTATGTGGGTTCAAAAAACAATTTATATTTTCAATCTAGCCGAGCAGCGCTCAACATTTTTCTTCTTGTGAATGAACAAAATTTGTAATTAGCTTTCTTTTACTTTTAAATTTTACATCCCGTTGGTCTTGTTTAGAATAATTATTCTGCCTTAAAAATTTAATGTAACGACAACCCTGAGCAAATTTCCTTTTTTTTTTGGAAAACATTAGCAAGGCCGGGGAAAAAACCCTTCTTGATTTTTCGGTATTTTCATTGGGTCATAACTTCCTTGACATTTCCTGTCTCAGTTTAGTTGCCTGTCATAGCAAATCATAGAGCATAACAAAGGAAAGTGATGCGGTGAATGATGACATAATGATGTAATATTTATGCGCTGTGAGAAATATAACTGGCTGATATATCAGATACAAAAAAGAGAATGTCTTCCGTTTTTACATAGTTCACAGAAATATTGCCGCACCGAGTGTTGTCTCGCTACGAAGTCAAAAACCCAAGCAAATCATTTGCAATGGGTAAGCTGTTGAAGTTAAAAGAAATATATCAGTTACTTGATGTCGCAGGTTTGGAAATTTTTTGTGGTGCTTTATAAATAGTATTAGACGTTCTACCAAGAAAAGGCGGGATTAGTAGTGTCAGCAAACGGTTCCTTCCAAGAGCAGTACTTTTAAGTGCATATTCCGGAGTCGTTGCTTTGCAACCCTACTATAACTAAAACCAGAAAATGAAATTCATTTCATTCTTCACTTCCTTTGCAGGTGATAATTTTTCAGAAACATGGCGGCAAAATCAATAAAATAAAAAGTAACGTATCACTTTGCAGTGACATCGCGCCAAATTTAACGTTCTCTTTGACATAACAAGGAGCACACACCATAATGAAATCGCAGCTGGCTCGAAAGTCGAGTTTGGAATTGGACTAGTTCAAAATGAAATTCAAATCAGTTTATTTCACTTCCTTTACTTGCTTTTTTGGGGACATTTGCAATGTTTTCAATATTTAATTTAGTCGTCAGGAGTCTTCGTATTTGCATACGCGAATACAAATTTCATTTTGCCGCAACTGAAAAATTGAATTCTATTTTCCTTTTCTGGATACTTTCCAACCATTTTTCATTATTTTCTATCACAAGCTTATCCATGCAAAGAGTAGACCGGATGATCTATTTTCGAAGCCTATGATCGGTCTCATGCATAGATACCTGTGCGTGGCTTTGCAGCGTCTATACTTTTCATCAAATACTTCAAATTTTATTAAAGTGCATAGTGTTAGCTAGAGTTCTACAGATCTCGCCCTGTTCGCTGTCAGCCAGTAATAATATATACTTTTAATGGTTTTTACTCCAGTTTCCATAACAACAATAAGCATAACTTTAAGTTTCTGCGGCCGGGATGAGATGCCAGCCTATCAGCCTTCTATGTTTTTCCCCTGAATATCTCAACTTGCAACAGATTGCTAGAATTCAGTATTTTTTTTCTCCATGGATGAATTTTTTAGGCAATGACACATGCAAGCATACTCGGAAAAAAGAAAATCCGAAACCATAACATCACATTTCTTTCACAACAGCTTTGTTGT
The DNA here is from genome assembly GCF_977016875.1 of Pavona decussata. Taxonomy (NCBI): domain Eukaryota; kingdom Metazoa; phylum Cnidaria; class Anthozoa; order Scleractinia; family Agariciidae; genus Pavona; species Pavona decussata. Next base: position 2,433,462 of record NW_028145469.1, on the reverse strand, counting down.
TGCTCGGTTTCTTGCGAACGTGTCAATGTTAGAATACAACGTGGTCTTAATATCCTAGTGATTGCTGGAACGGTCCAGGATCAGTCTAAGTACCTTGTGATCGCCGGGAAGTCCTCAAAAGTACAGCATTTCTTAACAGAACACTGAATTACTACGTCGGGCGTATTTCTTCTTCAGAGTTAACTTAATTCGTTCTGGCCAGCTGTTAGCTTGAGTCCAGATACGTACTCTCCAATTTTAACAACTGTTAGGTAATTACATTAAACTTTATTTCTAGTTTATAAGCATTTCTTTTATCGATAACAATCGATGCAAATCGATGGCAATTTAAAACAATTTTTTCGCTATGATTAGTCATCGATTTCCGACATCAATCGATTAATTGTCATTGATTGCCATCGATTGTTATCGGTTATCGATTTCATCGATTGTTCACGCCATCTACTCGAGAGCTACGGGAGTCTTGGTAGACTTGGTATTGGTTTTGGCCACAAGGTATTTGGTGGAGCATATGTATAAAAAAAATTGTATTATTTAACTTTTCTTTTCAGGACAAGAGGACAACGAAGAGAATGAGTCGCAACTCTTTCAGGTAAGCAGCTGTTACAAAATCTCTCAGGGTGATTCTCCTTCTCCGTCTGCACTGATTGAACACTGCTGTCTGATGACACGTGGTAACAAATGGAATATCGATGTTAAATGTCGACTGCAAAAACTGAGTCACGTGAAAGGAGCATCTCACCAGACAGACAGCTGGAGAAGCTTGAAGGAGGCGTTCCCTGATGCCAAAATTCAGTACAAACACAATGACATTGAAGTGACCCTGCCAAGCCTGCAAGAAGACATTGAAATGGCAGCTTTTGGAAGACCAGAGAAAACTGACCAGAAACGAATGCAAATGGCGATCTTTGGAGGACAGCCATCGCAAGGACGAAACTGGAAGATTTGGATTTACCTTGTAGATGATACAACAACAGCTTATAAGGTATTTTATAGGTCAGCCCGTTGTATTTAACCCCTTTATAACAGATAAGACAAGATGCCCTTTAAGTGCGCCCACCATCCCCCTTACCGCCTCCCAAAACTCCTAGTCATTGTGCTCGTCTCCTGTATCTCTTAAGCTTCATTGTAACTCAATCGGTGTTTAGTTCTGTTAACAACGTTAGGGTTAATTCCACTTCAAATAAAAGATAAAGCTTGCATCAAGAATTTCGTATTAAGATAGGAAGTTTACAGGAACACCCTGCGCGGGTAAAACAGGCTATCATCCGATCCTCATTTCAGCAAAAAGTGGAACGCTGCTTACCTCTTCAAACTAAAGGAGAATAAAAATATAACCAATCGTAAGGTACTGTTGCATTTGGTACCACCGTGATAACATGCCAGTAACCCCACCCCTTCCCCTAAGATACTATCGTTGCAATGCCATTGTGTTTGCTTGGATTCACAGAAGGACTTTTTCCCTTGTTGAATATAATCAATTCCACTCGAAGTAAGCTTTTGTTGAGAATTTCTAATTGGGCATGGTATTTTCAGTACTCGACCTAGATAGTCCAATCATCTTATCCTCAACCTTTAAATTAAATAAGGATGCTTATTGCTTCTTCAAAGTAAAGTAGAATAAAAAAAATATAACTACAATCATGGTTAAAATCTTTCCAATGTAGCGAGCAAATTCTTTTGTTGCAATTTTATCGTAGTTAAGATATATTGCCACCAAATCACATCATTGTTTCCTTAGAATAAAACAGTGATAAACTATTTAATTTGACTATGACTAATACATTGTGATTGATTTAAAATATCATGCAGTATTCAAGTTTTTGTTCTCACAAGGTTTTGTTTTATTTATCAAACAGCAGGTTTGCCAGAAAGAAGAAGAAAGAGGTCACAAGTTACTGCAACCACTGGCTGGAATGTTTGTTGCCAACAGCAATGAAGATATCAGAATTGAATTGAGCGTATTAGAACCCGGATGGAAAATCAAAGGAAGCAAAGTGAAGGTAACGAAACAAATATTAGATATGTTATCCTCAGAACAAACTCAGTTCAGAGCTATAACATGGTAGAGTTTCAATATAACTCGAAATAACGTGAGAAGCAAATGGTTTCAAAAGATGCTAGTACTGATGCACTCGAGCAAGTTTGGTCTGAAATTGCAAAGGAGGTCAGGCCATAAAACCATTACCGATGGGTAATAATTACGTAATTCTCTCACAATTTTCTAAAAGAAAATGGGAGCATATCTAGAGTTTTAAACAAAGCTTGACACTTTTAAAACAGTTTCATATCTACTGATCACTATGGAAATAATGTTCTTTGTATATAACTGAACCTTTTTGTGGGCTGCTTCAATAATTTCTTTCAGACTATCAAATCAAAAGATGCGTGGAATTCGCCAGAAAACTCCACAGACTTTCCAAACTGCCATTTTGAAATCAGTCACGTGGACAAAAGAAAGCAGTCATTCTTCTGTGTAATAACAGCTTCTCATGGAAAGGATGCTGCAAGAGCGGAAATTGTGGAATATTTTGAACGAGTGAGTAGATCTGAGTCTATGTGTTAATCTACAAAACTTAGAAGAAGAAAAAGATAGCAAACAAAGACCCCATTTTCGTTTCAATACTGTATCTATATTTTTGCAAATTCTCAAGGGGAAATTACGGGAATTTTGTTGCATTGATAGACGAGCATTAACAAAAAGCTAAGGGAATATAAATTACCTCAATCTGAGAGCCCGATAATTTAACCCACATTTTACAGTTTAACGAATTGGAAACAAAATTCTTTGCAAAAGCCAGTTTCATCTTAGCCTTGATAGGTGCATGGGTAATCTGTATTCTGTCTGGTATGAAAAACAAATACTTCAGTACTCTTCTTTTGTTAAATTGTCCTTTTACAAGAAAAGCAAACCCCGAAGTAATAACGTTGAATACAAGACATCGAAGAACTCATTTCAAACTATTAAGTTTAGAATGCACATGGCAATTTTATTTCTTTTGACTTTTAGGAGAGGAGTCAAAAAGTCATCCAACCTTCGAAGAATTTACCAAAAGTGAACAACCTTTGCAAGCCCCACTATTCAAAAGGTAAGAAGAGTAACGCAAGAGAACCTCGACCTTCTGTTGGTCCGCATAGAGGTTATTGAGCAAAATTGATCGGGCAGTAAAATGTAATTTAAAAATCAGCTTTACATTTCTTTAAAAACTTAAAAACTGTCTATAGCTTTATAGGTGCTCAAAAACCACCCATTTTGAACCATCTTTCCTGGAGAGATATTAACCTCTCTTCTTACATTGAGAATTAATTATCTGAATATGAAAAAAAGTATCCCAAACTCACCTCTGCGCTGCACAATATCGAAAATAAGAAAAACTATAGCAAAGTACTGCCCAGGACAGGTTATTTAATTTGAATAGCTCAACTTTTAAAAGAATTCCATCCACGCTGTCCAAAGATATAACCATTGTTCAGGGCAAATTGAAGGCAATTAACCTTTTTATTATTATTATTATTATTATTATTATTATTATTATTATTATTATTATTATTATTATTATTGTTATTATTATTATTACTGTAATGAGCCATCGAATTCAAAATTTTCAGCCTAATCGAATTTAATTAATTCCCCAGAAACAACTGCATGCCACAAATAGTAAAAGTAAAAATGGCTAACATTATAATATACTTTTGTCTCCTTCAAATTAACCCTGCTACCATCGTTCAAGGTAAAGGTTTCCTTTGATTTTTGAACTAAAAAACGAGATTTAATAGCCAAGGGCTAATTTGAATGCAAACAAAAGAATATGAAACTGTTAACCATTTTTGCATTAAGGGTCCATAATGACACAAACAACAGGTAATACAATCAGTTGACTTTGAGGCTTGATGAATGGTCCTAACTTTGAACAGAAAGCAGATGAAATAAGGGTGGAGGGTGGGGAGGACGATGCGGGCTGGGACCCACATATGCCATATATTCCCGTATTCAAACGTCACATGGTGATCACTGTGCAAACACAAAGTTTAACACCCCCTTTGTTACCAGCCTGACACTCGAGATCTTTTTTTAAACTTTATCGAGAAAGGGTTAAAGCAATAGCAGGTTTCGTGTAAATGACAAGAAGGAGGTGTTTCAATATATTAATCTACAAGTAATGACAGCGTAAGGCAAAAAACGGAACCTTGTCAAAGTGATCTGATTACTTATTCCCTTTCTTTTCTTTTATGATAGAGACGAGTGGATGGTTGCCAACGCTATTATTTTTGTTTTCTTTCCTTCTTCTTCCGGACTTCCAAACTTCTGGCCAAAAAGGTAAGCTTCGACCCCCTCCCCCCCTCCCAACTTTGAGAGAGACCCAATTGACATTGTTTGATGTTATATTCTTAATTTCTTTAAAAAGGGTCTTTTTCGCTACATAGACTTTCCCTTGAATAACATACTAATTCCGACCTCTGGCTAAGTTAATTATCTGAATCCTATCCAGTACTAAAATTTTCCTGGCCCAAATGGTATTGAGTCTCCAGTCCCACCAGATCCAATCCAGTGTCGGTATACATATTTGTACAAGTTACAGAAAAGCGATACTGAGACTAGTCCATTATCGGTATGCCTGCGGTCGTACAGTTATTTGCGCTCTTTTTTATCTTCTTGGTTCTTTGTGTTTTGTTTTGTTTTGTTTGTTTGTTTGTTTTTTCCATTTGTGTTGTTACAATACTCTGTTGAAAACCACTTTTTTTTCACAAATACAAAATATAAGAGACTAATGTCAAGCTCATTTGCATTTTTTTGATAGGATCAATGAACGCGCATCATGATCAACATTTCAAGACAAGAAAGGATGTACCAACAGAAACCCACAAGAAACTTATGTTCGCTGTATTTCAAAACCAACGTGTGAAAGAATTGAACTAGCAATACCGCCGTATACGAGAAACTGACGAAGAATCTTCTAAATATTTAAACCAGCCATATTTCGGACGTTTTCAGATTGATTTTAATTACTTATTAATTAGGCCGAAATTAAGAAAAACTGCATGAAAAAACTTCGGATGCAAAAAGAGCTTATTACAGAATTCTGTTTGAAGTATTTATGAATAAAGTTATTTTCTTTTCACCAAGCTAAAGATCCTGTGAATCTGTGAATTCTGGCTATAAAAGTCATAAAAAGCATGGGAAAATCTAGGTCTTTTCCTCTAATATGCATCCCCACTTTGGGGCGATCTGCCGAAAAACTTGCAGATGAGTAGCAGTCCACACAAAACAGGTGTTTGGACATCATTGGGATACCGAGAACATCCCTTCCGATGCTAGAGAAAAGACGAAAAGTAACGACAAAGCGTGAAATGGAAATTGAAATAAAAATCAAATCTTCATTACAAAGCCAAATACCAGCTACAGCTATAACTTAATTAAGATCGGTACCAGGCCCAATGGGAATAGCAAGGTCTAGAACCCAAAGACATGCAAAGTCTTTATGTCGCGGACCGTAAGCCGCTCCTTTGTTAATTATTGAACTTTGTATTTCTAAGTTTAGTCTAACTATATGTAAATCCATTGCATATTTATTTTAAGGTTGGTGAATAAAGTTTTTTAGTATTATTATCAAAAACATTTATCAGAAGAACGTTTTTATTTTTCGGTTGTCAATACAAGTCAACGTCACTTTTTCATTTTCATTTTTCCCTTTATTGTTGGCTAATTTCGTCAAGACATTAAAATATCGTCAAAGTTGTAGTGGATCCACAAGCTTATTGGTTCGTGAATCCACCGCAAGTAATAAAATGTTATGACATAATTTTCATTTCTTACAAGAATTATCATATGAAACTTGAAGTCAATTTGTTCTCTAGAACAAAGCGTTAAAGGGAGGGTTTCTCATTTCAGTGCATGTGCATGAATCTAAATGCTTTTTTCTCTTTCTTAACAACTTTATGGCCTTAAAAATCCCACTCGCATGTACTTTAGTAATCACATTCTATAATTGGTCCAAGCAAAATGACTGATGACCAAAATTCACAGAAAATGCTAGTGGATTGTACTCATATTGTCGATATTGAATTTAGCGTTGACCCGTAGGATTTATTCCACGATTGATGTGTTTACAATTATTTGCATAGACATGTGCAGAACGGTGAACTCCTCCCTTTAATAAACTTGTTAAATTTTCTTTAAGGAACAAATTTAGGTGGCCTTCGATTTACTGTATTCCGGAAAAAGAATAAACGGAATAGCTGTCAGATTTCTCTTCCAAAGTAAATTTGTAAGTTGGGAAGACATTTCTGAATTTAAGAGTTATTTTGTACTATAGCAACTCCAATAACCTTTTACGACGGATTTTGTCATCAATGCATGCATTCCTATTCCGCAATAGGGTCAATCGAACGCAACCTTATAGTGGTCACGTCGCCGATCTTACACTGACGAACGTGTTTTGTACTGATGGGTCATTGCAGTACGCGTCATTCATTCATTCATTCATTCATTCATTCATTCATTCATTCATTCATTCATTCATTCATTCATTCATTCATTCATTCATTCATTCATTCATTCATTCATTCATTCATTCATTCATTCATTCATTCAAAGTTTCCTCTTTTAGTCACCAGGTAACCTCCTTCAATAGAATTTGTTAAAACCAACCTCGAGACCACACTTAGCAAACATTGCTGATATTATAAGACTCCCTTTTAATAAGTTTAAATGATAGGGAGGTTAAGTAGCATGCTTACCGCGGCAAACGCGAGCGAAAGAAATGACCACGTCATCAGAATTTCCCGCCATTTCGCACGCTGCCTGTTTGACGTTTACAAGCCAAAAGGGGTGTTCTCCCTATCGTGGGAGTATTTATCTTGAATTTGTTTAACCCTTCTGCCACACTTTACATACTAACTGGTTTTCTTCACAACTTAATCTGAATTTCTGGAGCGAGAAATGCCTTTCTGACTGATATGTCACCTTAAAACAGCAAACTAGAACATGCGTATTTCAATGTCGACCCTTGGGAGCAGTCTTGTTTCCTGGCTAAAACACCATCGTTGATGTTTTTTTTAATATTGTAAGCATAGCGGGTTAGCGATTGAATGGAAGCAACAGTGCAAAGAAAAAAAAGACACTCTTGATCTTCAGTGGAAAACCACAATGGAATACAAAATGCAGTTCAGTATATTTATTATTTCGCATCATATATATAACTTGATGATTGCTCCAAATTACAATTGATTGTGCGCCTACTTACTAGCAGTTCAAATATTATGAAAGAAAATAAAATAAATAAATAAATAAATAAACGAATAAATAAATAAGTAATTTAATAACTACATAAATAAATAAATAAATAAATAAATAAATGAGTAAAGAAACAAATAGATAAGTAAATAAATTAAATTTTTAAGACTAAAAGAAAAACTTTCTAGTTTGTTTGTGAAACGTTCATTTTCAAAGTACATCCGCAAAGCGACAAATTTCTGTTACGTTAAGCCCGTCGCTGTCGCAGTCAAAAATTCAACATATACACACAAATCGCTCTTTACAATTACTCCCGCCTCTTTCTAAAGAAATACATCATTTCAGTTATAATTTTCATAAGTGACGTACATCAAATTCTTAATCTACGGAGACCTCATTCAATTGCGTAGGTCGTTTCTACAAAAGTATTCAATGTTACTTCCGAGAGGGCGTCTGGCAAACATAGGTCTTCAAAATGTTGGTTAGCAAAATATACCACATAAAAACAATTGTCAATAATTGTCATTTGAATCAGTGATGCGATTAGTATTTGAGATCAAAGGTCCAGTGTTACTGGATCCAGCTCCATGTTATCAAAGGCTTTTGCAAGCTCCAAAGGTACACCCTCTATGGGGTTGAGGTACTGTCTCAGAAAACTGTAGTTGCTAAACTCCCTTTAAAAAATAAATGTATTCAAAGCCTGGCCTTATAAACGCAACAATAGCAAGGAGATTAGAAATCTACAGGATCTGGCATTGAAATTCAAATCGTGGACGGTGGAATTGACCGTGGACGAGCCTTTTTGAATACATCTTTTGGGCAAAAGTTTAGGTACAGGGTTTGCACGATCATCCACAAAAGTACATTAACTCTAATTAAGATGTGAGGGATAAGGCAAATTTACTTGATGATTCAGTCGGGGTTGCTTCCGATACCCAAAAATGCAGTAAACGGCAATTTATTATTTAAATCATCTGAATGATGTGCACATTTCCATTCGCACATCCCACAACAGCAGATCTGCCATTGGAAGAGATAGTCACCGCCGAAATTTCACTGTTGTTTACAGTGAATGTTCCAGGAGCTTGATTGGACTTGACTCTCTGTGCTTTGAATGCTCCTTCGTGGATTCCATAAGCCACTAGCCCTTCAGAAATACTCTTTGCAGTGGACTCACTGCTTGTACCACCCACGCCAGAAAACCAGCCCGGGATGCGGAAAGTCTGAAGCATTAATCCGCGTCTGTCGAATATCTGAATCACCGCTTCGTCGACGGGAGAATAAGCTTTGTTAGCGCTACGTCTTATCAATCCACTTTTCAGTCTCTCTGCGTCAGAGACATTTTTGAGCGTCTGTATAAACGTCACCAGGTAATCACAACCGACTGTCAGCTGGCGACTGGTGGAAGCTTGATCGGATAACACGACTTTCCAATTCGTTTGATTGTTGAGATCCCAAAGATGTACCTCAATCGGTCCTTTCATGGCCTCCTGGTTGTTGCTCTGTTGTGGGATACAAATAGCTGCCAGTCTACCACATGCATTTGATATAGTTGCCTCTGTAACCTTTCAAAAGAGAAAAAAACATTTATTTCTAGTGGGTTATTGTCGTGCGGAAGGTTGAAACCCTAAAGTCAAATTAAAGTTCCATCGTAAAGTGCTACTGCTCAGTAAAATTGCTCTAAGTTGGTACACATTTTGGTTTTAATCCAAATTCATAAGTCTTTACAACCATATACAGTATAACTAACAGTAGCACAGGAACGTACTGCAGTACTGTTCAATAGCTTCAATTGGCTTGAACGGCCACCGTTTTTAGCCTGTGCTACCGGAGGCAATACACGGAAAGACTCATCATATTTCATTGTGACGTTACGCCTAAGACAAGTTGCTGACCAGGAAACATGTTTCGCTGTACAGGGCTTGAAAAATTTGCCATAATGCTGCCGACTAGTCGCTGCAAAGCCTAAAAGCAATTTCTACCAACACCTGTCATATCCAAAGAAAAAAATAAGCTGTTACATAATTACTTCAGTTCAGGCTTAATCTTTTCTTTCTGATGGGTCTGTTTTTCGATAGCTAAAACGTTAAAACGCGTTTGTGCGTGTATCTCTGAGTGTTTGAATGTATTCCTAAATGATGAATTTAATTCCTTTAGTGCTGACTGTATGCATTTCCTGCCACATATGCTTGTTAACTTTGTTTTTTTCAGGATTTTCCTTACCTTCTGCCCCTCTTCAACTGAAAATCTCTGCTCAAAAGCTTCCCGCTCGTTCAGATCTTCCGGTGGTGGATCTTTGGGATCGTGTTTCGCCCATTGGTCCAGAGTGTACTTTTTAACCGCCAAGTACAGTCGAATTGTGCAAGGCTCTCCTTCGGTCGCTAGGCAACAGTAAAGGCCATCACAGGTGAACTTGGTGAAGAGGTGTTGCACAGTAAGAAAGGTGAGAGTTCTGTTTTAAAATAAACACAGAATTCAGTCATTTCTAATGACAACATTCATTCGATTAACCTACCAACCAGCTCGACGGTCAGTAAGTTCTTCCTTCGTCAGTCAGTCCTTTTCAGTCTTTTTCGACGGCCATCCAGCCAAACAGTAAGTAGGTAAGTCAGCCTATCAATCTATCACTCAGTCTGTCTTTCTTGCTTTCTTTCTGTCTGTCTGTCTGTCTGTCTGTCTGTCTGTTAGTCAGTCATTCAGCTACCCAGCAGGCCACCTTGTTAACCATTTAGTCAGTTTCTCATCAAATAATCACAGCAGCTCTAGCTATGAAATAATCGAAACATTTTCGAAGAATCTACCATTGCGCTCTGAATAACTACTTTCACCCATTACTAGAGTGACATAACCCTTTGGAAATGAAGCATCAGAGGCACGTATTACCTGTGCACACCCATGATAAGACTGGCGTCGGATCCATGCCGATCAATTCCTGACTTGAGATGCCACACGTCTACACCAGTCTTCGCAAATAGTGATACAAACGCATCGTCTTCAGAAAAACAAGGGCAGATACCGCTTCCTGCATAAACAAAAAAATATATAAAATTTAAGTTCTCCAGTCTGATAACCATCTGGTTTACAAAGAAATTCGCCACTTGAAATTTTCACTCCCTTCTCTCAGAAAATTAAGCCGGAATTTCCACTGTAGTTGGTGATATTATCTTGTGGTACCAAAGGGGTGTACTGCTTAGCATGTTCTGCATTTGATCGTAATTGCGGAGGGCCAGTTTGGTCTGTGCATTACCTTCATCGTGCCTTGAAAGACACATTTTTATATTTTACATTGCCTTTCTCAAACAAATAGATACTAGCAAAGAAACGGTGGGAGTACGGCTGAGATAGACCAGCACTCCGTTCATGGGGGAATTGTAATACTCCTAGTTGCTTCATGTGTCGGTTGCACCTACAGTTTTAAGGTTACTCCAAACCTTCGAGGGGCTACGTTTTGCCGAATGTTTATTTTTCGATCAAATTAAAGTTAATTACTTAAACTTACATTTTCAAAAACAAATTATTTAAAATCTTAAAACACGCGCGAGAACATTGAGAAAAAGGTATTTTCGTAAAAAAGTTAATAAGTTTTCAAGGTGACATAATCTCTGTAAGGCGTAGACTCCCCAGCGACCTTTTCGCGGCAACGGCTTCATTTCAACTTATTAGCATTTTTTGTTTACACTCGAAGTATCTTAAATCTTCCTAGACCAGTGAGCAATGTGTCGTGGACTGCACATACGAAGGCTCCTGAGAAAGCTGTAAACGAGTTCCTGGAAAGAGAACTCAAAAACGCGATGCTACAACTGAAAAGACACAGGCGTACTTCTTCTGTTCACTGATTCAACTTGAAAAGTGGGAAACTCCTATCCTTTTAATGCTATAAATGTAGTTTAATTGATATTGAAAGACTTATATATTCTATTTTCAATCTTGTATAATAGAATGTCGATTTGAACTTCATTTTCATTTAAAAAATTCAAGCGAGTTTTTTATTATCTTGCACGCATGGAAATTATGCGTCAGTCATTAACGTGTAACCAAAAGTTTGAAAATTCATATCTTTTGAACTATTGAACGGAAGAAAACCATGCTTTAAAACGTTGTTTAATAAACTATTTGAAAACGTACTACCGAAAGTAGCTACACGTTTAGTTTTTCTTACATCTCCAGTGCGCGTAACGGCCTCTCTGTTGATGCGTGTTACGTGATAGTTAAGATGCAAAATGTTCAAAAATCTATAGCTCGGGTTTGAATCATCGTAAAATTCTCGTTCTTGCACCAAAATAAAGCTATTGAAATGTGCTATGAGATGCAACGAGATATTATTATGTGCGTGTGCTATTTATTGAGAAATATTCCCATAAACTTTCGTTTCCGGTTTTGTTTACAAGTTCACGATTCACGCAGCGCACTTGAACTTTTTACTGATTTCACCTTGAAACTGTGCAACTCTTATGTTGTTATTGCTGTAAATGTACTTTCATTAAATTTAAAAACCGTATATATTGTAGTTTCAATATTGTATAAAAGACTGTTCATAAGAACTTCATTTTCAATTAAAAAATGGAAGCGAGTTTTTATCATGTGGAACGCGTATGAAATTATGCGTCACTCATTAACGTGTAACCCGGCAAAACGGTTTAAAAAGTCGTATCTCTCGACATATTCAACAAATAAAAAAAATAAAACCATGCTTTTAAACCTCATTTATTACATCGTCGAGCCTGGTTAAGAGTAGGAGATTGCCTTTGGGGGTTCTAGTATTCTTGCACATCTTGGTTTATAAACCAAAATACGCTCATCAATTCGAAGATTTGCAATGTTCCTGTGAACGTCAGGGGTTCTACTATGTTATTGGCTGGCGGCTCACAGTGTGAGCCCAGTGTTGACATAATTCTCCGAGAGGGCGTGACATGCTTCTAAATCTTAAGAAGGCGAAAACTCGCAATACGATTTCTGCAAGATGCCTCCTCTTCAAATAAATTAATAGGGTATGTAGAATTGACGAAATTTCGTGAAATTTGGCCCGAAAGTTAACTGAACAACGAGGAACAAAAGGGTGTCGGCATTTTTTTTTTTAATCAAATACTTCCCTCCTGGCGGCCTCGGAAAGCAACACGTTTGCAAATTCTTTTTTACTGGAACTTGACAGATATATTAAAAGAAAACCAATAGGAATACGGGGAAATGCTCACACCCTTTGAGAGATTGATGATTTGTGATTAACACTGTGTAGCTACATTTCGTCAAAGATCACGTTTGATACCCGATTAATTCGACGGAATGGCGCTCTGTCATTTTACTGTTTACCGGCTTCCTTCGCCTTAGCAGAGGAATAACCAAAGTAGCTTATAATTTTATCGAATTTTGCATTAAATAAGCTTTTTATCGATATATAGATTGTGGTGGTTTCCTAAAAAACAACGCGCGTACAAATTTTTTTCCGGAAGGCACCAGCGAAGGTTTGGAGTAACCTTAAGGCAAAGTAGCTTAAGGTTCGACTGGTAATCTTACCGCCGGAGGCTGGAAACAGCTGATGTAGCCGTTGAACTGGTTCGTGTGCCTGCCACACCCAGGTCTCTGTCTCAGAGCAAGTCACTGCTAACTTGCCGTTACTTGAAAATGAACAATCTTGTACGGTACCCACGTGGTTCTAGGGAAACGAGGAGAAAAACTAACTTGTCTTTTGCGCTAAAACAGAGAGAATGAATGAATGAATGAAGGAAGGAAGGAAGGAAGGAAGGAAGGAAGGAAGGAAGGAAGGAAGGAAGGAAGGAAGGAAGGAAGGAAGGAAGGAAGGAAGGAAGGAAGGAGGGAGGGAGGGAGGGAGGGAGGGAGGGAGGGAATGAATGAATGAATGAATGAATGAATGAATGAATGAACGAACGAACGAACGAATGAATGAATGAATGAATGAATGAATGAATGAATGAATGAATAAATGAATGAATGAATGAATGAATGAATGAATGAATGAATGAATGAATGAATGAATGAATGAATGAATCAATGAAGCAAATAGTGGAGGCAGTACATCTTTCCCATAAATTGAGGGGTAAAGACTAACCGGTTGTTTCACAACTTTTTGTGATGGCATGTTCCTGGTGTCCCATAGCTGAACAGTACAGTCATCGGATGCAGTGGCAATAAGCGGTTGGCCACTCTCTCTGTTCCCAATGGAGCAGGCCTTGACTGGAAACGAGTGGCCCGTCAGAGTTTCCCATTCTGGATGTTTATCGTATGGTTTTGGCGTCATGCATAATACCTTAAAACGAAGGGGTTATAACAGCTTTGTGGAATTTCAACAAGCTATTTGAAAGTTAAGTTGTTTAGTGGTTAACGTGTTGGACTTTCGATCAGAAAATTAAAGGATCGGTGGTTAGAGACTAAGTTGTTTTCATTGCCGTGCGTTTTCTTGGAAAAGACATCTCAATCCGCCTCGTCTTTCTCTTTACCCAGTCATTAAAAAGTAAATGGGTACTGGAAAAAAATACCCAGGGAGGTAAGGAGCGGGAATATTTCTAGTGGCTTCATGGTATAGGAACAATTGTTTGTTCAAGCTTTATAGGCCACGTTAACTTAAAGCGCGACTTCAGCTTTGCTAATAAACATTTACGTTGCAAATCACAATAGCTACAGTACTAGAGATATTTCCAATAATTCATCGTGGGGAAGAATCTTGACAAAAACATTTTTGTGTTTATGTACATGTCACTGTGCCTTTTAATAAACGGCGAACTGTGAAGTTCAAGGCTCCACCAACAATAGGGTTTCCACTCATGTCAATTACCCTGAAAAATGTCTTAGAAAGCAAGCACGCTTAGCAGAACGAAATCAACGGGTCACTATTGAAAGCTGCAATTGCAGAAGTTGTTTCCAGTTTGTCGCTGTTCTGTTTCAGTTCCACGATATGATTGACGACCTCGATCACAAGACGTAATTGTTAGTTGGATTTGGAGTTTAGAGTTTGCATGTTTTTGAAAGGCGTACTTATCATTGGTTATTATGACCACGATGGAGTGCACAAAAATCAAAAGAATTTTCCCACAGACAAGATGCTTGTGCAAAAATGATTTTCTGTTATTTAGGACAAGGAAAATGACTTCGTTTTCAATTTAGTGTCCAAAGTTATTCCGTTTTACCTTAACGGATGTTGTTCTTTTGAATTGAATCTTTACGATTGGTTGCAGCAAAATTCCACATAGCCAAACCACTATATGTCCACCCTTTTCCGATTATCAACATGACCAACTATATCTCATCTCTAATTAATTAAATCGTTAACTAATTAATTAGTAAATCAATCAATTAATTAATTTATTAATCAATTAATTAGTCAGTAATACCAGAACTTGATCCTTGTCTTTCAGATCAGAAGATGCTATGTAGTCCAGCTCTGGGGAAAGTGCCACAAAGTCCACACCAACAGAGGTCACTGCAAGTGTCTTCATAAGTTTTGCTGTAATATGATGAAAATTCCACCAATTTCAAAACGTGTTTTCTTTTCTTTTTCACATCGGATAGAATGTTAATTAAATACCGAGTATGGGCCTTCAAGTTTCTCGTGGAAAACACTTTTATCAGTCTGTTGCTCCAAAATGGTTTTGAACGCAACCCCAGCTGCGTTTAGTGCGCGTTTAAGACCAAACACTCCTCTTGTTACTCGAGTAAACAGTAGCGCAAGTTGGGCACAATGACTAATGTCTTTTAGATTATTAACTAAGCTGTAATGCACCTGTTTGTGTATTCCAGATGTACGTTCCACTTGCCATAACTGCGCCCAATTTTGCTCCAGTTCTTGAGAACCTCAACGTAGCGCCGTCCACTTTGGTTGCGGTCTTCTTGCCAGTTTCGAACACTTTGATATCCTTCAGGTATAAAAGGGCAATGTACGTGTTAACGTTACAATGGTTCGTACGGTAGAAACGATCTCTTATACCCTAGATGCATCCATGCCCTAAAGTACAAGAGGCAGAGCAAATCTTCTACGTTTTCAGAAAAGTGGAGACCAAAAAAGGTGTGAATAGTTTGTGCCAATTCATAAAAGTAGCCCCTCAATAACGCTGTGCATCAGAGGGACCAAGAGACACTCAATTATGGTAGCGATTAATTCTGGCGTATTTTAGGAAAATACCCCTGTGAGTATGTACGGCCTTGTTGGATGCCTTTCATGACAATTTCCCTTCGAACAGCCACTGAGTTATATACTCGACAAGGAAAGAATCCCAATGGATCATCTCCGATTATAAAAAGTGAGCGCGACATTGAAATAAGTTTCTACCTTTTGAGACTTAGGGCTCCATAGGTACACCTTGTCTGAACCGAAAGCAAGTGAATTTCCATTTGGGGAGATGGTGAGAACTTTTGGTCTTCTCTGAAAGAAAAAATAAAAAAGAAAATTGCTGGTAAAACATCTTGAGTAAGCTTCCATAAGTAGCCGGGGCGATTTTTGTTATGCACATGTGCTCCAAATGTGGTCCAATTTTTCGCAGGGGATGTTGCTTTGAAGGATTTTCTGAAAACAAGGAAAAGCTATCCCCAAGATAGTTCAACTGTTTTCTACAGTAACTTACATGTAACTACATACCGGAAGTTCTTCTTTTAAGACTGGTTGCCCGTTTGCTGAAGGTGAAGTGCTGTAGGAGCGTAGTTTACCATGTGTTGTGGCCAGAAAGATCTGTAATGAGAAAATGTCACTTCCGTTACGATATCATAAAGCAACCAATAGTAATTTTTTATCGTCATGGCTACCCATTCACATAATTTAAGTTACAGCAACGCGTTTGGCCACCGGGCGTTTGGCTTACAGTTATCGGGGTGCAGCCATTGACAACTAGTTCGACTAGTCTGACCCGGTTTAGACTCATCAGCATGCATTGCATTGTTTACTAGGGCAATAGAGTTTCAATTTAAGAATGCTTTTTTGAAGAATACACAAAATCCCATTTAATTATCTAATCTGGAAAAACACAAACGTTTGTAAGCCGATATTCAGAAAAAGTTTTTTAGTAATCGTCTCGTTTTCGAGAATCTAATCAGAACAAGAGAGCCGGGAGTTCTTCAAATAATTTCAAACTTTAAGAGCGGTTGTCAGTAACTTTCGAGAATCCGGCGACAGAAGCGAAAATTCGAATTTTTTTTTATTTGCCCCAAAAGACCCTTTTGGTGAACTATTTTCAAAAATAATATTCAAAAGTTCCAGCGAATTTTTATTTTGGCAAAAATTGGGAAAGTTCGAAATCGGCCAAAACGCGACCGATGGCCTGATTGAAATTATGCAAATTAGTACATTTTTAAAACTCTCGTTCAAGACAAGGTAGCGTTTTCTCGAGTTGACACTTTCAGCATCGTTTTTACATCCCTTGTGCTTGCTTCTAAACTATATTTTATCTCCACCTGAACATTGTTTCATTTAAAGTTGCCCACGTAAAGAATACAATGTTTGCTATTCCTTAGATAGAGTGATTTTTGCCATATTTCAGATGACCATATCATCAAGGGTATACAAATATACTGGTAATGAAATCACTTTTTTGAACGGGCAATTGTTCTTATTTATCATGTTAAAATATTTAGTTTGGCCCGTGAAAAGCGAGCGCGCTAGGTCGAGATGTGTGGAATGCACTTTGACACAATTCGCCATTTCAGTACTTCATGTTCCTCCTGTTAATTTGCACTTATCAATACACTTCACGGAAGCTTTTAGATAAAAGCCAAGGTCTCTGTGTTCATTTCATGCTTTTATACATGTAAATAACTAGCTTCAGACTTGTGTGCTCCCCATATTAGCATTAGGTTATCAAATGATTCCTTTCAGGTAAAGTTTTCGAGTTTATATTGAGCCGTTCAAGCGAGATGAAAGAGCCGTTCGCAGGGAAATAACTTGAAATCAGTGAAATTTATACCCTGTCTCTCATATCATGCTACACTTCCAAACTACCGTTGTTATTAAGCTAGAAAGTGTAAATGCTCCCTTTTTACGTGACCTAAAACAGAATTTGCCTAAAATATTACGAATAAAGTCCACCACAAGAAAAAACTGAAAAAATCGCGCACCGACGTAAATGTAAACATCAGCCGTTTCTCGACTTGCTACATGGATGAAACGCGTCCGTTATTTTACCTCTGTATACATTTATGAGCAGAAAGTAGAAACAAAAAAATCTTCTCTATGCCCATCTGTATAAATGCACTCGCCAATCAGGCTTTGATTTTCTGTATGTTTGTCGAAAATACTGAAGAATGGTGCAACATAATATTTTGTTACTGACTACTAGACTCATTCAATCACAACCGGATACATGTAACACGACTGGAAACTAGATATAAAGAAATGCTCTTACTTGTCTGCAATCGTTACTCACATTATATCTGGCGATATCACATCCCCGAGGCAAGGCTGAAAATTGTCTCAAAATCCGCATATTAGAGATTCAAAGTTTTGAACAACGCAACAACTTTCATTGCGTGACAAGTGAAATGTGAAACACAAGCGTGCGAAAAGCACCGGAATAAACAATGTCAAGATTCGCCCTTGTGATGACAGTGCGAAAATGATTTTTGAAATTACAAGAAGAAATTGAGGCAAGTCAAGGTCTGCAAGGTATATTTGATTGCCGGATTGAAACGAAAATCATGTTTCCTCCTCTCCCCCCACCCCCCCCCCCCCCTCTTAGGGATTGTACCGAATTGTCATCATCAACAACAACAACAACAACAACAACAACCTCTATTTTCCTCAAAATAAAGCCGAAATTAACTGAAATGAAAGTAAACAAATCAAGAGCTTTAACCTCAATGCGGTATTTCAATACTATCCTCAAGCAAAAAGTTTGGAGGAGAGTGAAGTTTTTTTTTCGCCATGACACCTCTCCGTGCGGATCAAGCTCAAAAAATGCGCAAGATTTGTAATGTGTTACGCTTAATCAATGCAAAAAGGACGTTCGCTCGCACCTATAAAGGCACAAAAGATCGGGCCTATAAAGAAATTCAGGACGAAATAGTGTTGTTGCTAGGGCAGGTAAAGTGTTTTCATTTGAGCGAAACTGAGAGCATGAAAGAACATTTTATTTCTTTCTCTGACTTTCCCTATTTTTTTAAACAGGAATCCACTGCTATGCATTACTTGACTTTATTCCAGGAATTATGATTTACGATTGAAACTTTCCGTTCGTCTTTATATGCTCTCACCACCGAAAGAAGTAAGGCCTTCGTGTGAACTGGAACAGTCAGAAACCTTAACGACGAAGGGAGACCGAGGAATGAACAGCAAAGAATCGTTGTCATTGTCAATGCATGTACTGTGGGTTAACCCAATCCAAGTGGAACTCGCAATTAAGTTATATCTTCAACCATGCCATATAAAAACCACTATAAATTGAACAATCACTGGACTATGGTACACAGTTCAAAAGATACTCTCACTGGCCTTGTCAAAGGCTGTTCGTATGGTGGATACTCTGGAGCACGCTAGGAGGATTTAACAATGACAACGTCAGACTTACACAGTGACGGCCCGTAAGAGATAACATCGTCTTTTAGACCGAATAGTCGACCGAACACGCGCGCAAGAAAATAAATTAAGGTTAAACTCTTATCTTAAAATTTGATCAGCCCTTCCGTAAGCAATAATGCAGAATAATGGTGTGTATTTCCAGTTAACATTTTATCGCCATCAGTGACTCATCTCAAACAGACTTTAAAGCTAGGTTTAACAGGTTAACCTAAAAACAAGTTTTTTTTTTCGTTCCATTCATGGTGAACGTCCTCATTGCATTGATTAACCGTATAACACATTGCAAATATTGCGCACCTTTTGAGCTTGATCCGCAACTTTTGCGCGTTGATCCATGGCGAAAGACAAACTTCACTCTCCTAAATATAATAGCTTTTTGTTTGAGGATAGTATTGAAATACTGCATTAAGATTTCAAAAGGTCTTAATTTGTTAACTTGATTTAAATTAATTTCGGTTTTACTTTTCCTGTAATGTTATTTTATTGATGAGAAATCGGCACAGACAATACAGAGTGAATCTCACAAAAGGAAAACTCCATGATTATTGTTTCAGTCCATTAAATATACCTTGCAGACCTTGACTTGCCTCAATTTCTTCTTGTAATTTCAAAAATCATTTTCGCACTGTCATCACAAGGGCGAATCTTGACATTGTTTATTCCGGTGCTTTTCGCGCGCTTGAGTATCACATTTCACTTGTCACGCAATGAAAGTTGTTGCGTTGTTCAAAACTTTGAATCTCTAATATGCGGATTTTGAGACAATTTTCAGCCTTGCCTCGGGGATGTGATATCGCCAGATATAATGTGAGTAACGATTGCAGACAAGTAAGAGCGTTTCTTTATATCTAGTTTCCAGTCGTGTTACATGTATCCGGTTGTGATTGAGTGAGTCAAGTAGTTAGTAACAAATTATTATGTTGCACCATTCTTCAGTATTTTCGACAAACATACAGAAAATCAAAGCCTGATTGGCGAGTGCATTTATACAGATGGGCATAGAGAAGATTTTTTTGTTTCTACTTTCTGCTCATAAATGTATACAGAGGTAAAATAACGGACGCGTTTCATCCATGTAGCAAGTCGAGAAACGGCTGATGTTTACATTTACGTCGGTGCGCGATTTTTCCAGTTTTTTTCTTGTGGTGAACTTTATTCGTAATATTTTAGGCAAATTCTGTTTTAGGTCACGTAAAAAGGGAGCATTTACACTTTCTAGCTTAATAACAACGGTAGTTTGGAAGTGTAGCATGATATGAGAGACAGGGTATAAATTTCACTGATTTCAAGTTATTTCCCTGTTAACGGCTCTTTCATCTCGCTTGAACGGCTCAATATAAACTCGAAAACTTTACCTGAAAGGAATCATTTGATAACCTAATGCTAATATGGGGAGCACTCAAGTCTGAAGCTAGTTATTTACATGTATAAAAGCATGAAATGAACACAGAGACCTTGGCTTTTATCTAAAAGCTTCCGTGAAGTGTATTGATAAGTGCAAATTAACAGGAGGAACATGAAGTACTGAAATGGCGAATTGTGTCAAAGTGCATTCCACACATCTCGACCTAGCGCGCTCGCTTTTCACGGGCCAAACTAAATATTTTAACATGATAAATAAGAACAATTGCCCGTTCAAAAAAGTGATTTCATTACCAGTATATTTGTATACCCTTGATGATATGGTCATCTGAAATATGGCAAAAATCACTCTATCTAAGGAATAGCAAACATTGTATTCTTTACGTGGGCAACTTTAAATGAAACAATGTTCAGGTGGAGATAAAATATAGTTTAGAAGCAAGCACAAGGAATGTAAAAACGATGCTGAAAGTGTCAACTCGAGAAAACGCTACCTTGTCTTGAACGAGAGTTTTAAAAATGTACTAATTTGCATAATTTCAATCGGGCCATCGGTCGCGTTTTGGCCGATTTCGAACTTTCCCAATTTTTGCCAAAATAAAAATTCGCTGGAACTTTTGAATATTATTTTTGAAAATAGTTCACCAAAAGGGTCTTTTGGGGCAAATAAAAAAAAATTCGAATTTTCGCTTCTGTCGCCGGATTCTCGAAAGTTACTGACAATCGCTCTTAAGATTTGCATCTCAACTTTTTCTCGTTTCTTTAATTTAATTCACCTCCCAAGCCTTTCCTTTCTTGGTAATTACGATGCTTGCCCTGTCATCAATGTCACAGTCGACTCTTATCTCCTGTAGAATAGTCCCTGAAACAAAGGAAATGTCGGCAAGAATGTGAAATATCGACATGAAAAATAATGATGTTGTTATATAGCGTAAACAAGAGCAAATCTTGTATAAAAGAGGTTGGAACTGGCAGTTCTCAGCTTTAGTTACCAATTAACTCCTTAAGGCTACGTACATGACTGCATGGAGAATTGTTATCTTCAAACTATTAGACGCAAGCGCATGTGAAAAAAAAGATAAGAGGTTTTCTTTTCGGGGGATTGTGAAATTTGTAGTGAAATCTCAAGACAACACCTAAAAGTACGATGTATATTGAAGAAACTCAATGTGAGCAACCGACCTTCGTGTTTGTCTCCAGAGCCCAGATCGTACCGGACTATAGAGTTTGCGCCTGCGATTGCAACCCAGTTGCATTGGTCAATACTAGAGGGGAACGAGATCACGTGACATTGGCACTTTTTTGTCATGACCGCGTAGCCACTGGCAACCTGAAAAAGTGACAGCGAGACTTTTAATAGTTTTGATTTAATAACTTACCTCTGGCTGAGCATCTTATGAGGGCACGGAGTAAAGAACATGGGCCAACTTCTTGTGCACGTCTTTAGAGATGAGTAATTAAATGACCATTCGACACTTAATGTGATTCATTCCGAAACCGATTGATTTTTCAGTTGTATAAAGACGTGGCGAGACTATGTTAAGTGCCGACCCCAAGTCTAATCTACAATGATATGAAAAGATGTATAGTGGTAGACGAAACACGGCAGATTTGTACTGTAGAACATATATCGTTCCATTGTTGCACAAAAATCCGCAGCATCTACCACCAAGCTCAGTATAATAGAAAGCTACCAAAACACTGGCCAGACCGGTCAGTCTGCAAGACGAACAATTACTCTGAAAATAGTACGCTCTATTTTGAAGAAATTCGAAGGACCAGGGTAAAAGTTATCCTTCAAATTGTCGCATTACATCTACGAACTGCCTGGTGTAGCCAGCCAGTTCTGAAAAAAGGAAAGCGCACTTATAATGGGCTTGTTTTGCCTGTGCATCAACACTTTATTGCAGACCAAAACGTTTTAAAGACAGTAACAGCCTGCTCAATACTCACCATAAACACACGCAACACCCCATCTGCAGCGTGAGTGGCCAGGTACTTGCAGCCTTTGGAAAATACACATTTCGTCACTGCTGCTAGATGCTTGTATACCGCTACGTTTGTCTTTCGAGCATTGAACTTTGTCAAGTCACGCCAAACAGCAATCTTTTTACCTTTATGAAAGATACACGGAAATAAATGAAAGTGATATCCATAAAAGTGGACATAATGTTGGAGGTCAAAACCAAAAGGATTGACTAGTAGATTTAATGGAGTTTAAGCAACGATGACTGCGACGACAACGAAAACGCCGGAAAACAATAGGTTTAATGAGCGAAAACAATCGCTCTGCGCGTGCGTTTTACATGTTGGTACATTTTTTTGTCGTCGTCTGCAAAACAACAACGTGAGATGACCACATTTAAGGTTTTGTGGAGAACGTGAACGCATGACGGCAAACTTTTCATTTGCTTTCTTAACTTGTACGCCACTCCTACCAATTTGGTTCCTGGATAGTTCGCCATTTTTGTGAAAGCTTGATCGAGTTGAAATAATCGCCAAGTAGCACAAATGGAATAAAGTTATCATGTATTTTCGGGTGACGTTTTCGTTGCCGTTGCCGTCGTTGTTGCTTAAGGTTCCTATAGTCAGCGACGCAACGCGACGTTTCTGTGAGTTTATTTACACTTAGACCCATATAACATTGAAAAGTATTCACTGATACCACCATACTCCCCTGGAAATGGGATTTTGTTCAAACCCTTTCAAGGGTAAAAATTCCGGCTACTCGCCTCGCAAAAAGAAAAAAGTTAAGGTAGAACAATGATTACTGGAAACGTGTGGTATGCTGATAAACCTGAGTCTGCATTTTAATGTCATGCTGAAAATATCAGGTTTAAACTATTCTTTTAGATTGAAGGGCAATACCACACTATGTCCTTGTATGATGTTCATGAAAACGTTTGACTTCCATTAAACGGACTTACGTCCGCTACTGAAAGAATGGACTCATACCTCCTGATTCGTTGACAGTTTCCAAATATTCCTGAATTGAACGAAGAGAAAGAAAAGTGACATTACTATAACTTGTTTCATTGTGACAAGAATAATTGCTCGGGGGATCCTTACTGGAAATCAGAAAAGAGATAACAGAACTAATGTATCCCCAATATTATCACCACTCCCAACTCTCGCAAGCTTTCGTTCGATGAATTTTTTTGTGCAGTGAACAGCCATCTTTTAAATTCGCAATTGACTATACGCAGCACTTCAAACACTTGAAAGGAAAAATGACCTCGTTGAGTTCTGGTCCCTCTTGGTTCCTCTTTGTGGCGGTAATGTGGTCATATTGCTACAGCATCATATGCATAAAGTGAAGGCTGTGTGGTAATGAGGGTAAGGATTGGCTCACATGATGATGGTTATTGTAATGATCATCAGGGTTGTCATCTTAATGACGGCGATAGTGGTAGATGTTTGCTTTGATATTTGATTTTCACCTACTGAACAAGGGTGAGAAACTATGGCGTCAGTTTTAAAATTCTTTGTCCCCAAAATGGTGCTGTTTCCTTGAGTATATACACTATTGTTCTAGTAATTTATTTCGCCGTCCTACTTATGATAAAAAAAAAAAACGTTCAGTTGTAGGGACTGAGATGTATACTGGGATAAATTGAGTTCCACGTTGGAATTGAACACTTTTCATTGATTGGAGCATGTTCTTGATCAAATTACGACCAAAATGGCTCTGCAATGGGTCGTGTCGGTCATCATGGCAACAGAACTTTAAAACTTGGGCCTCAAAAGAGAAGTTCTAACATTTTTACTCTCCCGCGCCCTTTCTTCACTTTTCTCACTTTGAACGCCTGATATAAGAGTCCCTCCTATAAGGCACATTTTTTATAATAAAGTAACTTACCCGCGCCATGGTTGCACAGTGGGAAATGTCTGGCTCGTTGAGACACAGCTGAAGCACCAGCTCGGGAAACTGACTGAGCTGTTGGGCATTGGCCCGAATGCAACAGTACACATCCTCGATGATGGCTGATTTGTCTTTGCTGCACTTCAAAGAAGCCTAAAATAATTTAAGGGCAATGAAAGTAAGCATACCTCAACAAAAGATGACCGGTGTTCAGGTGGCACTAATATTTCTATGTAAACTGCGGAGCATTTCTTTTTTTGTTTTTTTTTTATGTTGAAACACCATGAAATTTCCATCTTGACGTTTCTGTTATTTTATTTTTAAATTTAATGTTGTAAGGGGTGAGCCAAATTTAAACCTCCCTCCGATAAAGTTTTAACGACTTCAAAATAAACAAAGAAATCAAATGATAACATTTCTGGAAACGGTGCGCAGTTCACAAAACCAATTGCTTTCTAACTATTAGATTGACATAATCTATTTTCAAGTTGAATTAGACCATAAAATCAAACTTGTATAGCATGTTACCGTTTCCCATCAGGTATGCTTGTCTACCGTTCACGTCTTTCAAGTTCAGCAGAGCCCGTTCACTTTGTACCATTACACCATTACAGGTATTTATTCCACTAGTAAAAGGATAAAAAACTGAAAAAAACATACTATTTATCTGATAATCTAATTAACAAATTACCTCAGAAAGTTCCAATGTCAGACCGAATGTTTTACCAGCTTTACACTTCGCCATGAGAAAAGGAATTTGGCATACAATCTGCAAAAATTAAAGATACGTGAAAACAGGAGTGACACAAGTTACTAGAGCTTTTCCAAAAGAGGGGCTAAGCTGCAGTGATCGAATGCTCGACCTGATGTCATGCGCGTAACTAATAATGTGCTACTGTAGCATATTTCACAAAACGTTACAGAGATACTTCAGACACTAAAGGCATGGTTTACCAGCTTATTATGCATAGCTGTGACTGCAAATAATGACACATCATTATCATTCATTCACCAGGCTTAAAACATATCGTCACATTTATTCCATTGCGCATATGCCACACATGACATTCCAATCCTAGCATTATGCAGGAAGTTTGTCCCATGAACCAAGTTTTAATTTATAACCTTGGCTCCCACGAGACTCCTGTAGCTCAATGGTAGAGCATCCGAACTAGTAATCGGAGGGTCTGAGGCAGTTGACTCCTAATAGGAGCACTTGGATTTCCTTTTATTCCTTTGTGTGCCTGTGTCACTCAGTGAACAATACATCATTATCAAGAAACTCGTCGATCTTTTTTGCCATTCGAATTCTAGCAATGTGACCTACTGTCAAACTCCAAAGGTTAAAATATTTAGGGCAAAATCAATGATGCGTTTCTTTAAGTCAGAGAGTAATCCTGTGAGTATCTCCAAGATTAATGCAATCACGTAATTACTGGAAATAGGCCAGCTTACTTAATTTAGAACTGACTTGATAAATTCTACTAGAAATTGCAGAAACCACCATGCAAGGCAGAAGGACAATGCCGCGCTTTATTTAACATGTTTTTTTTTTTTTTTTTTTTTTGAGAAAAGGAATCCTTTCAAAATTATGCAGCAGAACGTTTTCTCGTTGCAGGCATAAGCCACAGTGAGAGGGATACCACGTGATGCTAACATTTAATAAGCTAAATCCATTTAACGATGAATTTTGCATTTTGATTATTTTTTATTTCTAAATTCTCTTCGGTGTCCGTTTAGGTGTCTTACAATGTCTGATATTTGATAAAATAACCTTGTTATTTTTTTGCTTTTGGGCAAAGAAGGCCAACTGAAGGTGATCAAGTCGATAGGCGCCAGGGTAACAAGCGATGGTTGGCGAGAAACTGCTCCGAACAAACAGTTGGCAAATGGTTGGAAAAATAAAAGCTTGACAAAATCCTTATGACAGCTGGCCTCTTGTTTGGACCTCCCGTCCAATCCAAGAAGAGTAGAAAGAGTCTTAAGGGTGTCAATGAATGGACACTTTTTAGAAAAACGCCTTATTATTTATCCTGTATTTGCAGATCTTTAATTGTGATAATTGCTGTCAGTACATTAATCTGGTGACGGCCAACAATCAATCATCTTTATTATTTCATCAGTAAGTGAACATTAAATTTAAAAGTTTATTAAATGTATAAATACAGAGAAATGCAACTTCTTTTCACTAAATACACTGGACCGCGGGTAGCGAAGGCTAATCGAAGCGGACAGAGTAAGACAAGAAGAAGATATAAATAAGGGAGTAGAATATACTGAGACAATTGCAAGTTTGCCAGTGTAAATTAAAATGCCGTGCAAAACAAATGAAATCTTTGAAAAAATGAGTCAAAATTCTGACTAGCTATGTCATTAGAGCATTGGAGTAATATAACGATCCATTCGTACACGCCATTTTAGAGCCACTTGTCTTGGGACAACAGCGAGGACAACAAATTTGCCTATTGCTTTCTTGCTGCAATCTGCAACGGAGAATTCATTATACTTTCAAAACGAAAAGTACTTTGAATTAATTGTTGTTGTTGTTGTTGTTGTATTTTTGCGTTTGGTTTTTGGATTTCTTCAAGTCATCAAGGATTTAAACTTTTGTCTCATAATTTTTACGGGAGGCTCCTTAAAACAAAGCAACACACTTCGATAAAATGCAACCTTGCGTGAATTCAAGTAGTGTGTTTTTCACAGTAGGCCGGATAAAAGAGGTTTTCTCCCGTTGAGGTTTAAATGAACCATTTCCTTTTACACAAACAGGAAGAGTATAAAAGTGTCGAGCACAACATTGCTCAAGAGACAGATGTAAGAATAAAACAAAGTCGTGCATTTCGAGCGCTTACAAGAAAAATTCATCAGTTTTCTCTTTAAAAGTGCGCTTTTTTCTTCTCAACAGGGAACAGAAGTCTATAGAGACTTTGGAAAATGAATTCAACTATCGGGATGCTTCATACAGAAAAACCTGAGCTAAATACTTCACTCAGCACACTCGCCTTTACGTATTGCCAGAATTTTTCGCTGAAAACAACCGACATCGTCCTTGCTGTAGCTCTTTACAGTCTAATCGCCTTCGGTGGATCGTTTGGTAACATGGTAGTTGTTCTTGTCATCAGGCGAACACCGAACTTAAGAACGGTTTGTGGCGTGTTGATCGCTAACCTAGCGATGGCTGATCTTCTGGTGACGGCCATAGCAGTGCCAATGGTGATATCGGGTCTACCTTATGGTGTTGTACCACAATGCTCATTGAAAGCTTCAAGTTCTGCCTTGATACTCATTGGGCGTTGTTCGACTACTGCGTCGCTTCTGACGTTGGCCGCATTGAGTGTTGATCGCTGTTGGGCGATTGCTAGTCCTCTGAGCCACAAACTGAAAATGACTTCTTCAAAGATAAAAGTGGTTTTGGTGTTTATATGGCTCGTGTCGCCAATAATACCCTCTCTGGAAGTGTTTTCTAGGATACCAAAACAGATCCTAATGCGTCTCCAGACTGCCGGGGTTGCCGCTTGCTCAATCGCTATTGTTATGGGTGGGATCGTCACATTCATAAAAGTGAGACGTGAGTGTTCCAAAATACGTAACCTTTGCGAAAATCAAGGAAAAAGCCAAATCTCGGGTGACTTAAGCGAACGAGAAAAGCAAGTTGCCAAGACTATTGCATTAATTGTAATTCTCTTTTCTCTTTGCTGGGTTCCAATTTTGCCTATTTCTGCGATATTTTCAGGTCGTTATACAAGGCTACACTTTTGGACTGGATTACTTGGCCTTGCCAACTCTGCTCTAAATCCATGTATATATTTCTATCGACAAAGGAATTATCGTCTAGCGTTCAAAGAATTGGTTCGGCTAGCGCTATTATCCAGTGCAATAACACGAAACAGCTAGAGACATTGAATCTGTATCTGTAAACCACCTACAACAAAATAAGCTTTGAGAGGTCTTTTGTATTTCTCATAACTCAAGATAAGAAAATATGTTTCTCGTTTACTGTCCAAATTGCTGTGAATCTTTAGGAACAATAGCTAACAGACTGCGAGCAATGGCAGCCTTGGAATTATTGAATGGAACGTGTCTTAGAATCAGTATCTTTTTGGGCACTATATTATCAACGTCTCTGCTTTTTGCAGAGACAAACGTTTTAAAAATCTCCTTTAAACGTCGGTAGTTTTATGAACAGGTTCAATGTGAAAGTTCTCGACTGATGTCCCGGTGTGACAAGTAACGGAAAGATAAATTTTCTTTTACAGTTCTGAGGTGCTTCATGGGGTCCCGTAAACTGAGTTCGCCATACGATACATAACATTAAACGTAACCTTCTCCAGTATTGTGACTCTCTTAAGAGATCGATCTTTATTATTATTTCGGTGTAAAAAGTAAGTATTTTGCTTAATTAACCGAACTGCTTTTATGACGTTCTTAATTCCGTATATTTTACTAATATTGTCTAAGCCACTTCATGCATACTGTATGTAAAAGGGCGATTTCGCGTTGCATGATGAGTTAAAGTTAAGCAGAGTTTCTACGTAAGTGACTTTTCCTAATAAGCTCTCCTTTCCAAAATACAATAAGCTGGTAATGAACTAAGCTTTTTACGATAACATATGAAAAAGTGATTAAAGGGACAATTTCTTCTTTAAATAAACAACGTGCTTATTGAAAGAAAATGAAATCCATTAAGCTAGTCACATTTAGCAATTGGCGAGTTTTTGTGTTAGTGCTGGCGTTAGTGTAAGCATCTTTCTATTTTCACGTTTTTATCAAGCAGCCCCCCGCGGTGACAAATCATAATATTCCACAACGCAATTTGTCGTGACGCACGTCACTGATATCAAAAGGAAATATTTTTTTGATGCAGCACTCGCTTGGGAATTCGTTGATGTAAGTTTGAAACTGTGAAATCTCATTAAATAGAAGAAAGATCCTCGCAGCAAGTACGCAACCTAAGCAGTTGCGAAAAGAAACTTGAACGGGATTCGAACCCTTGACCTTGGCGATGTCGGTGCAGTGCTCTACCAACTGAGCTATCAAGCCAACTGGCAGCTGGTCATATTGTAAGTTCGTAATATACCCCTGAAGGATGAACAAATGAATATGAATATATGAAACATCATATATTGAACTGCGGATGAAAGATTTAATAGAAGAAAGATCCTCGCAGTTAGTACGCAACTTAAGAAACAAATTGTCAATTTTAAGAAATGGTACACTGGAAAATAAAACTAGTCTGGTTTAATTTAATTCTTTGAAAGAATCGGCGCTTTTAAAAAGGTTTCAAATGTCCTAATGCTGTTGACGTGATTTCGGGAATCGTCGATCAGGCCACAGCTTGATCCAATATAGAGGGTGGAAAATAACACCACAATAAGGTTTATTTGGCTTTTTTCTCCCTTTATCAATTTCTTTCTGTTTCTTGTGATATTGTAGATTCGTGGTGCCATAGACACCCATTGGGGACCGGCTGGATATTATAACGAATATTTAAAAAGAGAAACAGCTCAAACCTCAACAAACTCGTTCCACATCTCGGAGCGTATCAAATGGTACGGAAGCTCGCTTAGTTTGCGCAGATTGTATCTTGTCTGCATCTCTCCATCTTCCATTTCCATTCTTTGTGCCACATCTGCACTTAAGATCAGTGGTTGGTCTGCTACCATTCGATGAGCACTTCTTATGGTTCCATTTTTGTCTGTGTATGGCTTTGCTTCTCGCGCCCACCTTATTAAAGATAAAAAAAACAAAACAAAGAAAAAGCAGCGTTTTCGTCAAGTTGCCTGTATCTGCTTTTGACGTTTGCTCGTCCTCTTTATTAGGGATAGCATCAGGCTTTTTGACATTCAACATACAAATGTTTTATGTTGCTTTCATAAGTAGCATTTTTTAAGATACTACTGTGTAGGTCAGGTAAGGAAAATTACTTCAAATTAGTAAAAAGGCCAAGTTCGAGAGTGGTGTCTTTAAAAATCATATTGCAAAATTCTGCTCCTACAAATCAAAAATTTTTACAGATGTTTTTTTTTTTTTTGGATACGGAAAACATTGCCCACCTCCAGATAAACGTCTCAATGAAAAAAGATTCAAACCTGACGTAACCGTATGTCTTCGCTATTTCAATACACAAGACTTTCAAACATTGTCATTCTATTACTTTTTAAGAAGCGTCGATGGATTGCCTTATCTGGACAATAGCTAGCCTCCCTTAGAGTCGTTTGTAGGGGAGGAGGCTAATACTGCTCCTATAGAAACAACCACGTAGCGAGGCTAACCTATAGCATGCGAAAGGAGAATTCTCTACGCACATTATCCACCTTTGAATTTTATTACAGTTAAATTTCTTCAGAACGCAAGTTTGCTTCCTCGGTGGATAGTATATAATTAGTATGTTAAGTCTTCTTTACAGCACGGATCAACTTGTGTATGTAAGCCACCGTTCACTGAACTAGAATAGAAGCCTGTTGTAAGAACGCATTTTCCCAAAATAAAGCCTGGATGCTTCTTCTTCACACTCCTTTGAATTTTTCATGACCGTTTAAATATGTTAGCTTTACGGTGCGGCTCCAAGCAATGTATAGTAACAAAGGCATGCAATTCTTGCTACTTTTGGGTCAAAAATCGTTTAAAACATCAAGATATCTACCTTCCATTAAAGTAGTTTGCTAAGTCCCTGTGAAGTGAATCTGTGAAAGGCTTGTCGCTCAAAAAGTAGTTCCTTGCCGCTTCTAGAAACAACCTGTGGTACCATTTGTATACCACGTGACCATCTGCAGCTACGTTGACCAGATATCCACCTGCAAGGAATCATAATGGTGATATGCGAAAACTCAATATCATCCTCCTCCGTAAAATTGAACATATATTTTCTTATGACAATGGAAATATTCGAGTGTTTCTAACGAAAGATGACAGCAGTAGCTGCATGGCTAGAAGCATTGTCGTTTTTTGTCCGGTCAAATATTAACCTACCTCTACCCAAGTGGTTTAAGGTTTTTCCCTCAGCCGAACGAAACGAAACAAAAAAATGCTCACCAATGAAAGGCATTGGCACTAAGAATTCAAAACGTCTTCTAAAAACTCAAGATGACAAAGCGTCAAAGAACAGAAGTGATCAAAAGCCAGATGGAAACAAAAAATCTTTAATTATAGAGGGTTACCGAGAAGGATACCAAACGAGAAAAACTCAAAAAATGGCAAGCAACAACGACGCTCATCTCACTTTATCACCGTTAAAGGGGAAATTTCACGTAATTTTCATCGTCGCTTTGATTAAATCAATGGAAACCTTGAAATAATGGTTCAATTTTGTCATCATTACTCTACTAGTGCACAAAAACTAAAAGTGATTCAATTTGCCTGCAAAATGGCCGGGGTTAAAAACGCTGACATCTCGAACAAAAAATGGCCAGTTTTTTTCAAGTTCTTCGTCATGCATATGCGGGAAATCACTAAAGGTTGATTATGATTTGTTTTTCCTCCGAGAAATATGTGATATTCTGTTCTTGCTACTCAGTAACAACATTTCAAATTTGAGCAAGGCACGGCAAAATTCCCGTGGAAATGTAAGTTTCGCGACAACGCAGTTTTCAGCGGTAATTTGTGAAATAAATTCTCACCTAGGTCGTTTCTGAGTCGCGTCCATAGGAGTGTTGGTAACCTTCTAATAGGAGGCACGTGATATTTGAAAACCTCGTCAGCAAGGACTATATCGTCACAAGATAGAATGTCTTCCAGCTCGGATTTCGTAAGCCCTGTTTTGGAGGCAGTGATGTAACCAAGGGCTCGACGAACGAACTGCTCGCCGTGCTTGGTGATTAAGCTGTGAGGTAAGGAACCAATAACAGACAATTTGTTAACCATGAACGTTTTTTTTTTAGAACTAAATAACTTTCCCAGTGGAGGTTTACTTCTTCAATTTTCGTCCATATTTGTTGTCAAATTGATTGAGAGCTGACCGTTCAAAGGAGCGCATTTTTTCGGATGGTGTAATTTGAAAGTGTCACAAAGTTTTTGAGTAGTTTTTGGCCAAGTTGGAAAAACGTTCTTGATCATAGCTTTTCAAAAAGGTATAAAACATGACAGCTACATCAGGTAATCACGTTACTGACAAGCACAAAGACTGATACATTGGTCTAATCTTGTTTAAGTCATATGAATTCACATTTTTTACAGGATTTAACAAATAAAACCATAGGCTTGCAATGGAATTTCATCCTATGAAGTTTACAGAAGAGCAGTGTTACGTTCTCTTTGTTATAGAAACTAATCGCCGAGTCGCCACCAAGACAGCACTGGAATCAATGTCAATCTTCTCGCCCTTTGCTTCATCGTTTTCCAATCGATCAGCTCTGAACTGAAGTTCTTTTAAAAGTTCATTTAGACTAATAAAAGGGACTAATATAACAAACTTATTACCGTTCAAACAGCTGTATAATCAGCTCGGTAGCTGTGGGTCTCAGTTCTTCGTGTGTGCCTGTTGTGAATGACTTCCATCGAAGGGCGGTGTCACATGCTAGCTTCATGTACAAAGCGGTAGGTTTGCTGCAGGTTTCCAGAACATGTCTTCTTTGCTCTTGTGTTAGTCTCCTGTGAAAGGTGATGACAAAAGGAAGTTGAACATCAGATTTGAACAGAACAGCACAAGAGATAGTACATTGAAATCACTAAAGAGAGGATCAGCTTTCTTTCACCTTCTCTTGTATGTCGTCACAAACTGCAGTTAAGGTTGTTCTGGACAACTTTTACTCAGCATTGTACGACTAAGCTAGTGTCTGAATAAATCACAATTATTCAGTACAGAATTGAAACAGAAACAAAAACAAAGACGAAACAAGAAACAAGAAAGAAGAGGAAGAAGAAGAAGAAGAAGAAGAAGAAGAAGAAGAAGAAGAAGAAGAAGTTAAGCTATTGGTTGATACCTCTTTTCGTTTTGCAGCCTTGTATCTAGAATACTTTCAGCATCACTTGATTCCAGAGATGATACCTATTCACAGAAACAAAAAAACTTTGTTTATATGGAAGACTGGAAATCGACTACCGTTACGAAATCTGCTGATCTTTAAACATAGGACAAGAAAGCTGTGAAATATAGATTCATGCAAAAAAATCACTTGATCAATTTTTTAAATGTTTCATGGGATTTCGAAGCTATGATGCTGTGCAACTGGATAAAAAAAATATATCACTTGATAAGAATTGTGGCATAAACGCAACATACCTCAAGATAGAAGTCAGCATTGTTCTCTGGTTTCACTTTGGTCTTCAGTACAGAAAGGCATCCTCCAGTGATGGGCAGAGTGCTAACTACGATGTGAACATTTCTTGGCAAACTAATCGGCAGCCATCGTAGCGCTCGTGCATCATCTTGGTCGGACAGTTGATCCAACGAGTCCAAGAACAACACTGGATAAAGAAACAAAGGATAACTTAATTTAACTTAAGCTTTGAATATTGATCAACAAATGTTGACTGTTTAAGGTGATTCCCCTGTTTTGCACTGCGCACCTCTTCTGCGCACGACGGTTGACCCTTCTTTTTCCTTTAAGTCATTTTCTCACTGGCCATTTTTATGAAGACAGTACACATGCAAACTCAAATAAATTTAATGAACGAACTTTCTACAGTACCTGTGATCGGGGAGCTGCCTTTTTTAAACTCGACCCAGTCTTCTCTTGTCCGTGAAGATTTTCAAACAGGATTTTTGCGCTTTGAGGATCAATAGTTCGACAACGAGCGCGGTGACCCCCACTTTTTAATGCATGAATTTAAATTACACAACGTTATCTGCAATATGTCTTGATTTCAAGAAAATTTTAAAATTCTGCTTTAAAATATTTTGATTTTAAGGCTGTAAAGAACAAGTCTTTAGATAGTGCTGGGTATGTACATATGCAGAGAATTCTTGATTTTGTTACATAATGAATAGCTCTTATAAAACTAAGATGGTTTAAAATGTATTTCAGGGTCTTTATTGTTGAACTTCTCTAATAACTTAATCCAAGTAGTGCCTTTTTCAGAAATTCTAGTGCCCCTTTCTGCTTACTAGGGTTATAAGTTATGAGAACCTTGTCGGTCGCAAAGTTGCTGTAAAGGCCATCCATGTTGTGCAAAAACGAGCCCGGTGACCCTTATTTTTTATTGCATTTTTTTAATATACGTAACATGATTACCAACTGGATAAAGTTTGAGAAATTTTTTATTACTTGCTCTTTTAAGGGGGAATCACGTTAAATTATAAACTGAGTTAGTAATATGTCTTTCCCGTTCTAGCGTACATTGATCTTCGTATGTAATGTATTCATAGCTACTGCCAACGCTTATTTCTTAGCAGTACGCAACGACTATGAGTATGAATACTTCGCCAATCCTCTTTGATGGAATTCTAGTCCATAATCAATCTTGTTTACTAACTTGCATTATTTTTTAGCTGATTTTCATTGAGTAACAATGATGAAGGTGTACACTGATCTACCTGACTAAGGGAGATAATGACGAGCAATGTATAATTGCTCGAATTACAGTGAAAACAAGACTTAACCTACCATATCGACTTTCCAAGCAGTGCTATGGCACTTTTGCTTTTTTCACAGTTTATTCACTGAGTCGAAAGGGCTATAAATCTCTCAGTCGTCGTCATTTCCTATTTCTGCTTAAGTAAATTAAAAACTCGTTTACCTAGTGGTCTTTCTGGCGTAGCCCTCTGAAGCAACGAGCGGAATTTGGCAACCAGGCGGTCGTAGTTGTCTGTGTTTAATGTGGACGTATCTTTGAACACCAGACTCATCTGTATCGACGGAGGAGAGGAGGTACATGGAAAACAACACAGTGAGAATGATGTTTTCCTCCGAATGTACCCTAAACTTGGATAAACCAGATTACCATAGCTATTTTTTCTTTTTCTTTATTTTTAAAACTATTGCTAGCCTTTAAGGACGAACGTTTGACATTTTCGTGAACATTTTTATAGACAGATCATAAGCAACTAAAAAGTCCTAAGCTTGGAAATCAGAGCTCTTTTTTGTTGTTGTTGTTTTGTTTGTTTATTTTTTTTTGACATCGCTGAACAACTTTCCTAGTCCCTCATTTGCAGTAAGAGAACACGATAACAAAATCAAAACCAAAAGCGATTCTGTCACTGCAACTTCTCCACCCATGCTGGCTCTGGTTGACCCTTCTACCAGATGCTCATTTGTGAAATTGCTAGACTTTGTCAGTTTGATGTTCGCAATTAGCAATGCAGTCTATGAGATGCGTGCTTTACTATTTTTCTTCGTGGAGAAATAGACATGTTGTTGGCTATGAAATCATATTTCCTGGTGTCCAAGGATTTTCCTGATCACAGGAGAATATTAAAAGTTGAGCTCATAACATATTTATCAGAAAACCGCTTTGTGCACTAGCGTTATATACACTGGTATATTCAGATTTCACATCTAGTCTTGCTCCAAACCAGCAAAGGCACAGGAGGGCGTCTGCACTTACCTGTTGACAAAGGCTTCTTAGTAGAGACCTAACGTCTGTTGAGGAAGGTGACGTTCCGATATATCTTACCAGATGGATTGGCCTGAAAGTTTGACAAATGATTTATTTACTTCTATACAATTTAAAACCGGAGAATGGACAAAATACCAGTTTGGGGAAGCAGGAAGCAATTCGATAACAACGTCGCTAGTATGGTAAATAAAGGAGTGATGCTTGAAAGTTGTTATCCTGGAAACTGAAAGTAGACGGAGTGCTATTGTGCACCTAGCCTTTCAGACATTCGTAATAAATACATATATTTTATTTTCGTGACAAAATGCCTCAAGGTTCACGACACTTAATACATTGGAAGCCTCTTACCTTCCTGTATCGACCCCATTCCAGTTCTCAAGAGAGGTGGTGAAAGCCTTCGCCAAGAGAGAGGTTTTGCCACATCCAGATACACCATGGACAATGAAGGGCTGATGGATTACACAATGTAAAATACAGAATCAAGTTGAACATTCAGTGGAGATAAATAAATATACGAACCTACAGTATGCAGGGAATTAGTTGGATTATTAGCGAAGAGGTGGGGTTTATCGCCCTCATCAGTGCGATGCTGACTCAGATCTTAGATACAGAGTGTTACTCGTCCCTACTTTTGTTTGCTTCAAGCTGTCAAGATAATTTCTCTCCATTAAAAAAAAATTTGTTTCGCTGATTTGAAGCCCATAAGTTTGGCTGTCTTATGACTGTCAATGTTATCCTCCCTTGTAAATGAAATAAAGTCGTCGATATTTATATTAGAGTTGCATGGATGCTTTACTGTTTTCATATGTGTTACAGACGTTCAAAGGACTTAATTAACGAATATGGAGATCCTCTGGAAGAAAGAGCATGGCATTCAATATCCTTTACTTTAAAACTAACCTTCGTGGAATAGCAATCACCAAAATTTGTCGTGTAGCAAACGTCTTGAAATTAAACACCCCAACCTTCCCGGTAATGCATCTTAAGGATGCTTGAATATTTTGGTTTTTGCGGCTTAGCTTTAACCAAATGTCGGTCAGGAGACCAAAATATATAAACAATAGCCTCCATTTGGCGCAAAAATATGCTCAGATATTTGTCCGCGGACATTATGTGGTTTATCGACCAGCAGGTTTATCTCTTCATCTGTCACAAAAGCAAACCGCTCCCCCATCTTGACATTCATTTTAATTGCGAACTTGACGCTTCTTGAAGTTTTTGAAATTGGTGAATATCACTTGGGGAATATCCTCGGATATTCCCCAGTTTTAGCTGGGGTATATTCGGTCACGTGAGGCGTTTAGACCAATCGCGTGCGAGCGAAAATATTTGATGGATTATAAAAGATATTATAAACAACAATAGACGACCAACCTTTCCACCGTCCTCTAGCTTTAGATAAGACTCAACCTGAAATGTGGAATCATAGGACTTTTATTTCAGGCAGCCAACTGGATATAAAACTAGTGATGCATTCGGAACGGCGTTTTATTATCCAGCACTTTTTAGTGCTGTTCACATTATTCCGAAAAGAGTACAAATATGATGCGATATTTGTACAGCATATTATTTGTAGTGTAAAAAAACGGTTTGGTGGTTATTCGAACAGTAGAAAACCATTTGCGCGCTCGTTAAAATACAGCACAACTGATAAAAATATACAGTGATTCTACACACCAAAACATCTAATAAGATAAATCTATTTTTCCAAGAAGTTTTCTGTCTCAAGATTCAGTAGCACTAGGTAAGGAGTTTTTAAAGCCCACTTGCGAATGTGTTTCGGGCGAGAAACCTGGGATTCACTTACCCGCTATTCATTCATTTTACGTGAAATTTAAACAAAAACACATTTCTCAGACCCGAAAGGTCTTTGAAGAAACGCATTCATTGTCTTTTAAAAGTTTAAGGTATGTCAAGGACAACAAAAAACGCCGAGTATTTAACTTGAAACAAAAAAAGAGTCAGCTGGAATGTTGAAGTTATACCTTTCTCAAAAGTTGTGCTCGCCCAACAAATGCTTCTGTTCTCTTCTTAGTGACCGTCACATGATGAAGAATTTCGATGTGCAAAGGATCATCAATCACACGATGTTTGGCCACAGCTGTAAAAAACATCGAGTTAATCAAAATTAAAGCAAACAGATTCAGACACCAGTTGATCAGGATTCAGCGCTCTGCACACGAATTTGTCGGATGATAATACCATGTACCTTTTAGATTAAAGGACTGCTGTCATCCATGGTATTTGATCATCAAAGCTTAAGGTTTCTTCATCCAGTCACTACATAAGGTTTCTATTTGAAATGTGTTACTCAAACTTGAAGGCAATGCATAATAATAATAATAATAATAATAATAATAATAATAATAATAATTCTAATGATAATGATAATGATAATGCTAATGATAATGATAATGATAATGATTATGATAATGATAATGATAATGATTATGATAATGATAATGATAATGATGATGATGATAATAATAATAATAATAATAATAATAATAATAATAATAATAATACTGTATACGTATGACAAATGAATTAAGAGGACAATCTAACCTTCCTGAATGCCATCAACCATCTTCTGGCAGAACTGATCACAAAATGTCTTTATTTGTTCTTTATTTTTGAATGTGTTGATACGTCCCTCTTCTGTCACTTCAAAATTAAGACTGTACCTGTAATTTCGCAGAAGAATAATTGTACAATTAGGAGCCTGTAATCCGCAATATTCCTTTTAATTTTGGAATCTGATTTAAGGCGCGCATAACTTCTTTGGGCATCTCTTACATTCCATAGATGATTCTTGATCAGCTCCTGCACCAACGGGCTGTTTAAAGAAAAGGATCACAAGGACCCAAAAATCTGTTGGACATACCGTGGAGCCTTAATTGGGTTCTAAATTTGACTAAGTCTAGATTTACTTAGAGACCATGGCAAAAATCCATTAATCCTGGTAAACCTGATAATCCTGGTACTCTAAAGCGGAGCACTAACTGCTTTCAGGATTTTCAGATTAATAGTCGATCATCCTATAGATGGTTATCGAGGTTTCTTTTAAATGGAATCTCAATTAAATTCTTATCTTTTCCTTCGTGTACTCAACAACAGAAGTTATGGACAACTGTATCATTCAGGTGTAAAAAGAACGGAATATGATGTAAATGGATGTAAAACTGTAACATGAAATGTGTAACCATGCAGTGGAGTCTCAAAGGAATGCTTCCTTTTTAAATTATAGAAACGACTAACAACGGTCCTGAACCCACTGTTCCCAACCATGGAATGCTTCCGTCTGTGGCACATAACGAAAACAGCCCTCGTTGAAAGCGTTAGGATCACTGTTGTCAAACGCTTTTACGTGTACGCCCACGTTGGCTTATCAGGCTGCATGAGGCTGAACCTGGAGAAGTTAAAACATCGCACCAAAAGAAAGCTGACTAACTACCAGCGCGTTTCTATTTATTTTATTTTTTTTGTAATCCTTAGTTACCGTTGATCCAACCATTTTTACATTATATACAAGAAAAACGCATACCTGCATATGTTGCTTGCAGGCACAAGTTCTTGACAGTTATCTTTAAGCCTCTGCAGCAAAGCTTTTGCGTCATCTCCATTTTCACCTCCAGACTGTGAATCTACAAAGCGCTTGGCAAATTTATTGTTATTGAGGTCAACTTCTTCTAACCCTCTAAGCGATCGAAGAAACAGAAACATGTATTGCGGGTCCATATCCTCTCCTCTCATACCAGTAGTAATTTCATCCTCGGTTACTGATATCTTAAAATCCTCTTCCGTCATCGTGCTCATGGGGAAAGCTTTGAAATCGATCTGGCTCGCTGCTCTCGTCAAAGCGTCTTTCATTGTTTCTATTGTTTGCCACCATTGGTACCTTTCTTGTTTTCCTTTTGCCTCATCTTCATCGGTCTGGTTTCGTTTATATGCGTGTGGATAGAACGTTGACACCGGCTGTAGTACATACACCGCAGGTACACTATTTTCATC
Source organism: Pavona decussata (assembly GCF_977016875.1). NCBI lineage: Eukaryota > Metazoa > Cnidaria > Anthozoa > Scleractinia > Agariciidae > Pavona > Pavona decussata. The sequence goes on along the minus strand of NW_028145469.1, from coordinate 2,393,988 downwards.
CAGTTTATACCATTTTTGCAATAATTCAGATGCGTTTTTTCCCCCGCTGTGGCTCTTTACGCTTCCCAAGAGCATCTCAAACACATCTTTGTCGATCTTCACTGGAACTGGTCTGTAGCCATACTTATCACCAATGATGCAAACCATATACGGCCCTATAGACTCCCTCCTAAAAGTATAAAGATGGAGTTGTCTCACCTACTAAGGGCTGCACACGCTTCGATTGACAGTCAATTAAAAGCTACGCAACGTGAAAGAAAATTTTACAATAGCTGTCAAAATTTTCCGCGCGCTGATTGACGCGAGCAGCGTTGTCTAGACTCTTATCGTCAACGAAAAATCAGCCAATCAGATTGTGAGATTAGAAACAATTGTGATAAAAATTTCTTTTTCTATGTTGCGATAACATGGCTCTTGAAAATAATGAAAAAAGGTATTATTATTTCCGCGGTCAGTTTTGCTTTTAAGTGTCACAATTGATAAGGTACCTATTGTCGTCAATTAAACTGCATTTAACTGTATAATTACTCAGACACCTGTTCATCACTGATAATAAGTAAATACCTAAAGTAAACATACCAATAGATAGCACCTAGTTAACATTACATTAAACTGCATTAAACCGCATAATTACATGTGTTCACCTGTTCATTACTGATAACTCAAAAGCAAATACCTAAGTAAACATACCCATAGCGCCTAAAAATGGTGATTAACATTATTTCGGCTTGGTTCAGGAGCTAGGTTTCATTGGTGAATCACATGGTGTGTGACTCTAAATACGTGGGTTGCGGCCTTAGCTGCTAGAGCAAAGCCTTTCTTAATCACCACATTTTGACATTTTAGTTACACTGATTTCTCGAAAACTGACAATTAAGAATTAATTCATGCCTAGCGTACGTATATCGAGTTATGCATGCACGCGGGAAGTTTGAAAAGCACGAGAGAAGCGTAAGAGTTGCTCAAGGCGTAGCCATAGTTTGCTCTTCAAACTTCCCAAGTGGATCCATAACTCGATACAGGTACAGCTAAAAGCATGAACCAATTATTTTATAACATATAGTGACAACAAGTCCTGTACAGGAAAAAACAAAGGTTCTTATTGGCTGGTCACAAACACCACAGTGATATGGTCTGAACGAGAACGTTTCATCTGAAATTGTCAATGAAAATTTGCTTCTTTGAATCAGTTTACAGTCAATAAAAATGTAGACAAACGAATTTCCAAGCAGTTGGAGAAGACTCCAAACGTTTCGTACGAACCGTCAATCATAGATTACGGTCCGTATCAGTGGGACAGTATTGGACATGGGTGACTTTTATAAACTAGGTTATTGTTTCCTTATATGGATAGCGACTTTTAAGTAAAGGTCGTCAACGACAGAGTTTTCCGTAGTCTGTTCTTAGTTTATAATTTGGAAACTGGATCCTTAGTGAGTATTCATATGCAAGCCTACCATAAATTAGTATATTCCTAATCTATATGTCTATTGCGTGTTAGCATACCTCAGTAAACGACTATGGCGTAACGCGCAATCTGATTGGCTACACAGGTGCCGTCTATCGATCGATAGACGGCAGTTTGTCAGGGCGCGCGCGATTTAGCATGCATCATTGCACAAATTTATCAAAATTTATGAATTAAAAAGATTTTTTTGCTTTATAGATCGATCACTGAGGTATGCTAAAACAATTAGACGGCTCGCTATCGGTTTCTATCGCCTTTGATAGCCGATAGAAACCTCGAGCTCGCCGTCTAATTGTTAATTATGCCACATTGTACCGAGTGGAGTCGTTCTAGAGTCTGTGAATAAAATCACAAACTTTGACCAGTCAAATAAAAGCTATTTATAGCAACCAGATATTTATTACTTCGCGGTACATCTAACGGACCTGCGCTGCATGACGTAATAAGATTCATTGTTACCGCGCCCCTCCACCAGGGGCCGACATCATAATGTAAGCTTGCAAGAGCATGAATAAACTTTACCTTTACGGGACTCATACGTTTTTAACATGGGCACTATCGATCACGATAGAAGCTGTTTCTCTTCGCTTGCTAACTTAAGCAGGCAGTTTTGACAAATACAACACCAACCTGCATCTCTGGACTTCTGACACACAAATCTCCACTGCTTGATGTTCGTCCGTCATGTCGTCACGCACCCCCCACCTCATGTCCGCCACACTGAAATTATAGCCCAGCCGTCGACAAAATTCTCGTAGATATGGGTAAACGTCATCCATCAACAGGTCCCTTTCTACCGCCATGTCCGTGAACGTTGAGCTCAAAAATACTGCAATCTCCCTCGTTGGCAGACTCCATCTTTCATCAATGGGAATGTGCCCTTGGAGAAGGTTATTGAAATCTTCCACTAGTCCTTCGTCCTTAGCTTGAAGAAGCTCCTTCCTCTTGCGATGCACAATCGAAGGGCCGTTTTGAAGAATGGTTTTCCATGGCCCTCTTTCCGAACGATCTTCTTCCCATAAGTCAAGCAGTGCTCTGAACTTCTGGTTCGCTTGTATCACTCGATGTATAGTTCCCGCTGGCGATGTGTTGCGGTTTCCCATTTAGAGTGGCGTAAACAATACTACTAAAACTTAGCCACACTTTTGTATATCACTGGATATCGACTACAACAAAGGTACTGAGCGACAAATGAAAGCTGCTTGGCCGAAAATCAAGGAAATCGTCAGGCATCTGCTACCTCGTTAGCCAAACCGTTATAAAAGGCCTGATTTGTAGCCGATTGACTAATAGTAAGCGCAAAATCAGCAAATTCTCTCCAATTTCGACCGGGCCGTCGCATATCTCATGCCGGCGATGTCCAAGTGTTCATTGTTGGCGCATCGTATTTAGCTTGCCATCAAGCGTATTTCCCACCGCCAACTAGGAATCACTGCCGCCGGGTAACAGTCTGCGAAATCATGACTCGATTGTAATTATTCTGTTTGACATAATCAATTCATTACACTCTTTTGTTTACGAAAGTGAACTAAATCTTTTGTTTGGTGTGAATGATAATCTATTCTCAGCCACTCTTAGGTCTTTGAATCCGTACATTCACGCTCATTTGGACAGATCCTTATCTTTTATTCCCGGTAAATATAACAATATGTTACTGCGAAAAGATGTATTTTTCTTCTTTCTTGATCGTATATCTTTTGAGATTTAGAGCTTTATTATTTAATGACGTGCATAAACACACTATGAAAGAGTAAAAAAAGGTAAAGAGGTGAGTAAACAACTGATAAATCAGCCATTGAAGGGGCTTGTGTACATGGCCGTTGACATGGCAATTAATTTCCATTGTTCCTACTTTGGTTAATGAAGTTCTTCCATTCACCCGGAAATAATAATACCTTTTTTCATTATTTTCAAGAGCCATGTTATCGCAACATAGAAAAAGAAATTATCACAATTGTTTCTAATCTCACAATCTGATTGGCTGATTTTTCGTTGTCGATAAGAGTCTAGACAACGCTGCTCGCGTCAATCAGCGCGCGAAAAATTTTGACAGCTATTGTAAAATTTTCTTTCACGTTGATATTGTGGTAAAAAACAATCGAATGTGGTTTAGCGTTGTCTGCACCCTTATCGACAACGATATTCGTCATCACAGTGGTCAAAATTTGTTGTGGACTCACGAGGCGCACCACAACATTTTGACCACTGTGATGACGAATATCGTTGTCGATAAGAGTGCAGACAAAGCTAAACCACATTCAATTTGTTAAATATCAATGGAATAAAAATTAAAAATGACAACGCAAAAATAAAGGCCCATTTCTGGACGCATTATCTTCTCAATCGTGAATTTGATTGTATTATTAATAACAATTATTATTATATTTTTTTTAATTTTTGTTTACAATAGAAAATTTGGAATGGAACAGGTTTGTTCTCTAACTATATCCGGTTTTCCTGGATTTCGCGAATTTTAGTGATGCACGCGAAAATGAGTGTTTACTCCTGATTTGAGCATATGATGAACTCTGACAAATTCCGAAATGTGAAAGAAATATGTTGTCATGTTTTGAGCTTAGTGAATAAAAGATAAATGGAATTTGCAGCCAGCGATACCGCCATACTCGGAAACAGAAAGGCGAGTTGTTCAAACAGGAGACGAGCCTGTGATCTTCCGATTACTACGTAGTTCGGATGCTCTACCACTGAGCTACAGGAGACTCGTGGGAGCTAGGAAATTAATATAAATTATAGCTACTGGGAGAAAGTTTCGGAGATTTCAACTTTTGCTGGGACATTCCTTTTTTTTCTGAGAAATTAATTTCATAGCCTCCTTAAATGTTATGTTACTTTCAATGAAAAATAAGTGAATAAAAGCCAAGTGAGGGATAATAAAAACGGACCGCCAGCTTTAACTCTGTTACGCAAAAGAACAAAACGACCTCCTTTTCATTCAATTTATTGATATTGCATGGTTCTACAATTTCTCAAAGCGTCATATACTCTCCCTTACAAAATGTTCATAGCTATCAGTAACCATACACTTTTTAAACTTCAACAATGAATACATAAGGCGACAGCTGCAATTATATTACATGATTTCTAAACACCATTAATCCTTTTAAAAGTGGTATTACATATAAATATCGTTTTGTGTTAAGTAAGAGTTTTCATCGTTACACATCCCAGTACATAGTGTTACATGTCCCATAACATATCCCAGTTTAACTTTAGCAAATTCGGCCACTTAAATAATACTACATTGGCACAGAGAGTAAGATCAGGCAAGAGAAGCACCGATCTACGAATAAGTTCCACAGGTGCACTTGCGCCTTTTGCTCGCTATGTTTGTGGAGCGGACAAAGTATAACACCACAAACATCTCTTCTCACTGCACGATGAGGCCAAATAATGTCTGTATAGAAGGTTTGAGGTGTTATTGACTCTTTAACTAACTTTACCAGTTAATCTCTCGAATGAAACACAAAATGCCCCTAAAGAAAAAAAGCCTCGGACTGTTGAATATATCACGTTTGTAAGTTAAGACAAAAAGCATCGTTCTAAAGATAGAGAGAGAAGAGATAAGTAAAGTAATTGCCAATGATCAACTGCTATTTGTGTAAGAAGTTTGTTTTAAGGGAAGGGGGCGAATCAAGTCTCAATCTGTAGAGATGATGGTTAAGCAACTGTCTCAGTCTTCATGCTTTCTCTTGGTCTTTTTCGGGTGCCTTGAGCGACTTTTTGCTTTACACAGCGGGCAAATGGGAGCATTCCTATGAATCTGCTGGTGGCATGACAAGCAAGCTTTCATGGGTGGTGGCTGCTGTTGTCGGAAGTGTCTCTCCCCTGGGGGTCCCCGCTTGTTAACGAGCTGTTGGGCTGCAGCTGCTGCTGCAGCCAACTGTGAGGCTACAGGAGGTGGAGGGGGTTCCTGTGGCTCAGGCTTCCATCCAGGAGGAGCGCGCTCAAGAAACCTAAACAATGAAAGAAGCATTAGTTCTCAGCTGGTCAATGGTTAGGGAGTACTGGAGACAAACAGCTGACAAAAAAGTAAGCATGCAGAGGGTCGATGCATACAGTATTGAAGAGAGTAGGTGACTGTGAACTTCGGAAAGTGGGTCAGGATGCTGGAGAAAATTGTTGTACTCTGAGAGAGTTGTACTCATCCCTTGTCCGTTGTGTATAACTTGTCCTTTTGACACCCAGATCAACATTATAGATACTAGCATCACTTCCCATTTCAAACCTGATTGTAACGATAATTTACATCCACCCTCCCGCCTTGAAAAGATCAGGTACCTCTGCATTCTTTGAAAATACGAGGGTAAAGCCAAAAAAGGGTATAGAAATGGAAAACATTTCCTATATCCAGCCCCAGCGTCCTTCCTTAGAAAACTCAGCCAGTCTTCCTGCTTACAATACATAGGCAAAGCTAAAAAAAACATAGGAAAGGAGAAACGGAAATTGTATTTGAATCTAATATTATTATTAGCTTACTCTGCAAGACTGGTTTCTTCCTCAAGACTAGCAATTTTGTCAAGACCCAGTGATCCTCTCATCTTGTCTATATCTCTTTTCAGTGGTTTGTATTCTTCATGTAATCGTCTAAGAGTGTCTAATCCTCTTTCTCGTTCTGCTTCAGACTGTTTGATTGTATTTTCCATCTGAAGGAAGAAAAGTTTAAAAAGCCTTTCATCAGACCACACTAAGTAATGAACACTAAACTAAAGGTCAGAATCATAAGTTGTGTGTTCCCAGGCTCACTACATTTAGAATGAAAGAGCTCTAGTAAGAAAAAAAAAACCTTTATGTACCCTCGGCAGTGTTTATAGCATAAGTGCTAGTGGGGCCGAGCATTAAACGTCACAAACCAATAATTTAAATTTAAAATAACATGGTTAAAAATCCCTACTGGCAGGAGGCAGACCAGCTGGTTACTTGCAAGTGTCGCCAAGGAGTTGAACTTGGGGCTACCGAGGAAACAACTCCAGCTAGCGGCCACAGTGGGACTTGAACCCGGGACCTCCGGATTTCAAGTTTGGCGCCCTAACCACTCGACCACACTGCCTCCTAAAAAGAGGACATTATTATTGCATAATTTTGCATGTACACTGTACATGTAAATCTGAATTGCTCTAAGTCAGGTCTATTTCAGCTTGAAACCTGTTTATCGTGGAAGTAACATACTGTACATGTAGACTGTAGCTCATATTGATGATTTTGTCAATTACTTTAATCTTATGTACATTGCTGTTGACCTACAGTGTAGTAAGCAATGTGCAGTTCCAGAAAATATCCATACTCCCCCCACGGAAGATCTTTTGTTTAGCATCCCTACTCCCCCCAGGAAACTACAGTTTAGCTTCATACTTTGCTTCCAAAATGTTGAATTTTTAAAACACTCCCTCCCCCCACCCCAGGAATTTCCGATGACCTTCCATGGAGTGGGTATTGATTTTTTCTTGAACTGCACAATTCAAAGAAAACTAACTAAATTATTAATACAATGTATGCTTTATTGATTTCTTTTGCTTTGGGTTAAACAGAGAACAACAAAAAATATTATTGTCTTGCTTAAGTTACCCCCACCAGTTTTTAGGGGGAAAATAGCTTCAAAAAGACATGTAGTTCTCCTATTTAAAAATCAAGCCTTTATGCCAATAAATAAATAAAACAAAAAAATAAATCGCTTTATTTATTATAAGTGTCAATGTATTCAGTGTAGATCACTAAAATTATTGGGGACACTTTCCAGATAAAAATGAAATTTAGAAAGTGTTGGTTTTTGAGTAGAGGGGAAAACCGGAGTGCCAGGAGAAAAACCTCTTGGAACAAGGATGAGAAATAATACATAAATAAAAGCTTTAACTTCAAATAATTCATCCAGTCTGTAGGGCAAATTAAAAAAAAAGAGCTGATATGGAGCAAAGTCGCTGGATCTCATGGTTGCCATAATAAACACTTGGTACAACAAACCCTTCAAACATCTTGCATTGATGAATCAGGAGGAAGCTCATTCGAGGTGAAGTAATTTACATGCTGCAAATTATTGACTGAGGCCAATTATTAAACAGGGTATGCTCATGAGGTGGATAACATTGTATCAGTATTGCAAGGAACTTTAAAGTCCCAAGCTGGGTAGAGGTAGCAATAAGAACAATTGCAGTGTGTCCCTCAAAGCAAGTAAAAACCTCCTGTATTCAGCAATGTATGAATTAATAAAATTATAGCACATACAAGTAAACCCTTAAACAAGCTCACATATATGCATGTACTGCTCATTCTGTGAAACATTATTTAGATAAAATACTATATACTGTATGTACAGCTTACATGACTGTACTACTACATTAGCCCATGGTAAAAAACAAACAAACAAATAAACAGTGACTTACTAAGTTGATATCAGCATGTATAAGCCTCAGCTCCTCCACATGCGCCATTTTCTCATGCAGCAGAGCTTCCATTTCGGCTTTGTAATCTTTTAGCAGTTTGCCTTCCTTTTCAGCCACGTCTAGCTCTTGGACAAGCTGGGATTTTAGCTTATCTAGCTGAGATGTCTTGACCCTGAAAGAATACTTCAGTTTAACTTCACCCTTGTTTTTACACCAGTTTGGCTACATTTTTTCCCTGTTTTGGAATCTAGCCCTGGTTGTTCAAAAGCGGATAACTCTATCCAGTGGAAAAATAATTATTGTTACCCAGTGGATAAAACGTACTTCAACTAATACAATCCATCTGCTAGATAGCGACTTATCCACTGGATAAACTTATATGCTGCTCTTAAAACAACTGGGGTGACAGAAGAACAAACTTTATTTCCACTTGTAGGAGAGGTTGACAGAAAGGGAAAGCAAAGCAAAGTAGCTGCATAATACATCCAAGGCAGCAACATACAAAATAAATAAAATTATTAAATAATCCTTTAAAAAATAATCAGATTGCCCCAACTGATTGATTATTGTCTATCATATGAAAAAAGATGATCAATTAGTACACCAAGGTGGTTGCGAGTGTGGCTAGGGGAAAACACACAAAAAAGGTTGACCATTCAGCCAGTATTACTAGAAAACATCATTCAGTACTGTGATAATGTTTAAAAGTGATAATGCTGGGAAATAATCATGCAGTGTGTACCTCAAGTTAACAGAACCTCAGAAAGGTTGTTACCTGCCTGTCAAGAAAAGTACTGAAAAAACATTATTTTAACCTCCAAGTTAAAAAAAATCTCCCGCCCTGCCATTTCAACAAATCTAGCCACAGCCCTGCACACCACTCACGCCAGTTCAAACAAATTGGAATGAGCATGAATTATTTTAAGAAAATCAGAAGAATGTCATGCAAGAAATAATGATTGGGTTAAATTGATCATGTGACATGTTTGTCCACAGAGAGATGCTATCAGTGAATGGTGTTCATCTGTCACATTGAATAAAAAGTGTCATGACGCAATCAACTACTTCCTATCTTAAACAGTCCTGCTTCATTTAACTATGAAATTAGCCTGTTAACTTAATATAAACCCGTGTAGATAAAATTATTACTATAAAAGATTAAAAATAAACTAGGGTCTCTTAAAACTGAAATAAAGCCTAAATATTGTCAGTCTTCCTAGCTGGCATCAACGATGTATATATCCACTGCAATTTTCTACCGAGTCTTGCGATTTGCATTTTTTACTAAAAAAAACATATGCCTCCTTCTTCTTTGTACTTTAAACACAAAAGAATTAAAGCAGGTACAGAGATCTGCATTCAGAGGTTTGTGCAGCAAAAAATTGATCATCGCCTCAAATGCTCGGTAAAACAGATCTCAGTGAAAGATGCTAAATAGTAAACTCGTGGGGAATTTAAGAAATCAAACCGCCTATGTTAAAAGGTATCATTGGATTTTCCTCAAATATAAGCTTAAGCTTAAGCTTTTAAAAATTGAAAAGTACAATGCTAAAATATAAATTAAGGACGAGAACAAACTTAATTTTCCCGATTTTCAGAAGGGTACTTTCTCGATGCATGTTTGTATGCCTTAATTTTAATATCAGTGGGCATTCAAGGAGGTATAATTTAGCACGTTTAACAAAGTGAAATTAAGCTTGATACAAAAGTCGATGGCTGAATGGCTACTTTCATTGAATGTCATGAAAGCTGCAATGACAAAACTGAAGCCATCGCCAAAAAAAAATTCGAAAATTTAGCTGCTTAAGCTTAAATAATCTTAATAATCATTACCTTATATCTCTGATAGTTTCTAGCTTTCTCATATATTCCTCGTCTTCGGCCTCTACAGACGGACTCGAAGCCATGTTGTTCTTTTCAACAAAATAATTGCAATATGGCGGCGAAAGGTGTTCATATGAGAAGAATACAAAACAGCGCTTCTGGTTGGTTGATTAGCTATGAAACAACCAATCATTTTCGACAGCAAACTTTCAGCTGCTTCATATCGGCTTTGTCTTGTTTCCGGCATCGAGGAAATTAGCTAAATTGCTCTTTGCTAAACTAAATAAAGTTATTCATTATGGAAGACTTTTCCATTTGTAAATTAAAACGAGCTCTCAAAATTTATTATTAAACGTAAGATTTTTAAAAAAAATTTTCTCACGATAGACCTTCAAAGGTTATGAAAATGGAAGTCTGAATGAAACGTCAGCTTAAAATTTAATAAAGAGTTACAAAATTCGACAAAAACATAACAGAAAGCCTAAAACAGAGCATTTTTCATTTTACCTTGTACAAAAAAAGAAAAGAAAAAAGGAAAAGAAAATGAAACAAAAAGTTTTTGGTCGCCCGATGAGGGACTTGAACCCGCGACCCTCAGATTAAAAGTCTGATGCTCTACCGACTGAGCTAACCGGGCTTCCACAAAGGTGCAGAGCTTAGTTTTAAAATATCATTTGTTAGAGAAGTTCGAAGCCCCATCGCTTGTGCAGGGTTATGCTTTAACTCTTATAATACCAAGATTCAGTAAGAGATTAATCCTAATTCGTTCCTTTTATCGAATTCGTTACATGCAAGATTTCTGTAGTCAGTAAGTAGTCAGAGAAGTAAGAGGGGAAGACAGGACAAAGCCATGACATTTACACCATGTCGGGTCACCATTGTTTCGATTTTTCTGTATTAATTGTTTTTTGTTTTTTTTTAATACGAACTAAGAGGTGTGTTTTTATTATTATAATTCTTATTTTTTCCCCCGAAACGGGTGACAATTGACAATGTATTTCTCCCCACCCCACCAACACAGGCCAATGACGCTTCTCCATTCGGGCCCAGTTTCCAACGCAGCTCAGGAAGTAGCAAGATCGCAAGATGGCTGCGTTGACTCTCGCTCAAGTTTTGCTGGCGATTGGAATGCTTATATCAGGGTCCATAAACACTCTATCAAAGAAAGCACAGAACGATTGCTCGTAAGTATCATCATGGCTTTATTTTCGTGAAGTTTGATGCGGCAGTATGTGTATGGTAAACTTTCGATTGTCTCATCTTTTACGTGCATATTCAATCAGACTAACATGCCTTTTGGCGTTCGGAAAAATAACAAAACACAATTTTTTATGATTTTACACCCAATTACATGAAAAGAAATTCCCAAGAGGAAGCAGAACAGAATGACAAAAGGAAATAAAATATAACGTGGGTGAGATGATATGATTGCTGTTACGTTTTCTGAGTGATGCACACAGTGGTTCCAGTCTCGTGACCGACGAATGACAAGATTACGGATGCAGTATTCCCTTTTTTGGGCGGGGAGGGGGGTGTGGGGTGGGTTCGGTTGGCACTTCATATTGTGGGTTATGCGGGAATAAAGAGATAAATTGTTGTTTTTGTTTTTGTAGCGTGCACCTTGAGAACTTGATTTTATTTATTATTGCTATAAATCAAAAGTTAATTAAAAAATTTTGCTGTCTGAGGGAAGCAGGGATGGCGCAGTGGTGAGAGCACTCACCTCCCACCAATGTGGCCCTGTTTTGATTCCCAGACGTAGGTTGAGTTTGTTTTTTGGTTCTGATCCTTGCACTGGGAGGTTTTTCCCCTCTCCTGAAAAACCACCATTATGATTTATAAATTCAAATTAAATCTCATAAGTGTCCCCAGTTGGTTTTCTGCACTAAATACATTGACATGTAAAAAAAAGTGATTTATTTATTTGTATTTCTTTGTAAATTTTTTAGATCCAAGGGACTCAAAGATGAACATGGAAATGAAGTTCATAAATTTGATCATCCATGGTTTCAAACAGGCCTGATGTTTATTGGTAAGATTTCTGCTGCAGATTAACTTTTAGCTGCAGAACTTTTGTTCTAAAGTCTATGATCATTGCAATTATTTCTTGTTAGCATTCATGATCTCTGCCATCAATCTACTAATCACAATGCTGGTGCACTTAAAATATTTGACAAAAATCATAAAAAACCCAACTGTACCAAAATAATCATTGTGAGATAAATTTTAGGAAGAGTATTAAAGTTTGACAGTGTGTTTTCTTCAACAAAATGTTGAAAGTCACTGTGGGCACTTTGTCTGCCCCCCCCCCCCCCCCCCACACACACACACACACACCCTCCCCTGAATAGCACTTTAAAGGCTTTGTATTTCATCCATCATTATTTGTTGATTGACTGATTAGAAACTGTTGATTACAGGCAAAAGATTTCAAGACTGTTTGACTGAGTGTACTTTTACATGTTCATGTATATCATGTCTAATTGCCTGATTGATCATCTGACAAATTGACTGACTGAATGAGTAATATTGTTAAATTATTAACACGTTCATTTCAATATTAGGGGAGACCATGTGTTTGATTGGCTTGTTCTTTCACAGAAGAAGAGAGAGACAGAAATTAAAACAGGTTTGATTAACTTTTAAATGCACTTGAATGTACTTTTGTCACATTCAAGACACTGGACACAACTTGTGCTGTTCATAGGTTTTGAGAGTGAACAAGTGATGAAAAAATTATGCAACTAACAATAATTATTTTATTTCTTATTATTATTTGTTTTTAATTATTTGCTGAACAAATGTTCATTTTCATTTTATGAGTTTCTGTCAATTTCTGTCAGACTGTTAATTAATTGTTTATTATTATTATTATTATTATTATTATTATTACTATTATTATTATTATTGTTATTATATTATGTTTATTATAATAATAATAATAATATTTTTATATTATAATTATTATTATTATTATTATTGTTATTTTTATTATTAGTTTCTGCCAAATCTTCTTACAGTCATCAAAAGAAACTGTCTCCCTGAGAGTGACAAAAACCGTTTACTTATGAAAATGTTCATTTTCATTTTAAGTTTCTGTCAGTTTCTGTCACTGTTATTTATTACTATTCTATTATTATTATTATATTAGCATTATTATTATTATTACTATTAATATATTATATTTATTATTATTAATTATTATTATTATTGTATTATACTTATTATTATTATTATTATTATTATTATTATTAGTTTCTGTCAAATCTTCTTACAGTCATCAAAAGAAACTACCTCCCTGAGAGTGGGCAAAAGCCTAAGTTTTATTATTATTATTATTATTATTATTATTATTATTATTATTATTGTTATTATTATTATTATTATTATTATTATTATTATTATTATTATTATTATTATTATTATTAGTCCAAAATAGTCCATGTGTATCTTTTGAACCATTTTTATTTGAAGGTGGAGAAGTTTTTATTGGGTAACGAATCCTGCCCACACACAATAAAACAAAAATTATGGAAAACACTCTTAAAATGGAGAGTTTGAAAATGTTCCCTCAGTAGCTGAGTTTTGAAAAATATGGATAAAAAGTGTTTACATGTACATCTGGATGGCAAAAAATAATGAATGAAAATGAAGGATTTCAAAAAATGATGATGTACGGTAACAAGGGCAATAAAAGTCACCAGAGAGTTGTGTCTTTTTTTATCACTTTCATATATCTCAAAAACAAAAAAGAATGAAAATAAAAAATGCAAACATTTCAATGGAAGTCTTGCATAATTTTTCATAAAACAAATTGAAGTAAAAGTTTTGAAATATGGACACATGAAAGTAGAAAGAAAAAACAAATACAACTGTAAAAAATAAAAAAAAATTATGAAGCCAATTCAGAGGACTGCAGCTGGGATTTACTACCAACTGCCGCATTCTATCACAACCATGCATACTATACTCTGGGGACTTTTCAGCAGTAGAAAGGGGCTGATGGATATTTCTGCTTAGTTGCAGTTCAATTCACATGAATGAGCCATTCCTAATTTCTGTTTACGGATATTTGTATAAATGATTACTTTAACTGTTTGTCTTGATTTATATTTATTTCATTTCATGATATCAGAGCTTCATGGAGAATATTAACCGTGGCGAAAGTCTTTCAGAAGAATTAGTAAGTCAACAACCAAGGTATATAATGTTGGTTATGTATTGTATTTAATATGTTAGATACATGTACATAGGTCAAAATGACTACAAACTATACACTGTTCATGTACATTAAGTAATTTTATTGAGCTTTGTACCCCCTACCCAAGTTACATGTATATTACCATAACTTGAGACAGCTAAGACAAAAATTTATAGTTTAAAATGTAATTAAGTTTTAAATCATTTATGAAGCATATACTGTATGTCGTCTAATACGCCACCTCTTTTTGGACGTTGCTTTCATCCATGACACAGTCATCTCACCACAGTGAATGTTTAGCAATCGATACCAGTAAAGAAGACAATTTACCATGTGCCAATGCACGAATAGTTTCAAGAAGCACTGTATACACATGAATGTACAATAATCTGATCGAAGGTTTATAGTTTACCTTGGAGCCTAAACATGAAAATGGTTAAAAAAATGTATCCGTTTTAAAGAAAAATAAACAAAAATCAACATTCCCTTGAATTTTAATTCACCTACAAACAGTGGATGAAAGAGCCACTCTGTGGAAGCCACTGAAAATCCCATTTATTTATTTTATTTTTATTTTATTTTATAAATTATTAATTGAAGTCGTAGAACTTTGTCTAGTTTTGAACTCCTTCTTCTTGAGAGTGAATTTTGTAAATCCCAAATGACCTTGTTTTGATCTTTGCAGAGTTTTTCAGTGGATCTTTGCTTTCCCCACAGTCTGCGATTTGTTTGGAACCACATTAGGAGGTAAGAGAAATACCATTTTCATTTTCAATAACAATAATATCTTTTTTTCATTCAAATATATTGTCTCATCAGAATTCTTTTTTTTTAGCTGTTACTCATATACATGCATGTACTTTTTTTTAAATAAATTTTTATTAACTATAGAATACTAAACTCTACTTGCTATACTAACAATACCAACTTAAGATACTAACCTAATTTACAAGAAAAAAAAAAAATAATAGTTACAATATTAAATTAAATGCTACTACTGACAAGGTAAAGAGAAAAAAGAGACTTACAATGAGTTACAGTTGCACTTAATAGTTACTTCTTATACTACCATAATAGTTACAATATTAAATTAAATGTGTTGCGGAATTCTTTTAACCCCGCTCCGCTGGTTCAAACAAATCAAGAGGACTGTATCTTTCGATGTAACAACACGATTTAATCCAATCCAACAATCTACTGCGATGTACAATTCTCACATATTCAACGTTCGTAACACAACGATCAACGATCAACTAAAACATTCTAAGTATACAGTGGTTCTTCTACTATCCTTGCGCAAGGCAGTATTTTTACATTAATCACATGTACAGTTAAAGTTCCCATTGTAATGTATCTAAATTAAGTGTCTATTACAAAATCGCACGTTCTTTCACCTTATTTAGCCTAAGAAAATGCATGCAGTTACATCATTTTATATCGTAAATATACTCGGACTTTGTCTTCATTATTGTGAAATCTAATGTCACGAAATCTAACTTCTTTGCGCTACAAATGTCAATTTCTAATTGATATTTAATCACAGAATAATCAAGTTAAGTATCACCTATTTCTTTCCCGACAAAATGCTACTACTAACGAAGTAAAGAGAAAAAGAGACACAATGGGTTACAGTTGCACTTAATAGTTACTTCTAATACTACCATAAATAGTTGCAATATTAAATTAAATGCTACTACTGACAAAGTAAAGAGAAAAAGAGACTTACAATGGGTTACAGTTGCACTTATGATTGTAAATACCACAAATACCACATATATACTGTCTTGTACTCAATAAGGTCACAGTCATTATGATTCATTGTTATAATAATTATTAAATTACTTTGTTTTTATCAGGAATTGGCCTTCTTTATGTCAATGCATCTGTTTGGCAGATGCTTAGAGGTTCAATTATCATTTTTACTGGGATTTTATCCGTAAGTAGGAGAAATTGAACTTTTTCTCCTTACAATAATTATTATATGCATATGTACATGTACATTAGTATAGTATAGTATAGTGTAGTGTAGTGTAGTATAGTGTAGTGTTGTGTAGTGTAGTGTAGTGTAGTGTAGTGTAGTGTAGTGTAGTGTAGTGTAGTGTTAAGTGTAGTGTAGTGTAGTGTAGTGTAGTGTAGTGTAGTGTAGTGTAGTATAGTATAGTATAGTATAGTATAGTATAGTATAGTATAGTATAGTATAATGTAAAATTATAAAAACATTATAATAAAAATAATATAAAAAATTATTGTTTTAGTATGTACCAAACAAGAACCAAAAAATTAGTTTATTTCTGTCCATATACCGAAAAATGGTCGGAAACTAAACTCTTGATGCATGATTTTGTCTCTTTGGCTGTTCAAAGGTGAATAGGACTTAGCTTGTTACTCACTTCCGAGCTCTAACCAATCAGCGCCCATGCACTATTCATCTGTGTGTATATACTTATATTATTATAGTATAGAAGTGCATAGCACAGCAACATAACAGAATGCAATGTATAGTATAGCATAACATACAGTGTACATGTAGTATATATAGCATATCATACACTGTAGAACAGCATGGCATATTTAGCATAGTGTACATAGCATATAATGCACTAGTCTTGCAACTGAACATGTATTGTATTATAAATTATTATAAATAACATTACATGACTTAATTGCATGCATCGCTTTGGTAACCTGACCATTTTTTAATGTTACACCTTAAAAGGTGTTGTGTCAAATGTTTGGACTTTACATGTTTCATTAGGCATTTGCTCACTGAACTATAACAGTTTGACTACTATTAATAATGGATGAGTAACCAGGCTAAGACATAATAAGATTTGAAGTATTCTCTGGTTAAAAGTGAAAAAAAGATTTAACAAGCTTTCAATTACCAGTCTGCAATCTCTGACAAATGATGAATAAAAAGCACAAACATGAAATATATACAGCAAAAAGTGTGAAAAAGAAAATTAAAAATAATTGTAACAAAAAAAAATTCTTTAGTAGGAATAAAAATAATGCTAAACTGAAGTTCATAACAAAATAGAGTATTGTTTGCTGCTTAACAATGTCTTTTTTTCCCTTTAGAAAATCTTTCTGAAGAGAAAATTATGGCCAATTCATTGGATTGGCATGATTGTTACCATGGTAAGGAAAACGTAAAGTGTACATGTAAATGCCTCGTTATTTGCATTGCATATGTTTAAAACTAATGTAAACATTCATTTGTATGCAAAACATTCTCTTTCATAATTATTTTGCAGTTTGGTTTGGTTCTTGTTGGATTATCAAGTGTTTTAAGAGATAATCACCAGGGGACTACACAAGGACAAGTTGTATTAGGTAGACATTTTCAAATACATGTAATATTGAGTCAAAACGTAGTTGTACTGATCATTGCATATGTACTGTATAACTATTTTTATTTCAATGCAATAATTTTAGCTTACATGTACGCACAATTCTCGGCACATTTATTAATACGTGTTGTACTTGTAGCTTACTTTACGCTAGTGAGAGAAGAAAAGAAAGAGAAACACCTGATGTGGTGAAATTTGACATGACAAAAGTGAAAATGAAAGCCTTGGGTGTTTTAATGCCACAAAAGTGGATGCTGCAGGTTACAGCAGTTCTCCTCTCAATAATGATTCAATAAAACTTGAATGATCATTCCTCTAATCCTTAATACCCATTATCTTTCAATGGTTAAACATGTTTTTACTAGAATGCAACACTCTTTATTCTATCATCACTGATGCCACTCATGGGTCTGTCACTTGTGTGAGTAAGTGAATACGGAGAAGAAAATGAGGAAAATAAACGTTTTATTGTCTTTTTTTGTCCAGGAATTATTCTAATTTTAGCTGGTCAGTGTGTCAGTGCAACGCAGATGATAGTTGAGGAGTTATTCTTAAAGAAAAAGAACTTCCATCCCCTACAGGTTAGTTAGGGTACTTTCTTTTGGGACATTTCTGGCTAAATTCCTTTCTCTGGTTCAGCTGTATCAAACACTCGAAAGAGTATTTATTCCTATTTCCAAACACTCTGAGGTTGTTTAAAAAAGGTTGGCTGTTGCTAATTTTCTCAATCCATTTCACAGTGTTTGAAAATAGGAGTAAATACGCTTCCTCATGTTTGATAAATAAATTACTTAATAAATATGTGAACTTGCGTTTTATCCAACACTGTCTTCCACAGGCTTCCATCCTTGATCTGGTTCTGCTTAGTCAAAGAGTGGATAACTCTATCCAGCAGATAAAATGTCCTCCAACCAATAAATGTTGTCCACCAGATACAGTGTAGCAACTTATAAAGACATTTTTATAGTTAATTCTACTCTTTGAATAACCGCGGGGTCTGGCTGCTAGATCTCTTCAGACTTCTTTCCCTACCTCCCCCCCCCCCCCCCCATCCTTCCCCCCTCACTCAGAGATGCCTGTAGAGGAGTCTAAGGTGTGTCCTGCTCAGTTTACTGATCATGACTTATGCCTGACCAAATGATTGAACAATGAAGCAACTGACAGCCATTGTATTTTGTTTTTAATAGGTCGTGGGGATGGAAGGTTTCTTTGGTGTTATCTTTATGGGTGTTGTAAGTACATGTATTAATTTGTAATCGATGATGTGAGATTAAACGTGAGTCACATTCTCAAGTGTTCTCTACACTTTACGTTTGGTATACCACGGGTCTCTTTCTCAAAACCCCCGAAACGTTTCCGGCTGGACAACTATTTATGAAATCCATTTCTTATTGATCTGTGGTAGTTTTTCTTACGAACTAGCCCTACATGTCTCTTCACGTTTTAGCTTTTAAAAATCTTAAAGACTAAATTCCTGGCAATGAATATTGTACCTGTAAAATATCAAACTTTTTAGGCCCAAAATGCTTTTAGGACCTTGACTTATTAAAGGAGGCTCGTAAGGGTTTTTCATGGTTGTAGAGTTTATGAAGTGATGACAAGTTACAAATGTATCTGATCGTATAGTCAAACTATAATATAACGTACGTCTTTCCATCACTCACACGCTATATTGTGGGTGGGTTACGCACATACACATGGCTAAAATCCCTTTTCAGCTTCCTTAATACAGATTGAAAACAGCAGAACTAAAACTTCTTGGAATAGCTTTGAATTGGCTGAAAAACAACACAATTCACAAATAGGCACCCAAACGAGTTCAGATAGGGAATTTTGTGCAAAAATTATTTGGATTATTTCCTTCAAATAGGAAATGTCTTTCTCCCATGCAAACCCTTACAATTTCTTATAGGCAACAGTAACCATGACGCTCAAATTGCATGTACGTGATTCTAGCACATGCAAACGCTTATATAAGCCTTGGGCTACCTTGTGTGCATATAGGCGTTGAAAAGTGTGTGCACTTCCCTATCTTGCAGATAGTCCTCCCTGTGCTGTACTACATACCTGGAGATCAGAATCACCACAGCTATGAGAACAGCCTTGATGCATTGTTAATGATAAAGAATGATGGTAAACTGCTAGCAATGTCAGGTGTGAAAAAATTGTCGTCAATTAAAAATAAATATATCAAATAAATAAATTTATCTGCAATGCTATATGCAGTTACAGTCTCGATTTTTAAAACTGAATTTGAATTATCATAATTACATATTCTAGTCTAAGAAAGATAAAAAGCAAACAAACAAATGACAAGAAAAACAAAATAACAGGCTACTCAGTAACTTTCAAATTTAAAACAATATTCCCATGTAGGAGGTCACTTGCACATCAGTCTACTGTATTTTGTTACATTATCTTGATGTTTATATTCTTTAGTATTTGTCACTGATTTCTTCTTTTACCATAAATTATGTAACAAATTTCAAAACTGACCGCATCAATTGGAGAGAGCTGACATTGTTTGGCTTTCTTCTGTGTATTTTAAACACTACGTCACCATACATTTATTTGTTATGGATGAAGGCACAAGTGCGTCTTAGCATACCATTTTTTCCTTTGGCATGTTTGAAAAGTATTTATTTTACCATTTGTTTCCCCTTTTGTTTTGCAGTTTTGTACATTTGTTCAATTTCCTTTTACAATTTCTTTGGGCTAGCAGTTACTAAGTCTCTTACAGGTAAGAAGTGCCAGCATTTTGAATACAGAAAATTAAAAAAACTGGTCGAATAACCTCCATCCGCATTACATGGAGTTGTCGTAGAAACCAAATAATGTCGTTTGTTAGTTATTGACACTTCACGGGTTTGATTGACAACTGAAAGTGACAATTGTCAAGCTATCATCTTCTGCTGTCCATGTTCTCTCCAAAAAGTCTTGTGAAATGCCATTCTCCTAGGTTCCATAGCTCTTGTCTAACAGGTTTATCTCATTTTTATTTTCAGCTGTGCACAGAACGTTAATAGACGCCCTCAGGACCATTGTTGTGTGGCTGGTGGATCTTTTCGTCCACTACGTGTTTCACGAGGTATTTGGGTAGCAAACATGCATTCGTGTAGACAATAGTTATTGATTGTTATTATACTGAGTGGAATTTTTTTTAACTGACTAGGTTGTAGTATTGAAGGGTAAACTGTGGTGCTCCGTTAATCGGCTGTTATGGAGGGCTAGCACTCGAAACCTCACCTTTGTAATTCTTTGCCGTGGCTAATTTACCTTAATCAACTTGGTTGATAATTGATAAAACCAACTGTTTGTAAAAGTAAAGAATTTCAACGTACTAACGAAAGCTGAAATAGTACCACATGGAGATCGAAAGTGGTCACTCCAGAAGTTCTCATATTTAAACGTTCGCGGCTACCATGATGTCCATCTTGAAAAGTTAAAAGCTCATTATTCGATTCATGGATCGAACCCAAACCCTGATTTCGTTATGTTAACAAGTGATCACAAATGAGCAGAAACCATAGGTTAAAATCCTCTGCCATCGTATTGGATCAAACTTCTGTGATCATAGGAGATCCTCTACGATCTTTGCGATCGAGCAAGTGAACAATTTTTGCCATACTGGGGTCGTCTAGAGTCGTTTGCAATCATATGAAAACCAAATGGGTATTAAAATGTACAGAGCTTTCTTTCCTTACGAGCATTCACTTAACATGAGTCTAATTGTTTTTGAGAACCGTCTGTAGGTAGAGATCCTGGTGCAATTGAAGAACTCTCGTTGAAGAAAAAAGTAATACTGATTTTAAGCGTCATCCTATCAAAGTTCATGTTGTTGTTTGACGCTAATCTCCAAAAATTGTCTTAAACGAGCGATTGCAGGCAGTACTGCCGTCATGTGTGATGTGTAGTGATAGATATGGGTTTGTTCGTAGGGTTTTGGTGAAGCTTGGGACAGTAGATACGGAATATTTGAAGGTGAGAACGGACTTGTTTAAGTACGTTTAAGCAGTTACGATATGTTAGTTTTGCATGGTAACGTGTAAGTATTGTATTGCATTGTATTTTATTGTAAGTAGAGTAAACGTCGTATTGTAAATAGGGTAGGAACAATGTAAGTTACTATGTGTTTTTGATTAATTTAATATAAAAAAAAATAAATAAAAAAAATAAAAATAAAAAAATAAAAAAGAAATTCCGAGGGACAGCTACCAACATCTGGCAGGGACTTTTTAGAATAACAAATTACTACAACTAACAGCTTCATTTACACCTGCTAAAGCCACTTAGAGCTTAGCCAAGTTGGTATGCACTATTATGGTAGAGTTACGCGCTATCTCAGAGATTAAAAAATACACGTGTGAAAAAAACACCAATCGCACTCTAAAAGGAGGGAAAAGGTTGACGTTGGATATATTTGAGCTGGAATTTGAATGAATGATTATCGTAACAACACTAACAACGGCTGTTCTGGAGATCCAAACCAGTGTACACTGTAGCAAACGCAGTATATTTTCTGTCCCCAACTCATTCACAACATCAAAATGACCGTCAAAATAAAACGCTTGACAACACTGACTTCTGAAACAAATTAAATTAGAACTATGCAAATATTATGCAGTTGTATGTATTCAACAAGAACAGCTGATGAAAAAGAAGAAATGTTGCATTGTTCTAGGGACAACCACCAGCTGTATTCATTCGCACAAGATGTTGCTACACTTTAAGATTTCTCACAAGCATGATTTACGGACTGGCCAGTTTTCCTGTGGTACGCTAATTTGAGATCCGTTAAACGCGTCACTAGAAGCGTCTTTTTCACATAAACTTTTACTTGGCATTGCCGTCCCTGCGTACGAAATTTTTTGTAGTCTTCCTTTCCCTTCATAGTCGTGCGATGTTGTGTGACGTAAGGTTACACTTACAGAGGATTTCCATAAAAGGAAAACAACAAGTGCGAGGACTTAGTTGAGAACAGCGAGTCAAAAATTGTGAGAAAGGTGAGTCAAGGATAGTGTGTTCTGTACTGCGAATGTGGATTAAAACAAGGAAACCCCAACGCAAGGTGTTATTTGTTCGGTGTACCATTTATAGTTCGGCTCACTTGGGACACCTTCAGACACCTGTCGATCCTGGTTGTACTGAGGTATTTTTTGTTTTTTCACAGTTGATGGATTCCTCTTCCTTTTGCTTGGCACTGCTCTGTACAACCAGTTGTTAATTATTCCTCCATTAATGCCCAAGCCTGATCCACCACAAGAGGTAATGCTGCTGGTAGAATTCTTCCTTTTAGAAGATTCTAATTTTTACATAAAAATGATGATTACGTATATGTGTAGCAGGGTTAATACCGTTCCTGGAAATCCTGGAAATCGAATACTAAGAATTTTGGTCCAGTGTAGCGATTTTGCAGCTCTGCTGGAAAAATTGGCCTACTGCATACGGAATTTAGTGATTAAATGAAAAATGGTTGCAAAGTTCTTGAAATCTGAAAATTCGTGCATTCAACTGACTAGATAGTATGTACAGGCATTACAGCCATTTATTTGTTAATTTATTTATTTTTATTTTTATTTTTTATGGGCATATGAAAGTTTTGGCGAACAAATTTTTCTTTCACATTGCTACTTTTGGGCTAATCTAGAGCCGTGCAAAATTAACAAGGAGCAAACTTGGAAATCAGTAATACGCTTTGAAGGACTGAAAAGACAGAGAACGGCAGATTGCTGAATTGGTGTGTAAGCTAAAATGGTAGAATGAATATCTAACATGAACGACTTGATTTGGTTTGACTGGATAAACACATTGGCAGAGGCGTGAGAGAAGAGGCCTCGTTGATTGTTGGAAAGTACATGTAGCAGTAGCACTGGTATTTTAAGTGATAGACTTGAGAACTCTACTTTCCATATATGCTATGTTCAGTGTGATTGGCGTTTTGATTCGGAAGCCGTCATCAAGTTGTTAGGCCACTGTCGAAAACATATCAGTGATTTTGTTAGTTTGCAACGTTATGGCACTAAGTAAACTGGAGTGATGACGTAGAGTATTTGACTTGTCTCCAGACCCCAGCTTCTGATGAACCAAGGGATGATGCTACTGCAGGCTTAGATGAGAACGAGCCATTACTCGGAAGGCGAACAGACCAATCAGAACCTTACACCGGCGTGGTCTAATCAAGTGACCTCACTCCTAAGTGACTACGGACATGGCATTGGTGGAAACGGGGTTTTTCGGTTGTGCTTTTTTGCTCCGATATGAGTTTCCTTTTGAGAAATGAGTTTCTGTTATTGTTGTGATGGTTTTTGTTGCTTCTGTAAGCTTAAAACTGTAAAACAACAAACATAAGACTCAAAGTGGAAGCATTTTCGTTACATCACATTATGAGAAAGTAGCTTTCATTTGCAACGTGATGGAAGATTTGAGTTCAAGTTTTGAGTGAAGTACTAAAAAAAGAGATACATCCCAGAATTGTTCATTTTTCTCTTTGTGAGCGACGAACTTGGTGCATTTGTTTTGAATGATGATAGCCAAGTCCTCTTATGACATAAAAAAGACGAGATCTTTTTCCTACATTTCGAGGACTTGTTTTCGCCACTACGACGTTCTCACAAAGACTAGTGGTAGAATGACGACGGCTATCTCGTTTTCCCGCCAAAATGACACTTGTTCACGCGTTCGCACTCTTTGTCTACTGGAAAAACTCGCAGTCGAACTCGTACTAGAATCTAAAGGTTTTTAATTTACTTCCTAAAGCCAAAAGCCAGGGTGTAATTAAAAACTTGGGTAAATCATGGCCAATGTAATACTATTATTAACAATTTCAATGTGAACTAAAAGAAGAAAATGTATCTTGCATAATCTTTGTGCTTCCTGATGTAAGAACACAACTCTCTAAAATTAGTATTGTTTAGTTAGTATTTTAGGTCATGTATGTGTCTTATAGGGTTTTATCGATCATTGAAATTAATACACATAAGATAAGAAACAGCTATTTATTAAATCTGATAGTTTTCCGAAATATAAATCAACTATTATTGTATCCATTCATTTTGTATTGAAAAAGAAAGTTTGAAATAATAAATGTATCTACCACATGTAAAGTTGTTTTGTGCGCTATGGAGGAAATTTTACACCAGCGTTTTGTATTCACACAACAAAAGACTGCGATGTTCACTCATTTAGTAATTAATTATTTAATAATCTACAGTTCAAAGATATGAATTTGGTATATTTTCACTTCCATCTCTTAACTTCGACGGGTATAATACGAATTCACAAAATGACCAGCTGACGGAGGGTTAACCCTCTAAACGTTTGCCTTGTTATTAGTTTTCGTCCGTTTATTCTTGCTAGGCTTGGAACTTGCAATTGATTTCTGAAGGCAAGTAGTTTTGCAAAAATCTCCTTACATATTTTGGAAAGACGTGAAATTATAACCTTTTCTAAAGGAATTAATCATAATCTACACTTACTCAGTTTTTCGAAAATGTATGGCTTGATAAACAACGAACGCTTGAGAGGCTCGCACACAGGTCGGTCGCGAAGGATGGTTGATACCTTAAAAGTATGAATGCTCGGCTCCAATAGCATCTAATGTTAATTTACTTACCCAGGTTCAACAGAGGACACTCCGCCTTTCAATCAATCAAGCAACCAAGCAAGCAGCAATCAATTAAAGAAACAGAAAGCAGAAGTAAGAGATTATCACTAACGAGAAAATTTGTACACTGAAAGTTGTTTCTGCGAAAAGAAACAACAACAATCACAACACGTTCGCATTACAATCGCTCCGGGGACCAATTTATACGAAGCAATTCAGCCGGTGGGAATGTAATCCATGACCCAAAGAAACTGGACAAAAAAAAGATAACCACACAAAAACAGCAATACCCTTTGAGAGGTGAATGGCCTAAAAGTCTGGCAGATTGGGTTCTTGTTTGTACCCTGAATGAATGGAATGCGACTTGCAAATTCACGCCGCCCTTTTAAAAGACCTCCTGAGTTAAAATAAGTCGTCAGTGTTCTTTCTTAACAACAGTCTATTGGAAGTAAAAATATAAGACCATATATGATCACATATTTAAACTGCGAATGAAAGAATGAAGAAATGTATTCATACAAGTTTATTCAGGATGTAGACAAAAAGGAAATAAAAATACATCTTGAAAAGAAACACGAGGTTAACCCTATAACGTTCCCTCGAATAAAAATGAAGAAAAAAATGTCGGTATAATATGTGTACACAACGAAGCATGGTAACAATAATAAACTATTTACAATTTTGATAAAAAACCATAATGCAAAACGTAAAGGTGAGCGCTATTTACATTTCAATCTTGCTTTAGAAAGTTTAAAAGTTCCCGCCTCTACTACCTGCTGCGGTAGGTTATTCCCAGCATTCTTGAACAATGCGTAGAAAATAAGGCTCCTGTGAGCCAACTCGTGAATGCAGAAGTGAATAGTGGTAACCGTAAAGCGGTACTCGTATCAAACTACGCGAAAAGGATTCGTGGACGCCATGCCGCATTGCGGGAATGCATTATGTAGAAACGATTAAATTACACACGCACTCTGATTCCTTACGATACGCGAAGCAATGCAAAGGTGAATGTTTGCGTTCTTTTGGTGGTTTTGCGTGGTTGCCAATCAACAAAAAAGCGTCCAGTTTTTCTTCCAAGAACCTCCGTATTTTGTTTCCTCGCGTGGTCCGGTGTTGTTGCTGAATGAAACTTGATACATGTGAACGATTTGGGTTGCCTAGGAAGTGGCCTAAATCTTGCTGTTTTCAGCATGGTAAGGGACTGGTCATAAAGTACAGGGGGGGGTGGGCTGGAAAAAAAGGGGGGGTGGGTCACTGTTTTCATGCATGTAAAAAGGGGTGGGCTAGCAAAAACCATGCATCATTAAAGGGGTGGGGCACATAATATTTTTGCACATGTTTTGCATCAAATGGTGCCTTTTGCCAGTAAAACTGTGAAATGTATTAACAGTAAAAGCACAAATTATAATTGTGTAGTTTCAGAAAATATCCATCCCCCATCACAGAGGGAATTTATAAAAGGACGCCCTACCGCCAGGAACTTCCAAGTTTCTTTCATACAATCTCTGTAATTTTGTTCTTTCTCTTACCACCATCCCCTCCAGAATCTTGAATTCCCTCCATGGGTGGGGTAAGGATATTTTCTGGAACTACACATTCTATCAAGAAAAGGGCAAGTTCACTCGCATCCATTAAAATGAACAACTATGATTCCATGTGGTTATTAATGATACATATTAGATGCACATTATCTTCTCAAAATCATTTCAGGTATTTCAACAAAAATAGATCTCATGCAATGATAAACTTCAAAAACAAGACTTTGTGCATGTGTGCTCCTTCCTCTATCATACTTGTCCTCTAATTTGTCTAGTTTTATGTATAGTCTTACCTTTATTTACTAGGGGTGGGTCATTTCATTTTTTACCTGAAAAATATGGGTGGGCCATGCATTATTCTGCAAAAATATGAGGGTGGGTCACACAAAACTAGCCTTCGTAAAAATGAATTTTTCCAGCCCACCCCCCCCCCCCGGTACTTTATGACCAGTCCCTAATACGCTGTATTCCTTTCTGCGTTCAAACGACGGCTCCTGTCGCGTTTTTTAACATCGGAAGAAGCTATCAATCTTTTCCGAAAAATTGTGATATTCCCAAAGACTAAGAGGTGAAAAAATGAAAGTTAAACATGAATTTGTGTATTGAATTTGCGGAAGTCCACTTATTCGATAAGACTGTGCATGAAAGAATTAAATTCTGTCATCCTTTATCCTTTCATCCGCAATTCAAATGTATGAATTTCATGTTTTGTTTCCATTATCATTAGTGGTAGATGTATTACATGTTTAGATTCAGTTACTGTCTTCTTATCTACAATATTTTTTTCATGTTGGCAAACGAGGAACTCTTCTGAAGAATAGGTAAATAAATAAACAAGATATCCTGTGAATTCTAGTTATTTATTTTTAATTTGTTTTTTTTACAAGTTTACATCCAGTGATCTAGCACTTGCGTTAACAAGACGAAAGGATGATTGCAAAGTCACATTTTGTTCCAGTTATTTACAAATTTAAAGATAGCTTGGGACGTACACACAAGATTATCAAAACGCGAAGAGTTGAAATTGTATTTACCAAGTAGTCATTTATATAATTACACTATTAGTAGAGGGGACTTCTCCCCTCAGCTACATTCCTTTTGTGACACAATAATATTACCATAGTTATCGTTTAACTTCTATGTACATTGTACATTAACAATTTCAGTTACCAACCAGAGGGCTTGGATTGGGCTACTCGTGGCTGTTTAGGGGTTGATGGCCAGAAGCCATTCCTAACAAGGGTTGTAGCTTCTGATTCATGTTCACAGCATTTCATTTTAATGACATCTTGCTGCCCTGTAGAAAGAAAAAAAGAACATTAAGTAAGTCCAAAGAGTTAACTTAATATTATTTTGACATTTGTCACTTTATATTGATAGTTAATCACCCTTAAAAGTACTAAGAAAGAAATGCAAAACTGCAAAAACTCCTGCAACCTAATTGGGATCATTCCCTGAATAAGTATAACCGTATATCATACATAACAATGTATAAAACAACAAACAAATAAAAAAGTTATACTTTACTTTCAGTAAAACCTTCCATAATAAATACAAAAGAAAAGAAAACTGATTATCATATGATTTACAAACAGATTAAAAAAATTCGCAGGGTTGCTTCAATCAAACAAGTCATACCAGATTACATGGAAGACTGAACTCACTTCTATATAAAAGAAGTACACTTTTTATTCTTGATACAGTGGAACGTCGGCAAAATGAACCTCTACATAACAAAGTACTTAGTATAACAACAATATTATTAAACAAGGCCTTTTAAAATGTATGGAACAGAACCTCCAATTGACGAACTTATTCACAAAGTCCCATGGCACTTCATTAAAAAAGGTTCCACTTTAGCTGTACTTTTCCGACATGTGGTAATGACACAAGTCCTCCATGGACAAATAAACAAGCCACAACAAATTAGACAACAATGAACTTTGCTTACCATGCACATCAATTACAACAATTTTTCCTACATAACCATGATCATTGTTGTGGAATGTTGTCCATATACATTCATCAAATCGATATGGGGTATACCTTCCATCCTGGGAGGATAAAGATACATACAGCTTATTAGGTGGCTAGAATACACCAGTACAAGAGGTATTCAATTGTGATATCATACATGTATTTTATAGTGAAATTTTTGCACCATGTTTTATGCTCCAGTGCAAACAATATAGTTTTGTGAAGAGTAATTCGATATTCAGCAACAGTTCAGGCTGTTCAATTGGATAAACTTTTAGTCTGTTTTTAGGCAATTCTGTTGAAGGACACATATCCAATAATTGTCCCATCATTACAGGAGTGTGGTTATGTGATGAAAATAAGGCATTTTTAAAACAACAAAATTAGGATAATTCCTTACAGGACAGAAATACATGTAGGCATACCTGCAAACATCCAGAGTTAAAAAATCTGGAGACATATAGAAATCTTTGCATTTTAAGAATGTCATTTTCGACAATGTCTGAATACTTTCCGAAAACTGGCACCCGAAGGCCTTCCGAATGTTCCCGACGTCTCTCGGTTAAAACAGCATTTACCTACCATGTATTGTGCGATTTGATTGGTTGATTCCTGACCATTTACGATACTCCTTAATATATATCAATTTGATTGCTCTGTTTTACGTTATCTGATCAAGAAAAGCTCAAATAAGAACACTAAATCCAGTTCTTGTTTTAGTTTCCTTTTTTACATCTCGAAAATAACGAAATTAATGAAAATATTTGGAAAAAGGCCACGGTAGGCTTTTTTTCCGGGAGATTTGGTGCTCTAACCAGGAGACCGGGAGATTTGATGAAAACCTTGTAGACTCCCAGGAAAACCGGGGGAGTTGGCAGGTCTTATGTAGGTAATGACTTAAGTAGTGGCTTGGGTATAAGCCAAGGATTAAGCAAGTCATGCTTTAAGTTCTCTTATATTGGCCTCAGCTCCTTGCCCTCTGGTTAAAGGCTAAGTTTTAAACATTACTGTCAGAAGTTAATAACTAAAGCCAAATACTTGTATCAATCATAAAAAACAAACAAACAAGGAAACGATAAAAAAGGTAACTCCCTGTCGTTATTGAGCTTAAAATAAATACACTTTACATGTAATTAACAACCCGGCAAAGTTACATGTGTAAAACATTTTGACTTATTTTTATATTAAGTTATTTTCCAATGCAATCGAAGTAAGTTTAAAGGTTTAAAGTAAAGTGGACTTTCATCAATGACGACATGAACAAACCTTCCAAACCTCAGGTTGATGGAGAGTTTTACCTCCCGCGCGCATGGGCAATACTTATATGCCCTTCGCACAAGTATTGTCCAGGACTGCAGTGTAGGCACCTTCCAATGGCATCTTCCTCACATGAAGGAATCACACACTTTTGACCAAGTGGCAATGCTTGTCTTGACAACAGCGCTGTCACAAGCTGCTCCCGAGCACTTTGCCATGAAGCAGCAAGCCTTTCCTTCCTCTCATGGTAGGTTTTTAATTTCTTTTTTAACCGGATTCAGTTGCGAACTTTAGGTTTGTTGTTGACCCCATCCTGGAAGCCACGAGGATCATCCGGCTGATCGAGATCTCCTAAATGTTCAGGAGAATAATCTGAGCTGGAGGAGGCTGCTGCTGGATGAAAAGCCTGCTGGACGGAGTACCGAACTGGAACACTAAAATTTGACTTTTTTACTGCTTTTCCTCCTTTGTTGTGCTTAGTAGGTAAATGGGGCCTACTTTGTAGGCGAGTTTGCGATTGGTTCATTTCCACATCTAAGATGTCTTTCGACCGTGTCCAACCAGAGTTGATATCGGACCTCGCCAAGAGAGTATAGAGACTGTTGGAATAGTCCAACTTATAAAAAAGAAGCCAATATTCAAGGTTTGTAACCTTCAACTTTCAATATTTTACCCCACGCATGATTTTAGGTTCAATATTTTACCTCATGATGTTTTCTTTGGTAAAAAACATGATTTTATATTTAATTATTAGAATTAGTACAAGCCGGACTTTACGCACATGAAATACTTACGTAATAGTTAGTCCTTAATATGTCCGAATTCGTTTCACATCAACAAATGAACAGTAAATGACATTCACGCTTAGGTATCTACCATGTGTAAATCTCTTTCTAGATAAGAGTTAGATTATAAAGCAACTGATGTTCTGTGAGGTCGGAGTGCAGAAACGAATGTTTGGTTTTATCAACAGAGCGTAATATACTTGATATGGTAATTTGGCCACCGTTAAAAGATTCGAGCGCTGACGTTTCGAGCATCAGCCCTTCGTCAGAGGCATCAATCCTTATTGTTTCGTCGTCAGTCCTTCGTTAGCCCTTTGTCAGAGCGAATGACGAAGGGCTAACGCTCGAGAAGTCAGCACTCGAATCTTTTTACGTTCACTAAACTACCTTATCAACTGTGTTACGCTCTATTGATAAAACCAAACATCAATATTTTACTACCTATTACTTTGTAACACTCCCTTCGGCACCCTATTTTCGATCACAAAAATAACTACGTGATTCTACTTTACTTGGGACCTTTGATAAGTGATCCAAAGTTCAGTGATCACACGATCTTAGTTCCTTCTCCGAAGCATCGAGAATCGAAATCCGATAATCATATGCAGCCCGAATCCTTCGAGTGTATAGCATCAACTCAGTCGACCTCATCGCCTGACCAAGACTAAAAGTAAACAGTCGAAACGTCACGATCTACACTAATTTAAGTTGCTACATAGTGAGACAAACAATTATTTAATTTAGCATAATATTCTACCACGATGACAAATGATGACATGAATGATATGGATTGAAGCCTGAACAACTAGGCCCTTTGCTCCAAACGACACATGACCCCCCTACCTTTACAACGAAATAAACACTGAAGATACAAGACAAAAATAAAACAAGAGCGCATCAAAATTACCGAACAGCCCAAAATTGAAAGCAAAACCATTAAGAGAAGAGGTTTCATCAATGGCAGTTTGAATTTTCAATAAATTATAAGGAAATGTATGGTCGTATCATAGGGAACATCGGTGGCCCATAAGGAATTTTCTTTTCAATAAAGAAACAATCACAACAGGTCATGATCACGTGATTTACATCTCACGAATTTAAGTCCGACATCAGTTAAAGTCATCGAGGTCTGTATCGCTGCTGAGTTTCAATGTATTTTGTTAAATGCCTTTGTTGTCCTCATCCGCCCCAAGTACTCCCATTCGGGCTCAGGGTTTCCACACGTATCAGCGAATCAAGTTATGACAAAGCTGCTCGATGTGCGCTTAATAATACAAATGACAAAGTCACCATTAACCGGAGCCACTAGAATTGGCACTCAGGCAATTGTTTTCTTTGGCGGGTTGATCTTGGGGTCATAGACCCTTCTCCAAAATTCAAATAAGTTAACATTAAAAACGTATACCAGCGCTAGAAAGAGCACGTTTACTTTAGTAACCCTGCAAAGTTTCAGCATATCAAGTGTAATCAGCAGAGAAAAGATAAGTAGAAAAATGAAAATGTTTAGACGTTTGTCATACCCCCAGTCATACAAACGTCTGTAAATTTGTCAAATTTCATCGTACATCTAACCCTAATACGGCGAAATATTTGCAAGAATTGGCAAGGATTTTCTCTTCAAAAAGCGTGAGTTTGAAAATTTATTCGATTATTTTTTGCCCTTATAACTGTAGTGTTGTTAGACTAGTGATCAATTAGTCGAGAAGTGCGATTTTGGGTGGTATTTCCGCTCTCGAGTTCCATAAATAATTTCCTGCAGATGTCCGATCGCCGTGATTGTACTTCGTGTGCAGCATGAATCTAGTATGAAGATGAAAAATCAATTTGAAACGCTGTCTTCCTCTGATGAAGCCGATTCTGTTGTAGAAAGCTAAACTTGAGCGCTAAAAGACCAGGTTTTGGGTGAGATTTTAGATGCGTTGGCGCGGTTAATTATTGCTAAATTGTGACACATTTTGTAGGAAGTTAACAGGTCATGCTTCATTTCATGCAGATGTCAGTGCCATGTCTAATTCCAAAGAAAAGCCTCTTTCGTTTCTCTCTCCCATACTATTCCTATGACCTTGCTTAAAATCTTGTGATAATTAAACCCTAATTGAAGTCTTGTTAATGACTAGCATCCTAGAAGGTATCAAAATGTGCCCAGTTTCTGACGGCTATGTTTTCATAAATCCAGGTATAATTATTACAAGTGTATCAGCCGAATTGCATAGAACGGGTTGATATTCTCGTCTGCGTGGTTAATCATCTCGCAATAAACTGTAGCAATCAAATACACAGGAGACAGTTCTTAACGAGAGCCTTCAAACAAAACCCTAGCAAGTTACTTTCATTCATCATGTCCTGAAATAACTTGCGTAAAGCATGTTTTTTTTTTTTTTTTTTGCAATAAGCCTTATCACGGTTTTCGACGTTTGTCTGTATAGCGAAGCAGCCGTGAACTGCTACTAAAAATAGTTCGCGGGAAAAAATACAGGAAAATGTATGGAAAGTTCAAAACACGACTGGACGCTTTCTGTCACAGCTACATCCCTCCAATTTTTTTCTAAAAAACCTTTTCCTAGTGCCAAAAGTTTCCAATTCATGAATTTTTCAGAAGCGATGTTTTATGAAAATTATTTGACATCGGATTTCCATACAAACACTGTTATTTCAAGCCTGTTTGCCTACCCGTCAAGATGGCGTCGAAAACCGTGATAAGACCTAAATAGGGTTAAAAAAAACGGGGCTACGGACTTGAAATAAAATCGTCATCCATATATGAGCGTTACAAAAACGAACAAATGTGCAATTCTAAAATGCCTGGACGTTTCTTTGACAAGTTTCACGAGCTTGTGAAGTATAATAACAAATTTGACTGTCTCATTGAATGTCGTTTTTTATTCGCACGGTCCGACCACTAAATATGCAAACGGACTATGTGCGTGCTAATTTGTTTGTAAGCTTAGTATTGTTGTTTGATCCTTTGTCAGTACAGTCGAAGCTCTCGTAAGCGACCACGTAGGAATTGGAAAAAGTGGTCGTAACTAGAGCTGGTCGCTTACGAGAATGCAGTCTTGAAAGGGACCAATAGCTGAAACAATTTGAAGATGGTCATTTACCAGAGCTTTAAGCATATAAATCTACTTCACCATTCAAAATTTTCGAGATCTTTATCTACGAACATTAGTAGGCAGTGCTACATTATTGTAAATGTGATCACGAAGTTTATATTTTTATTAAGAGGTGTATTTGGTTTGACTCTGATTGGTTGAATAGTACTAAGTAGGCCTTTTGCATCTATTCTGACTGGACAAAGATATCTTTGGTATGTTTTTTTGAGAGTCCACTGCAAATCCCTCTACCCTGTGCAAGTATTTTGACTTTAAATAGTTTCTGCCAAGGTGCTATTGGCCGATAATTGTCCACAGAAATTTGATGTTGGAAACCAATATTAGCCTGCTTGATTTAACAAGGTAAATTTTCCAAGGGGAAATATAAGACTGATAGTACGTCCCAAAGCAAAGCAGTTTACGTTTCAGTGGGTGCTTACAATTTGCACTAAAAAAATAAAAGAGAAGAAATTATAAGCTGGAAATCAAATGGACCACAAAATTTCCGGGAAATTCCAGGGAATTTCAGCTGTACCTCCCAGAGTAGAGGTACTCCTCTTCCCATTCAGAAGAAAACATATGAAATTTTGTATTATTTTTCATTTCTCCCGTTTCTAGTCACCTACATGTATGTATAAGAAGCATGCAACATTGTAATTGGAAAGCGACATCTCTTTTGGCTGGTATTCCAGTTTAAGAAAAGCCTTAGTGCCATTGTTAGACAGTGATCCCAACTTTTTTTTCTGTGGAGATGGTAAACAGTCGTTGTTATGAGGTATAGGTTAAACTAGTAAGAAGTTTCAGTAAACAGTTGTATCTAGCTGAATGATCAGTTCCTGTATTTGGTCACTTGGAACAGTTTCAACTCGTTACAGCCATCATTTGCCTATTTTGCGTTTTACCTCGGTTTCAAATAAAGATATCATGTGCTCGTACTCAACATAGTGTTTTTCATTTATTGTTAAATTTAAAACGTCCCCCTGTGACAAAATAGCGCGCTGTTCTCGGGGGTATAAAGTGGACGACAATATATTAGAGGTTCCTGGGAGATGAGGAAAAGGGGTTAATCGTTAAAAAAAGAGTTTCCGGCTTACAGACAAACCTGATCATGAAACTAGGGGATAGTGCACAGAAAAATATATCAGGTGATAGAATGTATGTACGTATCATTCGATAGGCCATTACAGTACTTTGAAGAGACTTTAGACAAATCATGCTACATGAGTTGGAGTTATACTCCAAACTATTCAAGGCAAATTGTGACGGGCAGACGCTGCTCGAGCTTTCTGGTTTAATAGAAGCGACCATACTCGGATACCTGCGTAAATGGTCGGCTCTTTCCGAACGAGACGAATGACGAAAAATATTGCGTTTAAAGCTATCTGTACGGGTCCGGAAAGAATAATCTGAATCGGCAAAGATTCCAAAATAGAACTAGAATGACTAAAGATTACGCGTAAACAAGGATAAAGTTTCATAAAGAACAGCACGTAAAGACGCGTAAAGAATGTTAAAGAGTCGTATAGTCGTTTTCTAGGAAAACCTTTCAAAACATCACGCCAAATTTGCTGATGGGTCAGTTACACATTAATATTTTCAGTTGTCTTGGCTCCGCAAATGACAGATCTAGACAGTTAATTTTAGACATCTTGATCATTGCGCTTTACGCATCTGTAAGAAGATGTGCGCAGTCTTTACGTGTCCTTTGACTTTGACTTATTTACGCACAGTTTATATGCATCGCGGAATCTGTGCGTAAAGGAAATATATTTTTTTACTTTAAAGTAGGACGAAGAATTTAATAGTATCACATGAGACATTAACCGTTTACTTTGTTTCGTAGTTTCACAGACCGATAATCAATGAATTTCAATTTTGTTCTTTAAGCATCGGTAATGATATATACGCAGTCTTTACGCGATCCTTCTCTTTACGCGTCAGTTACGCATTGCGAATCTATGCGTAAAGAAAAGATATTTTTTGCTTTAAAGAAGAACGAAGAATTCAACAATATCTCATATGACATTAACATTTACTTCTTCTCGTTGTTCCACAAACAATAATCAGTGAATTTCTTTTTTGCTCTTTAGGCATCTATAATGATATATAAGCAGTCTTCACGCGTCAGTTACACATTGCGAATCTATGCGCAAAGAACACACCCCAAATTTACGCACCTTTACGAAGTCTAGATACGTAAATTCGCTATTTCATGCTGTGTTAGCAGCTTGTATGCGTTAATTTGATGCTAATTAGATTCGCTTATATGCAGCTAATTTTACGTGCACCAGGAAATAGCAAGATGGCTACCTTGACTCTCGCTCAAGTTTTGCTGGCGATTGGAATGCTTATAACAGGGTCCATAAACACTCTAACAACGAAAGCACAAAACGATTGCTCGTAAGTATCATCATGGCTTTATTTGTGTGAAGTTTGATGCGGGTATGTGTATGGTAAACTTTCGATTGTCTCATCTGCATGCTTTGCATGCGTGCGGTGTGATTCCTTTGCATTCAATCAGATTCAACATGCCTTTTGATCTTTGGAA
Organism: Pavona decussata; assembly: GCF_977016875.1. Lineage (NCBI taxonomy): Eukaryota > Metazoa > Cnidaria > Anthozoa > Scleractinia > Agariciidae > Pavona > Pavona decussata. The sequence continues at coordinate 2,357,947 of NW_028145469.1, read as the reverse complement.
AATTAACAAACCGCAATTTTTTTATGATTTCACATCCAATTACACGGATAGAAATGCCCAAGAGGAAGCAAAACACAATGACAAAATAAAATGAAATATAACGTGGGTGAGATGATCGATTGCTGTTACGTCTTCTGAGTGATCCACACAGTGGTTCCAGTCTCGTGACCGACGAGTGACAGTAGTTCCCTTTTTTGGGCGGAGAGGAGAGGGGTGTGTGGGGTGGATTTGCACTTCATATGGTGGGTTATGTAGGAATAAAGAGATAAATTGTTGTCGTTGTTTTTGTAGCGCGCACTTTGAGAATTTGATTTTATTTATTATTGTTATAATTCAAAAGCTAATTAAAATATTTTGCTGTCTGCTAAAAGATATTGTTTGAGGGGAGCAGGGATGGCCCAGTGGTGAGAGCACTCACCTCCGAACAATGTGGCACAAGTTAGATTCCCGGACTCGGCGTCATATGTAGGTCCAGTGCAAGGATGAGAACCAACAACAAACTCAACCGTTGAGTTTGTTGTTGGTTCTCATCTTTGCACTGGGAGGTTTTTCTCCAGCAACATGTGGTTTTCCCCTCTCCTAAAAAACCACCATTTCAAAATTCAAATTCAATCTGAAAAGTGTCCCCAATTGGTACTCTGCACTAAATAAATTGACACTTAAATAAAATGATTTATTTATTTGTATTATTTTGTTAATTTAATTTAGATCCAAGGGACTTAAAGATGAACATGGAAATGAAGTTCATAAATTTCATCATCCATGGTTTCAAACAGGCCTGATGTTTATTGGTGAGATTTCTGCCGCAGATTAATTTTTAGCTGCAGATGTTTTGTTCTAAGTCTATGATCATTGTAATTATTTCTCATGAGCACTCATGATTCTGCTCTGCCATAAATCACGATACTGATGCACTTAAAAATATTTGACAAAGATCATAAAAAATCCCAATTTAGGAAAAAAAAACATGGTTGTTCCTGTACCAAAATGGTTATTGGCAGATAAGGCACTTTGTCCCCTCCCCCCCCCCCCCCCCTAAGCCCCCTACTCCCTCCCATGAATAGGGCTTTAAAGGCTTATAATTCCATCCACAATTATATATTTATTTATTTATTTATTTATTTAGTCAGTCAGTCAGTCAGTCAGTCAGTCAGTCAGTCAATCAGTCAGTCAGTCAGTCAGTCAGTCAGTCAGTCAGTTAGTTAGTTAGTTAGTTAGTTAGTTAGTTAGTTAGTTAGTTAGTTAGTTAGTTAGTTAGTAAGTTATTTATTTATTTATTTATTTATTTATTTATTTATTTATTTATTTATTTATTTATTTATTTAATGACTGATTAGAAACTGACTGAGTGTACTTTTACCATTACCATTTTATCATTGCTCAACTGACAAATTTTATTAACACCTTCATTTCAATTTTAGGGGAGACCATATGTTTGATTGGCTTGTTCTTTCACAGAAGAAGAGAAAGACGGAAATTAAAAGAGGTGTGATTTTGTTAACTTTTAAATCCACTTGAATTTGCTTTTGTCACATTAAAGACATTGGACACAAGTTGTGCATAAGTTTGGAGAGTGCACAAATGCTGAAAAAATTATGCAACTAGTAATAATTATTTTATTTATAACTATTATTTATTTTTTTTAATTATTTCCAACAAATGTTAATTTTCAATAAGTTTCAGTTAATTTCTGTCAGACTGTTGATTATTATTATTATTATTATTATTATTATTATTATTATTATTATGTATTATTATTATAGCAGTAAAAAACGTCCATAGCTATTCATAAATAAAATAGTATGACGGGGCGTGTTTGCATAGCCCACTGACTATAAAGTGGAAAAAGATTATTATTATTATTATTATTATTATTATTATTATTATTATTATTATTATCGTTATTAATCGTAGTAGTAGTAGTAGTAGTAGTAGTAGTAGTAGTAGTAGTAGTAGTAGTAGTAGTAGTAGTAGTAGTAGTAGTAGTAGTAGTAGTTGAAAGTGGAGATGTTCTTACTGGGTAATGAATCCTGCGCACAGACAAAAGAACGAAGATTATAGAAAACACTCTTAAAATGGAGAGAGTTGAAAATGTTCCTCAGTACCTAGATACCTAGATAAATATGGATAATATGTGTTTACATGTACATTTGGATTGCAAAAACGAATGAAAATGAATGTTTCAAGAATGATGTACAGTTACTTTCAAGTATTTTGAAAACAAAATAGAATCAAAATATAAACACTTCAGTGGAAGTCTTGCATAATTTTTCATAAAAAATTGAAGTAAAATATCGACACATGAAGGTGGAAAGAAAAAACAAATATACCACTGTACAAAATAATTTAAAAAAACTTATGAAGCCAATTCAGAGTAGTGCTGGGATTTACTACCAAGTGCCGCATTCTATCACAACCATGCACACTATACTATACTATACTCTGGGGACTTTTCAGCAGTAGAAAGGGGCTGATGGATATTTCTGCTTAGTTACAGTTCAATTCACATGAATAAGCCATTCCTAATTTCTGTTTATGGGCATTTGTATAAATGATTACTTTAACTGTTTGTCTTGATTTATATTTATTTTACTTTCATGATATTAGAGAATGGAGAATGTTAACCGCAGCAACGAAAGTCTTTCAGAGGAATTAATAAGTCAACACCCAAGGTATAATTAGTTGTTTGGACTATTTTGGTTATGTATATATTTACTATGTACCCAATAATAATACCCAAATTACATGTAACTTTATAACCTGAACATTTTTGACTGTTACCAGGGCCGTAGCCAGAAAAAAATAAGGACTGAGGCAATATCCATGGATTAATTCCCGGCCTAGCAATTTAGGGTCTTTATGATGATTGCGTTTAAACAAAACACTGGGCAGTCAAACCTTATTTGACAAAAATTCCGCTAAGAGCCCTTAAGGCCGTCTAGATCTAGAGATCGAGATGAATTTTTTTTTTGGCGGGGGGGGGGGGGGGGAGGGGGCTATTTAAATGCTACTTTAGGGGCTCTGTGTTCTTGTATGCGGCTGTTTAATGTGTTTGTTGGCGGTTTGTTTCTATAGGAAGGCCTTAGATAACAACGACCTAAACCAGGTTTGCCTGACCAGAGGTTTCGTGAAAAGAAGAGTTTATGGGGGGGGGGGGGGGGGGTGCTCAGTCTCGCAGGCTCATAAAACTTGGTATCGGCCGTTCTCATTTGAGGATTTTCATTTCTAAATGGCAACGAAGTTAGCTGTTAAATGCCAGTGCGATTTGCCTCTGCTTACTAGCATGCCACCGCTGTAGAGGCTCAAGCGGGTCCACAGGGATTTCGCTGTGGACATAGGCTAATGCAAGGCATTTCAGCCTGTTAGAGCCCATCGATGAACGGCACCAGGTCCTCAACCTGTGGAGAGCGCTTAACCTGCGCTCGCACGAACAGCTTCCTGTACTTAGTGGCGCCGCCGCCTGTCCCGTTTTTGCCTCTACAACTTCTTTCCGACCATCTCCGTGGCTTTTTCACTGACACCACCATCTCTACTAGATGGAATGAAAGACAAAGTTGCTTCGCTGAATACTAGTAATGCCAAAACAAGGTTAAATTTTGGTTCGATTATTGAGAAGAACTGAAAGCATGTTATGAGAGCAACTACTTTCCGCTTTTTTTGAAAAAAGCTGTTGATAGAACGCTGCATTTTGATAGATTTTTCTCAATCAGAACAGAGAAGACAGGAGACTCGAGAAATGGCGGAAAAACACATGAAAACAAGACAGTTTTCTTTGGAAAGCCGCTGCCTGGTTGGCATGAATTTTTGCTTAATTTTTCTCACCTGTAATTCAGGGCACTGCCTGATTCGCGTTATCATTCAACATAATATCATGTTACGTTTACATTTTTTTTTTTTTACTTATTTAACTGTTTGTGAATTTGTCAACAATGACTGAGGCAAGTGCCTCGGTTTGCGTCATACTGGCTACGGCCCTGGTTACATCTTAAAAGGTGTTGTATCAAATGTTTGGATATGGCAAGCCAAATGAAGCAATATTCAATTCGTCTAATTTTATTTTCAGTTTTGTATTATATATTCAACTATGTGTTTAATATTCAACTTGTATTCAACATTCAACACGCCTTTTAACATTCAACGCATTATTACTAAACGACCTGAAATCTTCTAAACCATAATCTTTGATCCTCCTTGATATAGTCCAACGAGATACTCCCAGCATCTCCGCAATTCTAGTGTAAGTAAAGCCCAATCCCAGGAGGTCTTCTAGGAGCTCTGCAGGGATGTCGAAAGCTGGTTTACCGGGCTCATCACTTTTTAGCCTGGCACAAACATTCTTTGCCACTGGGGTTGGAGACAAAGATGCTCTGGCTAAACATTGCTGCAGGGCGGATAAGACATCACTGAAAGCTGATGAGAGATTGTCTAAGGTTTCTTTGTCAAAAGCGTTAATATTCGAACTGCTGTCTCGGAGCGTACGAAGCAAACTCACCGTTCGATCAACAACAACAAAGTGCTGCTCCACAATTTCGTTATCTTCTTTTCACTGGGAAATCTGGTCAGTTCTCTAAGGGTTGAGGAAAGAAAGCTTGGCAAGTCAGACTCCACATCGAATTCGAGCCTTGTGTCATCATCTTCATAGGCTGCCATTTCCGTAACCGGCATTGCCGTCATGGACGACGCCGCCATGTTTGTAACCAATCTCGTACCCAGAGTCTTCAGGCTTTTTGGTCAGCGGGGCAACGCCGGGAAGACTCTGGGGACATCGAAAAAATTCAATTTTTTTGATTGGCTGTTCCGTAACGGTTTCCATTGTTTTACCGCAGAAATCCTGCGGTAATAAAATTTGATGTCCCCAGAGTCTTCCCGGCGTTGCCCCGCTGACCAAAAAGCCTGAAGACTCTGGGTACGAGATTGGTTTGTAACAAGCAATGCTATGCGTCACTGACCAGAAATAGTGAGGGCTCAAGAAAGTTGAATTGAATGAATAGTTGAATGTTGAATGAAGAATTGAATGTTGAATGAATAGTTGAATGTTGAATGAAGAATTGAATGTTGAATGAATAGTTGAATGTTAAATGAATAGTTAAATGTTAAATGGAGAGTTGAATGTTAAATGGAGAGTTGAATGTTAAATAATGTGTTGAATGTTAAAAAGCGTGTTGAATGTTGAATACAAGTTGAATATTAAACACATAGTTGAATATATAATACAAAACTGAATATAAAATTAGACGAATTGAATATTGCTACATTTGGCCTGCCGTATTGGACTATTTGGGCTATGTGCATATTTAATAGCGGAGCTCTGCGCACGCCAAAGGCGCGGCAGCGGAACCCCATAGCTAAGAAAATTTGGGAAACCCATGAACGCGAAAAATTTTGGTTTCGTTATGACGTCACTTCCGTCCATCCGACCGTCCGTACGCAATCTCACAATGCTAGTGCGCCCGTGTTTGCTTGGCGGGAAGTTGCATGGCGAGAGCGGTCATGTTGAAACGCAGACCATGCAGACTGCAGACCGTGCAGACTGAGTGTTAATTTTTTTTTTACCTCCACCTTAATTTTTCTTGTGATATTCTCATTTTTCAGCCATGACCATTACAGGTACACATATTAATGTGTTTCGAGGTTTTTTCGAAGGGCTGAAAATAGCACAAGTTGGGTATAAATTGGAAAGGCACTGTGGCTCCCGTGTTGATTGAATAAAAAAAGCGTCTAGATTTCCTTCCAAGAACCTCTGTAAATTTTGTTTCTTGCATCTTGTTGTTGCCGAATGTAACTTGATACATGTGAAGGAATTTGGTTGCTTAGCACGTGACCAAAATATTGCCAGTGTTTTCAGCGTGGCAAATCCTTTCTACGTCCGAACGACGGCTTCTATCAGTGTTTTATAACGTTAGTAGAAGCTTTAAATCTTGCAAAAGATGTTATTTTGGCTTTATACAAGCGAACGTACTGAATATAGAAATGCGTCAAGCGTTGCGGTACTCAGTAGACTCGCAGTGTTTACTTTTGTTCCGGGTAATCGATCTTATCGCTCACACTGGCATGGACCCGAATGAAATTTTGCAAAATTGAAGTTTCCTATTTTAGATTTTACCCCAAGCCTTTAACCAACGGAATTGCCTTGCATCTTTAAAGTCAACTGAACGATTACATTTTGCCGCCGGAGATAGTAAATGCTTGAGGTAGAGTGAGGGAAAGTTCATGGTAAGTCAGCAAATATGCAAATCGGAACCGAAGCGCGCTGGAGGAGCGAAGTCTGTTGAATTTACTGATTTTATTCCGGGTCGTAATTTATTTGTTTATTCTACATGATTTTTTACCCCGAACACTGTTTAATTCTCGAACTACCTACCGAATCATCATTGGGGCAAGGGATAAATAAGAAAAGCGTTTACAAATATAAACAAACAAGTTCCCTTTACGGTCTACGCAGAGCTCGTTTCGCAAAATACAGAAACTCTGCACTTCCGGCGTTTAATTCCTCTTTCAGCTTGTCATACACGGAAATCTGTCTGTTGTAGTCTTGATATCTTCAATCCTACAGATTTATTCATCATCTCGTTTCGTTTCGCAAAATACATGAGGAAGCCTCGCGGCAAGCGTTTTTTTTTTTTTAAGTTTTAAAACAATGAGCTAGCCCCTACATGCTAATATAAAGTCTGACTAGACGCGCGTCTGCAGATTGTTAGACGCGTATACGCGTCCGCAGCAGACGCGTTTTACGCTTATGTTTTGGTTCGCTTAATTCAACACAATACAATACAGCCATATACACAACATTTACAGCACAAGATGGAAAAAAAAAGAAAGTTAAGGAAAGAAGATAAATGGCGAGAAAACCTGAAAGAAACCGCGAGGCTTATAAGAGGTCAGGCTTCCTCACTTAAAATTCTGGCCTGCACTGTAACAAAGGAAGTGGGAAACTAGCTAGTGAAAGTATTTACTACTTTAATTAATGTCTTACAAGAAAACTTAAGGTACAATTAAGTAAAAAAAATAACACTCAGTCTGCACAGTCTGCAGTCTGCAGTCTGCATGGTCTGCGTTTCAACATGACCGGTAAAGATGACAGTTTACCATGTGCCAATGCACGAATAGTTTCAAGAAGCACTGTATATACATGAATGTACAATACTCTGATTAAAAGTTTATAGTTTACCTTGGAGCCTAAACATGAAAATGGTAATAAAAATTTCTCCGTTTTAAAGAAAAATAAACAAAAATCAACATTCCCTTGAATTTTAATTCAACCTATGAACAGTGGATGAAAGAGCCACTCTGTGGAAGCCACTGAAAATCCCATTTATTTGTTTTATTTTTTATTTTTTATTTTATAAAGTTATTAATTGAAGTCTTGGAACTTTGTCTAGTTTTGAACTCCTTCTTCTTGAGAGTGAATTTTGTAAATCCCAAATGACCTTGTTTTGATCTTTGCAGAGTTTTTCAGTGGATCTTTGCTTTCCCCACAGTCTGTGATTTGTTTGGAACCACATTAGGAGGTAAGGCCCGGTTCATATACGTCGAACTTTACATGAACCGAACCTAATACCTATTAAGGTCGACCCAAATAATTAAGTTCGGCAGTTGATTCAGACGTCGAACCTAACTGAAGTCGAACTTAAAGCTAAAGTGAGAAAGTAGATTTTCGTGGTCAGCGTGCCATTCTGACATGGAAGAGCTTGTTTGGTAAAATGGCATTGGGGTGGTCAATTATTTATTTTAGTATTAGTTTTTATTGATATTTCTTATGATTCTTTATAGTTATTATATTTTTGTATAAAATGTTTAAACTCATATAAAGCGCTTTTGATCATTTAAATGATGATGATGATGATGATGATGATGATTATTATTATTATTATAATTATTATTATTATTATTATTATTATTATTATTATTATTATTATTATTATTATTATTATTATTATTATTGAAATAATGAAGACAGACCAAACACGGCTCCTATTGGTCGAGATAGGAAGAATATGACCTTCAATGCTAATTTGCTCTTACGTAAGAAAGTAGGGAAGGGTCTTTGTAAATCTCTCTTAGCAGAGGCTGATTTTCTATCAAGTGCCATTTACTCATCTGAATGTTTTTAGGTTAGGCACAGAAGGGTGATATTCCGTAACAAACGGCAAAATGTTTTTGCGCGGTTTTTGTTTGTTTTGTAGTGCCGACATTCTTTCGCTGAAATTGACTTCTGAGAGAGTTTTATCTGTAAGGTTATCGAGGTAACCGCTGTCGCGTTATCTCTGTTTGAATGGAGTAATGTTTTCTTCAAATGTTGTTTTTGAAGATTTTGTTCTGAGAAGTCTTGACGCTTCGCCTTTGATATAGCCTGTATTGGAAAGTTTCTGTCGGTTTGAAGTGCGTGTGCATATCAAGAATAGATTCTTTTTTTTTAATCTTTCGCACCTCAGACAAGTACATTTAGTTGTTTCTAAACAAGAAGAACAAGCACATTCCTCTTTTCCCGCCATCTTGTTCAGAATGAAGTCCTTTGCGCACATGCCAAGTCGATGGAACGCGCAGACCTCTGGGATAGATATAATTTATGTAATTTGTATGTAACGTATGCATTTGGTTCGGCACATGTAAAAGTTCGACGTATGAATCGAAGTCGAACTTTTGCCGTTCTATTCGACTGGCGCAGTCGAATAGAACGGCGGGTCGACCCAAATACAAATCTGTCAATCCTAACTGATTCATACGTCGATCTTTACATGCGGCGAACCAAATGATTAGGTTCGGCTCGTGTAAAGTTCGACGTATGAACCGGGCCTAAGAGATACCATTTTCAATAACATGCGAATTTTTTTTTTCATTCACATGTCATTGTATTATCTCAAGAATCATTATTTTTTTAGCTGTTACTCTTGTATTCAATAAGGTTACAGTCATTATGATTATCATAATAATAATAATTATTTTACTTTGTTTTTATCAGGAATTGGCCTTCTTTATGTCAATGCATCTGTTTATCAGATGCTTAGAGGTTCAATTATCATTTTTACTGGAATTTTATCAGTAAGTACTTAGGAGAAATTGAATTTTTGTCTCCTTGCAATTATGTGCATAATTATGTACATTAGTATAGTATAGTATAGTATAGTATAGTATAGTATAGTATAGTATAGTATAGTATAGTATAGTATAGTATAGTATAGTATAGCAATTACCAACATAACAGAATGCATGTATAGTATAGCATAGCAATTTTTTTTAAAGTGTACATGTAGTATCGCGTAGCATAGAATAGTATAGTACAGCATATAGCATAGTGTAGTATATAATGCACTATCTTACACTGTCTTGTATTACAAATTATTAATAACATTACATGACTGAATTGTATGCATCACTTTGGTAACCTAGGCATTTTTGAATGTTACACCTTAAAAGGTGTCGTATCAAATGTTTGGACTATTTTACTACGCATTTGCTCACTGAACTATATATAGTGCTTAACAATTTGACTACTTCTTAAAATGGACGAGTAACCAGGGTAAGACATCATAAAATTTTAAGCTTGCTCTGGTTAAAAGTTAAGAAAGATTTAGGAAACAATCTTTGACAAATGAACGAACATGAAATATATACAGTAAAAAGTGTGAAAAAGAAAAAATAATTATAATAAAAACAATAAAAAGTCTTGAGTACGAATAAAATGCTAAACTGAAGTTCAAAATAAAATAGAGTATTGTCTGGGTACATAACACTGTCATTTTTCCCTTTAGAAAATCTTTCTGAAGAGAAAATTATGGCCAATTCATTGGATTGGCATAGTTGTTACCATGGTAAGAAAAACTCAAAATGTAAATGCCTTGTAATTTGCATTGATGTAACTAAATGTAAACATTCATTTTTTGTATGCAAAACATCCTCTTTCATAATTATTTTGCAGTTTGGTTTGGTTCTTGTTGGATTATCAAGTGTTTTAAGAGATAATCACCAGGGATCTACAAAACACCAAGTTGTATTAGGTAGACACTAATAAACATATATGCTGTAATATTGAGTCAAAACGTAGTTGTACCAATGCACAAATTGTATAACTATTTTTATTTCAATGCAACAAGCTTACTTGTATGCAACAATGTTCAGCACAACTAACAGCTTACTTAACGCTAGTGAGAGAAAAAAAGAAGAAATTGTGAAATTTTACATGACAAAAGTGAAAATGCTTTAACACCACTAAAGTGGATGCTGCAGGCTACAGCAGTTCTCCTCTCAATAATGATTCTATGGAACTTGAATGATCATTCCTCTAATCCTTAAAACCCACTCTCTTTGTTTAAACATGTTTTCACCAGAATGCCACACTTTTTATTCTATCATAACTGATGCCACTCATGGGTCTGTCACTCAATTGTGTGAGTATAAGTGATCACGGAGAAGAAAATAAGAAAAAAAGCGTCTGTTATTGTCTTTTTTGTCCAGGAATTGTTCTAATTTTAGCTGGTCAGTGTGTCAGTGCAACGCAGATGATAGTCGAGGAGTTATTCTTAAAGAAAAAGAACTTCCATCCCCTACAGGTTAGTTAGGGTGCATTCTTTTGGGACATTTCTGGCTAAATTCCCTTTTCTGGTTCAGCTGTATCAAACACCCGAAAGAGTATTTATTCTTATTTCCAAACACTCTGAGGTTGTTTAAAAAAAAAACTTGGCTGTGGCTTATTTTCTCAATCCACTTCTCATTGTTTGAAAAAAGGAGGAAATACGCTTCCTCATGTTTGATAAATTACTTAATAAATATATGAACTTGGGTTTTATCCAACACTGTCTTCCACAGGCTTCCATCCTTGATCTGGTTCTGCTTGGTCAAAGAGTGGATAACTCTTTCCAGCAGATAGAATGTCCTTCAGCCAATAAATTTAATCCACCAGATACAGTGGAGCAACTTATAAAAACATTTGTATAAATAATTCCGCTCTTTGAATAACCGCGGGGGCTGGCTGCTAGATCTATTCAGCCTTCCTTCCCTCCTCTCTTCCCCCCCCACCCCCCTTCCCTTTCTCCCTTACTCGGAGATGCCTGTAGAGGAGTCTAAGGTGTGTCCTGCTCAGTTTACTGATCATGACTCATGGTTGACCAAATGATTAAACAATGAACCGACTGACTGCCATTGTATTTTGTTTTTAATAGGTCGTGGGAATGGAAGGTTTCTTTGGTGTTATCTTTATGAGTGTTGTAAGTACATGTACATGTATTAATTTGAAATCGTTGATGTGAGATTAAAAGTTTAAGTGAGTCACATTATCAAGTTTTCTCTTTTGACTACACACTTTACGTTTGGTATACCACGGGTCTCTTTCTCAAAACTCCTGAAACGTTTCGGTTTGGACAATTTATGAAATCCATTTCTTATTGATTGGTGGTACATGTAGCTTTTCTTAGAACTAGCCCGACATGTCTCTTCATCTTGTAAATTTTTCAACGTTTGAACATTGTGCCCATAAAATATCAAACTTTTTAGCCCCAAAATGCTTTTACGACCTTGACTTAAGGAGGCTCGTAAGGGTTTTCATTGTTGTAATGTTTGTGAAATGATGACAAGTTACAATTGTATCTGATCGTTTAGGCAAACTATAAACATCTTTACATCACTTACACGCTATGGTGTGGGTGGGTTACGCACGCACACATGGCTAAAAACCTCTTTCCAGACTCCTTAATACAGATTGAAAACAGTGGAACTAAAACGTCTTGGAGTCGCTTTGAAATGGCTGACAAACAACACAATTCACAAATAGGCACCCAAAGGAGTCCAGATAGGGAATTTTATGCAAAAATTCTTTGTAATTTTTTTCTTTAAATAGAAGTATCTTTCTCCCATGCAAACCCTTATAATTTCTTATAGGCAGCAGTAACCCTGACGCTCAAATTACGTGATTCTTGTACATGCGTTACAAAGGTCAACACAAACGTTTATAAACTTGGGGCTACCTGTACATATAGGTGATAAAAAGTGTGTGCACTCCCCTATCTTACAGATAGTCCTCCCTGTCCTGTACTATATACCCGGAGATCAGAATCACCACAGCTATGAGAACAGCCTTGATGCATTGTTGATGATAAAGAATGATGGCAAACTGCTAGCATTGGCAGGTGTGAAAAATATTGAATTGTTGTCAATTAAAAATAAATATATCATAAATAAATAAACTTATCTGCAATGCTACATGCAGCTACAGTCTTTACCTCTACCTCGGTTTTTAAAACTTACATTTAAGTTGAATGCTCCAAATTATTAGTATAGATGGTATATATGTAGTTCCCTCTTGGAACGAAAGAAATTAAACAAAAGAAATGGGTGCTACATGTGCTAATCAGTAACTTTCAATTTTAAAATGTAAGTACAGCTGTATGTGTAACAATATTCCCATGCAGAAGGTCAGTTGCACATCATTCTACTGTATTTTGTTTTGTTGCCTTATCGTAATATTTTTTGTTACACCTGTAATTGATTTCTTCTTTTAAAACTAATGTTCTCCGACATTTAGATGTTACTTCCATCATTATAAAGGCAAGGTGACTGTTTCTTTGTCGGGCAACATTGGTTTCAATTTTTTTAACGAAGTTTTCGATAAACCACTAGTCATACCATTTCCTCTTTTACCATAATTAATGTATTTCGACAAAATTGTCAATAGAGAGAGCCGACATTGTTTGGCTTACTTCCGTGTATTTTAAACACCATGTCATCATATATGTATGTACTTGTTATGGATAGAGGCTCAAGTGCGTCTTCGCGTACCATTTTTCCTTTCACAAAGGATTGAAAAGTTTTTATTTTACCATTTCTTTCACCTTTTGTTTTGCAGTTTTATCCATTTGTTCAATTGCCTTTTACAATTTCTTTGGACTATCAGTTACTAAGTCTCTAACAGGTAACAAGTGCCAGCATTTTGAATACAGAAATTTAAAAGAACTCCCTACCGTCTTGGCATTCGGTGATTACAGCTTCAGTTGCACGAATTATCTCCATTACATGGAGTGGTCGTAGAAACCAAATAACGTTGTTTGTCAGTCAGAGCGCTTTCCAATGGAGTGTCGTAAAACCAAAACCAAAGTAATTACTCTGGCCAATTGCAACAGATGTAAACAACACAAAAGCCAATCAGAATTCGAAGCAAATACATGTAACTGGCGCCAAGCGATTGGTTTTGGTTTGGATTCTCATTGGTTGAAAAAGTGGCGCGACTTTTGTTAACCAATCACAGAACGTAGTAATGCAAAACCAAAGCAAACGCGAAATTACTTTCGGCACTCAGTTGAAAACCGCTCTGTTGACGTTTCGTGGTTTGACTGACAACTGCAGGTGAGAATTACCAAGCTAACCTCCTCTGCCGTCCATGTTCTTTCCAGAACGTCTTGTGAAATTCCATTCTTCCAGGTTCCATAGCTACTCCAATCTAACCGTTTTATTTCGTTTCTATTTTCAGCTGTGCACAGAACGTTAATAGACGCCCTCAGGACCATTGTTGTGTGGCTGGTGGATCTTTTCGTCCACTACGTCTTGCATGAGGTATTTGGGTAGCAAACTACATTCTTGTAGACAATAGTAAATGATTGTTATACTGAGTGGAATTTAAATAACTGACTAGGTTGTAGTATTGAAGGGAAAACTGTGATGCTCCGTTGATCGGCTATGATGAAGGGCTAACACGCGAAACGTCACCTTTGTAATTCTCTGCCGTGGCTTATTTACCTTTATCAACTTGGTTGATAATCGATAAAACCAACTATTTGTTAAAGTAAAGAATTTCAATGTACTAATGAAAGCTGAAATAGTACCACATGGGGATCGAAAGTGGTCACTCCAGAAGCTCTCGTGAATATTCACGAGCTACCGCGATGTCCACCTTGAAAAGTTAGAACCTCATTATTTGATTGATGGATCGAGCCAAAAACCCGGTTTCGATATGTTTGTGATGCCAATTGAGCAGAAACCATCGAAAACCATCCGTTAAAAACCTATGTGATCACTTATGATCCTCTAAGATATTTACGATCGAGTAAGTGACCGATTTCTGTCATATATGCTGGGGTCGTCTAGAGTCGTTAACGATCACATGGAAACCAAATGGATGTGAAATTGCAAAGAACCCTCTTTCCATACGATCATTCACTAATTGTTTTTGAGAACCGTCTGTAGGTAGAGATCCTGGTGCAATTGAAAACCGTAGTTGGAGAGAAAAGTAACACTGACTTTAAGCGTTATCCTATCAGAGTGCGTGATGTTGTTTGACGCTAGCTAATCTCCAAAAATTGTCTTGAACAAGCGATTGCAGGCAGTACTGCCGTCATGTGTGATGTGTAGTGATAGACATCATTTTGTTCTTAGGGTTTTGGTGAAGCTTGGGACAGTAGATACGGAATATTTGAAGGTGAGAGCGGACTTGTTTCTATGGTGGTTCAACTTCTCAATATGTTGAAGTAAATTGCATTTTAGCAATAATGCGGAGGGTGAGCTATCAAACATCTGGCAGGAACCTTTTAGAATAACAAATTACTACAGTTAACAGCTCAATTCACACCTGCTAAAGCCACTTAATTTAAAGCTTAGCCAAGTTGGTATGCACTACAGTGGAACCCCGCCTTACGACCACCTCGTTAATAGGACCATCCGTTATTACGAACATGCACTTTTTTGTGCCCTAAATGAATTGAAAGTCCACTGAGTCATTTCCTTAGTTTTACAACCTTGTTAATCTGACCACCCCGTTATTACAACCGCATTTTCGCGGCCCGAAGGTGGTCGTGTTGACGGGTTTCCACTGTATATGACAAAGTTACGCTCTATCTCGACGTTAAAAAATACAAGTGTGAAAGAACACCAATCGCACTTTAAAAATGAGGGAAAAGGTAGACGCTGGAGATATTTCAGCTGGAATTTGAATTTATGGTTGTCGTAACAACACTAACAACGGCTGTTCTGGAGATCCAAACCAGTGTTCACTGTAGCAAATGTAGTATTTCTGTCCCCAATTCATTCACAACATTAGAATGACCGTCAAAATAAAGCGTTGGGCAACCCTGACTTCTGAAACAAAAATAGAACTATGCAATATTATGCACGTGTATGTATTCGACAAGAACAGCTGATGAAAAAGAAGAAATGTTGCATTGTTCTAGGGACAACCACTAGCAGTATTCATTCGTACAAGATGTTGCTACACCTTAAGATTTCTCACGAGCATGATTTACGGACTGGCCAGTTTTTCTGTGGTGCACTAATTTGAGATCCGTTAAACGCGTTACCAGAAGCGTCTTTTTCACATAAACTATTACTTGCCATTGCCGTCCTTGGGTACGAAATTTTGTAGCCTCCCTTCCCCTTCATAGTCGTGCGATGTTGTGTGACTTAAGGTTACACGTAGATAGCCTTTCCATAAAAGGAAAACAACAAGTGCGAGGACTTAGTTGAGAACAGCTAGTCAAAAATTGTGAGAAAGGTGAGTCAAGAATAGTGTGTTCTGTACTGCAAGTTTGGATTAAAACAATGAAACCACAACGCAAGGTGTTATTTTGTTCGGTGTACCATTTATAGTTCGGCTCACTTGGGACACCTTCAGACACCCGTCGAGCCTGCTTGTACTGAGAATTTTTTTGTGTTTTTTCACAGTTGATGGATTCCTCTTCCTTTTGCTTGGCACTGCTCTGTACAACGAGTTGTTAATTATTCCTCCATTAATGCCCAAGCTTGATCCACCACAAGAGGTAATGCTGTTGGTAGAATTCTTCCTTTTAGGAAATTCTAATTCGTACATAAAAATGATGATTACGTATGTGTGTAGCAGGGTTACTACCGTTCCTGGGAATCCTGGAATACCAGGAATTTTCGTCCAGTGTAGCAAATTTGCAGCTCTGCTGGGAAAATGGCCCAGTATACTGAATTTAGTGATTAAATAAAAGTTGTTGCAAAGTTCTTGAAACCTAAAAAATTCGTGCATTCAACTGGCTAAATGTATGTACAGGCGTTACAGCCATTTCTTTTGTTTTCTGGGCATATGAAGGCTTTGGCGAACAAATCCAACATTCACATTGCTGCTTTGGAGCTAACCTGGAACCGTGCAAAATTAACAAGGAGCAAACTTGGAAATCAAGATTACCCTTTGAAGAACTGGACAATACAGAAAACTATAGATTGTTGAATTGGTATTTAAGCTAAAACGGTAGAACGAATATCTAACATGAACGACTTGATTTTGTTTGACTGGACAAACACATTGGCAGAGGCGTGAGGGGAGAGGTCTCGTTTATTGTTAGCCTGCAAATACAGCCGCCTCTCATCGCTACCGGCCCCGAGGCGCGGCCGGGAGCAATGAGAGGCGGCTGTATTCGCAGGCTAGTTGATTGTTGAAAAGTACATGTAGCAGTATTTTAAGTGATAAACTTGAGAACTCCACTTTTCATGTATAGTATGTGCAGTGTGATTGGCGTTTTGATTCGGAAGCCGTCATCAAATTGTTAGGCCACTGTCGAAAACATATCAGTGATTTTGTTAGTTTGCAACGTTATAGCAACGTTATAGCAGGAGTGATGACGTAGAGTATTTGACTTGTCTCCAGACCCCAGCTTCTGATGAACCAAGGGATGATGCTACTGCAGGCTTACATGAGAACGAACCATTACTCGGAAGGCGATCACACCAATCAGCACCTTACACTGGCGTGGTCTAATCAAGTGATTTTACTCCTAAGTGACCACGGACATGACATTGGTGGAAACGGGTTTTTCCGACATGTTTTTTGTTCCGATATGAGTTTCCTTTTGAGAAATGAGTTTCTGTAGTTATTGTTGTGATGGTTTTTGTTGCCTCTGTAAGCTTAAACTATAAAGCAACAAAAATACGTACTGTCAAAGTTGAGGCATTTTCGTTACATCACTATTGGAAATGACTGTTAAGAGAAAGTAGCTTTCATTTGCAACGCGATGGAAGCCAATCCACACTAAAGTGAAGTACTAGGAAGAGATATATCCCAGAAGGCTTCATTTTTCTCTTTGTGTGCGACGTACTTGGTGCATTTGTTTTGAATGATGATAGCTAAGTCCTGTTATGACGCTACTATGATATTCTCAACAAAAAATAGTAGTAAAATGACGACGGCTATCTCGTTTTCCCGCCAAAATGCCACTTGTTCACGCGCGCACTCTTTGTCTACTGGAAAAACTCGCAGTCGAACTCGCACTAGAATCTAAAGGTTTTTAGTTTGCTTCCTAAGGCCAAAAGCCAGGGTGAAATTAAAAAAGGGTAAATCATGGCCAATGTAATACTATTATTAACAATTTCAATGTGAACTAAAAGAAGAAAATGTATCTTGCATAACCTTTGTGCTTCCTGATGTAAGAACACAACTCTCTAAAAGCAGTATTGTTTGTTAGTATTTTGGGTCATGTATTCGTCTTATAGGGTTTTATCGCTCAATTAACATTAATACAAATGTATGAGATAAGAAACAGCTATTTATTTAATCTGATAGTTTTCCGAAATATAAATCAACTGTTATTTTATCCATTCATTTTGTATTGAAAAAGGAAATTTGCAACAATAAATGTATCTACCGCATGTAACGTTGTTTTGTGCACTATAGAGTAAATTTTACACCATCGTTTTGTATTCACACAACAAAAGACTGCGATGTTCACCCATTAAGTAATTTATCGTTTAATAACCTACAGTTCCATCCCTTAACTTCGACGGGTATAATACGAATTCACAAAATGACCAGCTGACGGAGGGTTAACCCTCGAAACGTTTGCCTTGTTAATAGTTTTCTTCCGTTTATTTTTGCTAGGCTTGGAACTTAATTTCTGAAGACAAGTAGTTTTGCGAAAATCTCCTTATATATTTTGGAAAGACGTGAAATTGTAACTTTTTATAATAATCATAATCTTTACTTATTCAGTTTTTTAGAAAATGTATGGCTTGATAAACAACGAACAACTTTTTAATAAAGAACGAACGCTACAGCGGCTTGCACAAAGGTCGGTCTCGAAGGATGGTTGATACCTTAAATGAATGCTCGGCCCCAATAGCACCTTGTGTTTAATTACTTACCCTGCATGGGTAAACAGAGGATACTCCGTCTTTCAATCAATCAATCAATTAAACCATCAAACAAAGAAACAGAAAGCAGAAGTAAGAGATGTTTACCAACGAGAAATTTGTACGCTGAATGTTGTTTCTACTGAGCGGTCACAACACGTTCGCATTACAATCGCTTTGGGGACCAATTTATGCGAAGCAATTCATCCGGTGCGAATGTAATCTATGACCCCGAAAGAAACTGGCCAAAAAAAAAAACAGCAATACCCTATGTGAGGTGAATGGCCTAAAAGTTTGGCAGATAAGTCTGGCAGGTTGGGTTCTTGTCTGTACTCTGAATGAATGGAATGCGCCTTCAAATTAGGGGACAGATTCACGCCGCCCTTTTAAAAGGCCTACTGAGTTAAAATAAGTCCCCAGAATGGTTGCTTAACAACAGTCTATTGGAAGTGAAAATATAAGATCATATGTGATCACATATTTGAACTGCGGATGAAAGAATGAAGAAATATATACATACAAGTTTGTTCAGGATGTAGACAAAAAGTAAATAAAAATACATCTTGAAAAGGAAACACGAGGTTAACCCTATAACGTTCCCTCAAATGAAAATGGCGAAAAAAAATATCGGTATAATATGTGTAGATAATCCAAAAGGCAAAAGTCAGCACTATTTTACATTAAAAAAAAAAAAAAAAGATTTCAATCTTGCTTTTAAAAAGTTCAAAAAGGTTCCCGCCTCTGTCACCTACTGCGGTAGGTTATTCCATTCTGAACAATGCTTAGAAAAAAACGAGTATTTGTAAGAATTACACTTCGAGCTCTTTTAAATATAGTGTGAAAGAATGATTGACGCGAGTGCGGTTCCTTTTACTTAGTATCAAGACAGTCACTCAATTTCGAGTTATTCAGTCCGAACACAGTTTTAAAACATTCTATGAGAAAGATGAAAAGTCTCCTTTTCTCTAAGTAGGTCAATTTAGGATTTTAAGTCGATATTAATTCGTAGTCCATTTCACCCCTTTTTGGTCCAAGGGCGAGGCGTGTAGCTCTCTTCTTTATTTTTTCTAGCGCTAGGATATCTTTAACCAGGTGAGGACATCAGAGTGGGACTGCATATTCAAGGATAGGACGCACTAAGGTCTTGTACAGAATGGAGAAGGCTCCTTGATTTGTAGGCCTAAGCTTTCTGTGGAGAACGCCTAGAACTTTGTTTGCTTTGTTTACTACAGCGTCATGGTGTACCCTCCACGATAAGTCCGACGAGATCAGCACGCCCTCATCTTTTGCACTCTTGACAGACTTTAGTTCTGGTCCCATTTTATAGGAGGAGAGCGACTCGTCTCGGTTGTGGATTAAATAATTAAGAGAACAACACAGTTATGTATGCAACTTAACTTAAAGTGTTACTGAAACGAAATTTTACATTTTGAGTTTTTTCACTGAAGGCGTAGTTTATACCTTCCCCAACACCATAGTCAATTGTTTGGGGGAATCCGGTCACCGAAGGTGCTGTTTTGCGAGCTTGAATATGACTATGTCGACCCAAAACTGTCGGCCATTTTGACGTAGCCAAAACGATCTTGTGACGTCTCTGAGTCCGGCCACAGGGAGTAAAATATGAGCAAATATGGGAAAAGAGATCGTCAATTTGATTGTCTACATAGCGCATTAAAATGAATTTAGTGGTCCAGCGAAGACAAGAGCACTACGCTTGATACATTATTTAAGAACAGGGATTTTGGATTGTGTTCTGCGTCAAGTTTGTGTATTCCGTATTTATAAACTCGGTGGACAAATGGTCGTGATACAGCTAGCTCGATACATTTCCGAGTTCTAAAACTTTTAAGTACATTCTCTGATACACAGATTGAGAAGACATCCATGTTTTCAGTTTGACAATTCATAAGTAAACAATTTTGTAAGACGTGAAGCTTGAAGTACACCTTGGGAAAGGTGTCAGCAACATCTTTTTTGCAATCTTATTGGGACAACAAAGCAGCTGCGTAAAGAAAGCCTGAAAACAATTCTGACTTGAACGGGACTTGATCCCATGAAAGAATTAAAATCCGTCATCCTTTATTCTTTTATCTGCAGTTCAAATGTAGGATTTTTTTATGTTTTATTTCCATTATCATTAGTGGTAGAAGTATTACATGTTTAGATTAAGTTACTGTTTTCTTATCTACATTATATTTTTTCATGTTGGAAAACGAGGAACGCTTCTGAACAATGGGTAAATAAACAAGATATCCTGTGAATGCTAGTTATTTATTATTAATTTGTTTTTTACAAGTTTACATCCAGTGATCTAGCACTTGCGTTAACAAGACGAAAGGATGATAGCAAAGTCCCAGTTTGTTCAGTTATTTACCAATTTAAAGGTAGCTGGGGACGTACAAACAAGATTATCAAAAGGCGAAGATCTAAAATTGTATTTACCAAGTAGTCATGAGCACATTTGTATGGACTTTCAAGTCAAAGAGCATAAGCATTTTCCGATGACTATTTTTATCATTTCGTCAAAGTACACCGATGCTTAACATCACTGTTTTGGATCTGTCAATGATGAAAAAACATGTGCTAGATCCGTTTTCAAAAACGATTTCAGATTTAACGTATTAAAATACGTTCTCTGATTAAAACTTACACGAAAAACCCGAAAGGTCGCATGGGTATGCGTAGTTGCAAATCCGTTTAACTTGAAGCAGGTACCATGCAAGTTTACTTTCCGTGATTTTTTTTCTTTGTACAATTAAGACATTACTGGCTGTAGTATTAATTTTTTAATACCCTTATGATCGGTCTCGGTGTGTGAGCTTGAAGCTCTGAAAATCTTCGAATAATATTTACAAATATGAATGACTCATGATTGACTGACTGACTGACTTAAAACACTGTTGCAGATGTGTCATTGCCAAACGTATATGTGCGAAAGCGATTCAACTTTTCCATTAAATAAGGACTTTTTACATTTATAGCACATTTTTCATTGTGGTATTAAATATTACAGT
Organism: Pavona decussata; assembly: GCF_977016875.1. Taxonomy (NCBI): domain Eukaryota; kingdom Metazoa; phylum Cnidaria; class Anthozoa; order Scleractinia; family Agariciidae; genus Pavona; species Pavona decussata. The sequence goes on along the minus strand of NW_028145469.1, from coordinate 2,336,870 downwards.
TTCAACGTAAGCTTATTTCGCAGCAGAATCTACTATCTTACAGCAGCTAGTTACCAAGCGTGCAAATTGCCGAAGAATTACTCAGTTTCCGTTTCCTTGAATTCAAATTCTTCGCTAACGGAGTGGGCTGGTTCATCCTTGGTCTTGCTTGGTCCTCTTGCTTGGTTTTCTTTCCTCGATTTTTTTCTGGTTTGTGGAGCTGGCTGTTCCGATGTGGAATCTCCAACCGAGTTTAACACATTAGGAGGAGATAAGGAGGGGAACACCCTGTTAGAGATGAACTTCAGCTTGCGTCTGATCTCTCGCTTGAAATGCGCATGCCTGAACGCATAAAGAAAGGGATCCAATAGGGAGTTTATGTTCAGGCACGTGACTGGAAGCCATTGACCAATGGCAATCTTGAACACGGTGCTCTTGAAAGCATCGCCCTCAAAGTCAAACGGGTTACTGTCAAGCCTGGTAAAGATTGAAAACACCAGGATGAGAATAATGGGAATAGCAAAGAACATGAAGTTTGTGAAAACCAGAAAGGCAATCTTTCTCGCCAACGCCAACTCTCTCTTTACGCCGACCTGGTTACTGCTCTTTTTCACAAACCTGAACAATTTTATGTACATTGGAAGAGTTGTCAAGTACAATAGCAGAATGGCAACAAGAGAAGTCAGAAGAATCAGCGAGGATCCTGACTTAAACTGCTCGTCGTAACTCAGAGGAGTGCAAGCTCTTTTTATGTTATAATGCAGGCCTCCAACACCAAATATTGGCAAGACAGCAAAGGTTATTGCCACGCCCCAAGCAAAGAACAAGTAAATGTGAGCGCTTTTGGCTGACATGAGCTTCGCGGGGGTCATGCAGTAGACAACTGCAAGGTATCTTTCAAGTGTAAGAAGGAACGAAATGGAAACAGAGATAAGTTGTCCAGAGATAAAGATTGGTCCAGTTGAGGGTTGCAGCTCCTTGCCGGTCCACATTATTTCTTCCAAAATGCCGTCGATATTCGAGATGTTGGTATGTGCCACCCATATGGCGTAAATGCCAATCAGCAGGTCGATAATTCCAGTGTGACCAATCATGACAAATGACGGTATTTTATGCAAAGAGCTAGATGTCAAGACAGTCAGGATTACAACAATGTTGAGTAAGATGGTGAATGGACTCAGGAAGTATTCTATGTAGAACAGCTGCTGGGGAAGAGACGTACGCTTCTTGAAGTATGGCATCACAACATGGCGAAATTCGCATTCTGACTGCTTCACGCACATACATTCAGGCAAATACCGGTGTTTAACAAAGCGTACAGGGTCCTTCTTTCCAAATTTAAGGAACTTCATCTTGTCAAATTCTTGAAGGCATTCTTCGGCTTTTCGTCTTCTCTTCGATTGGTTCACAAGGTTTCGTGGATTTATAACCGTGCAATTTGGGCAAAATTTGCACCAGGTGACGCCCCTGAGTTCTCTAAGTTTGGGAAGAGCTAGTATGTCTTCGTCCGGTACCCAGTCGATTGTCCCAGTAATGTCCAACAGTTCAAGATTTGGGGTGTTGCGTGACTGGTTTCCAGACCATTTCTTGACGTTATTGAGTCTCAGATTTCTAGGAATGAAACGACTTGACGAGTTAGAACGTACTACCTCATTCAAGTGGATAAAATAAATAGTGAAAGTGTTCCGTTCTTGTCAAGAAAATACTTTCTTACCAGGCGGATTAGATATTTCAAAACATACTAAGAACCAACCCAAGTTTGGTCAGCCAAATACTTTAAGCACATTTTGAAAGAAGCTTCACTAACTCAATTGCTGTTAGCGGGGATCTGGTGTCATTATCGATACAGTGCTGATCAAAAAGTCGTGTAACAGAACTCCTAAACACTGCTCTGTGGACAATTAACAACTCTCTCATAAACAGTCAATTGCTGTTTTCTCCTAAACATGTCCGCCAAATGCATTGCGAGGCAGTCATACTGACGAGTGTAAAAATTAAAGCAATCCGCGGCAAGGACAAGCCGATATTGTCCAAATATTTTTCGCCTTCTTAGTCTGTATCTAGTCGGTAGAACAATTGTCTTGAATGACCTTCTTGTAGTCTTCATGTTCGTAGTGAAACGTGTGGACAGATAATCTAAGTAATTTCCAGGAGTACATTCCTGACACTTACAAGAATTCCAAGTGAGAAAGTCCCTCAAAGAAGTCACTTTCTACTAGACCGATCGAATTCCTTTCCAAAGACCTGCAAAATGGAATATAGTAATATTCATATGGAGCTCAATATTCATTATCGATTAGTTTTTACCCATGAAGAACACCAGCCTCAAAACAACATAAACCAAGCTGAAACAAAATTTCAAAAAATTTCATCTGTTACCTTACTTGTGTATATTTTGCAAAATATCCGTTTGCTGTGTCGTTTGCTGTACAAGCATCATTTAAGGAAAAGGTATACAAGTTTGAGCCTCCAAAAAGCAGAAATATTCGTTTAATGGATCAGCAGAAAAGTAAAAAAAAAAAAGAGTCACGACATATTTAAGTGACTTTTGGTCTCATTAATCTCCGTTTTTCTCAAGGTAAGACATCCTTCAGTTTATAGAAACAGAAGTAAATCTCAAAAAGAAATCGACTTCTAGTTAATGTAAATAAGTAATAGAAAATGGTAATATGTAAGATACGTCAAGAAAAACTAATTTCAAAACGTCTCTGAAATTTCAATGCAACACCAGCATTTTTAAAAGGAACATGGCAGGTTCTGAAATACACTTTGCGTCAAATTGCGTGCGACATACTCACAGATATTTTAGGAAGGGAAACTTTGCCAACGAACTCTGAGATGTCAGGTTTTTTAACACGTTACCATCCAAAATTCTGTTCAACAAAGAAAAACAAACCATGTTAAACATACTACCACGACGTGCGTTGACGTGCGTCTCAAGGGGGGGGGGGGGGGGGGGGGAAGGGGGCAGCTTTAAACTTTTGTCAATCCCCTATTTTGATCTCATGATGACATATTCACGAAGTAGGTTATCTTCACTTGACGAGCCAATGCCACTTTTATCTTTAATCAAATAGATTTTTTTACTTAACCTTTGTTAACTTTTTAACTGCTTGTTCTGCAAAGGCGCAATCCACACTTTGCAAGTTGGCAACCTGGCCTCTCACAGTTCTTTGATTCTGATTGGCCAGTTCAACCGGGTAATAAATTAAATTATAACGTTTTAGAAATTGTCTCAGAAAGTTGTCAAAGCTGAAAAGTGTCCAGAGCTTTAAGAGAATACCTCTCCGGAAGCCTTTTTTTAATCAATGAAGTTGTTTTCAGTAGAACATTTCAGCAAATGCAAAGCCACAAATCGGGTCAAATTAGAAACAGAATGTCTTTTCACCAAAGCAACTCCTAAAGCATTGAATATTGCCATTTTAGTTAGTAATCAAGTCAAGCTGGTGGAAATTTTTACAAAGGTTTGACTTGGAAATTTGCAGTGTGGTTTGACTTGACAGGGTAATGCAAGGAACTAAAAAATATTAATCAGATATATGGATCCGAACATCAAAGATGCTGTTACTGTTATACTTACAAGTTTGTGATGTTTGAGTATTTTCGGAAAATTGACGTAGGGATACTCGACAAATTATTGTCCGATATATCTCTGCCAAAATAAGAGAAAGAAAGGTGTCACACATAAATATCTAACTACAAGTCGTCGTCAAATGACGATAGATGGCCGTGTTAAATGTAAATTACTTCGTTGTCATTTCAAATCAACGATGAATCATTTAGCCTCAACGTTGCAACAATTCACGACATTGTTGATGGCAGAGAGGACATTTTCAGAGAATTCCTATTCTTAGCCTGGAAGAAAATGGGAAACTTTCCAAATATACTGAATATATTTAACGACGTTTGTTCCGACAATCATTGTGGAAGTTCTTAGGACACCTTGTTATATACGTGAATTAATCCGTTTTGTTCTCAAATACGCGAAACAATTGGGCCTCAGATATGATAGGATTGTGCAAATGGTGTCTCTTCCACCCCACAACGTTGTCAAGGAGCCATATCCCGCAACCTGGAAATTGATTCTGAGAAAGTCTAGGAAGCTGTTATAAATCGAATGCTTCTCTGGTTGTAGTTGCAGTCTTAAAACGCTTTTTCTTTGAGTCGCAGAGAACACGGCCAGGACCTCAGTAGACTGAATAAGGATTGTTTATCAGCATGTAAGGCATGTTTATGTGATAAGGCCAAAAGGTCATTAATTACTCTGCACTTTTTAAATATCTCTAATGCATTGGAAACGTTGATTTGAGCATCCCGTCACAAATTATCCTGCCAGGCTCATAAAGCCTACATATTTCCAAGGCAGAATTCTAATTTAGGGGACAGATTGACGAAACCCTGTATCTCAAGTATTGCTGCTTAAGAAAATCGCATTGTTGGAATAACAACAGATTTGTTTTTTAACGAAAAACGTTTAAAAATTTAAATGTTCTCAGTTGCGGTCGAAGTGATTGATTACGACAATGAATAGCCACCCGTTGTGTGCTATTAAAGTTGTTTATGCTTTTTACCGGCTAATTCAAACATCGTGTTTAATGACATTAATGTTATAAAATATTAAATACTTCGACGGATAAATGGAAACAGTTACTACAACAACATGGCATTACAAAGTTAACCGCTTGAACCACGACGGCTGAAATCCGTGGGACTCTTTAAAGTATTTTGCAAACGCTCTGAAATTAAGGAAAATTGGAACTGTAATAAGGGTGTAATAATTTTCACAGGAGTTGTTACTCTAATCCGTGCTCGATTCACCAAATTCTGCAAACTTATGCAGCATTTTCAATTATCTTGGCCGTCAAGCTTACTCGACAGCTAAAGATTCAATAGGTAATACAAGTACACTCTGTTTTTTTCATAAGAACGTCTAATTTTGGAGCTGAGGCAGAACGTTCTTATCTTTTAATGCGATTTGAGGCTGAAAACGTTCTTAAGATGTTCTTATATTACTTGGTATACACTACATGTATTTCAGTAAATCAATGCGGACGTGACCAGGAAACCTATCAACGTATATTGCCTGCTGAGATATGGTATCAAGAACTGCTGATTATGACAACCCGAGATGCGTGTCACTATTGTTAATGTTATACAAAACATGCCCTTAAGTGTTTTAGTTAATTAACATTTGTTACCTTGATTTTATATACAGATTAGCAAACTAAAAACGTTCTTAATCGACTCTCAGCCTGAGGAATGTTCTTGATACGTTCTTAAAATTTTGGTTAATCTCAGCCTCGACGTTCTTATAGAAAAGGTTCTTATAAAAAAAAAAACAGAGTGTAGTTGTCAATCGTCTGTAAAATTCGGCTGTAATTCCACGGTTGTCAGTGCGATAAGATGGATGAGAATATCATTAAAGTTTCCCTTTGTGATTAATTTACTGAATGATGAGCCATAGCTTAATAAGTTTGGTAAATTTGGAAATAAATCACCCACATCACCACCTTGCGGTCTTGCCCCATAGGCTTTCCGACAACATTGACAACATTAGTTTAACAACACAACAGTTTAAATGTCTTGACGTTTTCTCCTTTTAATTGCAAAGGTTTAGTGTTGTAATCAACCAGATAATATTTCTAATGACAGTTTGCAAATGTCCCAATGTCTTCAATGATCTAATTTTCACCGTATAAGAGAGACGTATATAATAATGTAATTTCAAAGTTTGAAAGTTCGTTAGGTAACGAGGTTGTAAGCCAATGTACCATACATCTAACGCCCCTCAACTAGGATGGCATCAGAAATTTGTCAAGCTAGAGTTCTGTACTTTAACGCGGATGTTTTAACAGTCCCTCAGCTACGGAGATACCAAAGCTCTTTTCCCGTTTTGGGAAATGTATGGAAACACGTTTTGGACTTCCTTCTCTGTTATAAGTAGCATAAATTAACTGAACAGAACAACTTTCTTTAAAGGGGCACTGTCACGGAGATGTTTCTGTCTCTTTGCTAAAAAGTGCTCAGATATTTGGCAAGATACCTTTTCTCCAACATCAAATAGCTCTTAGAGCACCGAGAAGAAAATATTGAAGTTATTTCTCCTGGCGTATTTGGACCAGTTGATTTTCACCTTTAATTCCTTTTATTTTCTAAAACTGAGATATTTAACTAGTGTTAAGACTTTTAATTTAAAGGTGGTTCTTGAACGGAAGCATCTATTGTACTTGATGTTGTACCAAAACCGCGCACAGTATTTTTTGTTTGCTACACGCGCAGCGTGAGCAAACACTAAGATATAGTGAAAACGTGTTGAACCCAACTTCCGTAACCATCTGGTTGCTAAAATTTGGAAAGGTAATCTAGACAGCTCCAGGAAGCCCGGCTAACAAGGCTTACACCTCGGTGACTTACAGTATTCAATTTATCTCAATTCTCTTTAAAACAACAAATACAAAGAACAGTGAACACACGGACACACAACTCATTATTATTTCAACAGCAATATCCTACAATAATTACTAGCAACGCAACACGTACCTGAAATAATTAAAGTAACTCGAATAAAGAGCAATTTTAACAGAAACAATGTTGAAGCTTTTACCTCGAAAAAGAACGTATTTTTTGTGGTTTAACAGCATCAAATTTCAACTTTTTTGGGCTATTAACTTAGGTATCCAAGTACGCCATGTTTCAGGCTGCTGGCTCAGTTTAGCGTGATGCAGATTTTAATATTCATATGTAAATGTTCAAGTATTGTGTATAAGATAAAATTTCTTGTATATCTCGTAAAGCAGAACATCCCGATCGGAACCAACATATCACGAAAAATTGACTTATAGCACTTTTTGCATAACTACCTACATTGTGGAGACATCTGGTGGCAGTTGTTGTTCGTATCCAGTTATTGCAGAAATGTTGCATTTTACTGAAACCTTTCCCATCTCATCGTAGAAGCAGCGACAAATCGTTGTACACGAAGAGTATGTGTCGAAGCTTGAGCCAGAACCACCGGGTTCAGCAACGGAGAGGGATGCCAGGCAGATAAGAAATGGCAGTTCAACTATCACGAAAAACGTAATCATCCTCCTAAACGAAAAAACTGTTATTAAAGATCATAATTGTAACAATATCTTCATATGTTTTTGCAAAAATTTCTCGAAAAAAGAAGATGCATAAAAATAACACAATGGATAACGTTTAAAGTAATGAGTAAGTGTAAATCGCTACGTTGTCTGCGAACAACGAATTACCGACCTGGCGCAGTAGCGAAGTAATGCTAGGTATTGAAGAAAAACTATCAAAGTCAGCAAAAACTTCAAGGAACAACGAATATCTCTGTCTAACGTGCAGAATATTGGGAAGAAATTTGTGTGAAGACCGGCAAAAACTTGACCGTTTCAATACAAACGTCTATAAAATTTTCACACTTGGCAAAACTATATCTTACTATATCAAGACTCTCACTCATGGCCTTTTCAGTACTAATTAGAAGGTGCTTTTTCTAGCAGCGTGAAAGGTTTATCGTTATCTGGCCTAAGTCTAATAAAAGAGAAATTGCAATAAAACGCAGCTAACACAACAAGACTTTGAATGATGACTTGGAGAAAGCCAGAACGGTCGGCTCGATAAGTAAAATCGATGATGTTTTCGGCTCCAAATCCGGAAAGCGTGGACCTACATTACAACTAGTGAATGCCGTGGTACCTCAAATGTGCTTTCCTTTTCAACCCCATTTGTTAGTATCCGGAAAAACCAGGTCAAAAAAAAAAAATGAATCAGCATTGGTAAGCAATGTTTCTGTGATACATGATGCTGAGTGAGACTGACCTTGTGTTTTGCTGTTCTTCACAAATGTTGCAGCCCCCACTGAGAGCAATTACTACTAGATAGCACAATAACAACCTAACTGAGCTCGAGGGGTAGATGTTTTATTCATGTATTTCCACATACGATTACTGTCTATTTGTTTTGGCCTATAGGCACCTGCTGAGAGGTAAAAATATTGAAACTACGGTAATTACTTCTCACCTGAAATTACCAATGTTTGTTAATTTGCGACCAAAGTTCCCCTTAACGGTAAGTGTACGGTGTTTGGATTAGGTTCAACTAATTGAAGCATATGTTTCCTGCAAATTTGGCTTCGAATTCGATACACTGGAATCGTTCCACGGCTACTTCTGTCAAGTATTGTTCTGGAAAGATTGATTACAGACAGGTTACATATTTGTTTTGTTGGGTAAATCTTGAATATACCAGTTTTCTTGATATGACGGTCAAATTACCTTCTCAATTTCACAAATAACACATAAAGCAAGTGATTTTGGACATTGTGTTTGTTGAGAAACATGGAAAAACTGCATCATCTAGATCTCAATGTATGTTCTCTCTCCTGGAAATGTAACCAACACTAAAAAATCATCATGACAATTTCACATGTAAATTTCGTAAGTAAAATGTTACGCCATGATGTGATTAATAAACTTGATGAATTTGCTTTAGAGCGACGTAGATTAATATAGACATATATAATATTTACAAAGTAAAATCTTGTAAATATAGACGCGCTGCTGCAAAGCTCTACTATTTGTCCAAAGCATGTAACCTTTGCAAGAAAATTCTATAATAGTGTCAGTTTTGCGTTCGTTTGACCACGTTGCCGTACTTTCCTACAAAGCAACGAGTAATTTTTTGTATATACTTTACTCAGATTGAATGGCAAATTATTAATCTTTCCGTCTTTGTTTTTTTTAGTTTATGCACGATTTTAAGCGCAAAAAGGACCTTTCTTTGCTCAATTTACATCGTATTGTTTCAAATTCGAGTTTTCTTTATTATATCAAGGCCTTCCGTGTATCACCGTTTTGAGCACCGAGGTCGCCTTGAAATTTCAGATTCGCTGTAGCGGATGATTTCATTGATCTAGAATTCAGCCGGTGGGAATAATCAACCAGTATCTTCTAACAAAAAATGGGTGGATCGCGTCATTAAGGCTGCTGGCGCCAACCAAGCGAGGAAATGTTTCAATAAAAATGCCTGAAAGTCACCTTTCTGCAGTAAAGTTTTTTTTTCATTTGGTGCGTTTTCGACGAGTTTTAGATGTAACTTTCTAAGGAAAAGAAGGAGAACATGAATGGAGGAGACCGTACCGTTAGATATGTTCTATTTCATAGATTATCTGCGGTGAGTTATTTTAGGAATCATCTGCTGCTAGTATGCATTAATTATTCATACATTAAAATTTTACGTTTGACGAACCGAACCTGCACTTTTCAATATCTTTATATCATTTTTTGAGCTGTTTCGTCATTTTAGGATTTTGTCGTTTCTGTAAGATCCTCCTCACCTATAGAAATCGACGCCACTTTAAACTCCACACAACGTTAAAAAAAGTAACTGTAATTTAAATTACCAACATTGTAATCCAGAACTGGTTCGTGACAAAAAATCTCAGAGCCGTCGATGATACAAGCGTAAGTAACAAAAGCTGATTACTAAGTGGAACAAGGCATGTGTGAGGCAGGCGTGCCGTTCAGCCTTTCTTAATAAAAAGCTTAAGTTTACCAAAACCGCCAGTATCTACGAATTAAAAAAAATACAAACAAAACAAAAACATTCTACCAAGACGTACTCACAGGACACCACCGAGCTGCAAAATAACCACGCGTAAAAAGATTGTCGAAGAGCATAAAGCATTACATGCATACATGCAATATTGTTTATTTTCTGTATAAGGTGTTTCTACATTTTTGAGTCTGTCAATTCAGTCCAAAATTGTGGCAATGCAAATGAACTATTCATTAGTACTTTCCTGAAGAAATTTTGCAAAACACAATTTGCAGCCAGTTCCTTTTTGCGAGCGTAGCCACCGGTGGCAAGTAAGGCAAAAATGAAATAACTGAACTGAACATAACGGTAACAACTGGATCTCTGATTCTGTCCATACTATTAATTTGTGGAAACAGCGACATTTTTGATGAAGTTACATTACAAACTACAAAAACGTAAATAATAAATGGAGTAACACGATTGAACTGAATGTTCTCAAACTTTTCAATGATTAACGAGATCCAGACGTAAGCAAAAATTGTGTCAGGACGGCATAAATTTAATGACGTTGTTAATTTCATGTGCTTGAGGTGACGAAGGTGTGAAAATGTACTCCACCGAAAAGTGAATATGTACGTACTGTATATATTAAGGACGGTGCCTACTACTGTTACTGCGCATACGTTCTGCGCATCTCGAGATACTCGGGTCTCCTATCGGTGGTGCCTACTAATACAGCGATAATTTTGCGCGGTTTAAAACTATACGGAGAAAGCAGAACTTAGCAAGTGCTTTTGGTATCTCAAAAGAAAATTAGGGGTAACCATGCATTTTTTTCAGAGATAATTAAGCTTCAATTTAGGAAAAAATCCCATACATTGCTTTATATTTTGGCGCTTTTTAGAGATATTGTTGCTTAATTATCTCTGAAAAATGCGTGGTTACCCCCAATTTTCTTTTTGGATTCCAAGAGGCCTTGCTAAGATCTGTTTTTCCCGCATAGTCATAAGCCGCACAAAAATACTTCGGTATTAGTAGGCACCGTCCTTAATACTGTAATAGAAATTGCAATCCCGTACTAGTAAACAGCCGAGCCGTGGCGTTTCTAGAACAACCGAGTCATGGTCAGTCATCGATCTAACATCTAGGAATAACAAGACAAAGGACGAAGTTCTCTTTCGTATCTATTGCCTAAAGTATTCATTGCAATTCGTATTTAATATGCTCAAGATGTCGTTCAATCTCGTACAAGAAAGTATAAATGAACAAAAGCTTCCTGAAAATTGCTGATTCTAACCTGTTGAAACTCGGTTGTTAAGTTTTTGTAAGATCAAAATGTGTAGAGGTGCAAGAAAGTAATATCAATGGTCTGACAAATTTTTGGTGTCTCAGTAAATTAATGTTAGGACTTGGGTTTTTTAACGTGTGTCAAGAAAATAAGGTTGATTGTCAACATATCTTCGACTTGATTGGTATTGTTTTGGTAAAATTTCTGCAAGATTTAAAACCTCAACCTTACATTTTTATTTAGACAAGTTCCATATTCCCACAAACATGCGATAAGCTGGCGGATTTCACCTGTTCAGCATGACAAATTGTATAACGAGTTGATGCACTCTCTGTTATAATTGGGTACATTTTAGACACACACCATTGTCCTGCTTGTTTCCTCCCCTCCCCCTCCCTCCCCCTTATCAATGTTGGACGAAATTCGCAATGACATTCAATCAAGCAAGCCTCAACATTGAAAGGGGGAGGGGAGCTTCAAGGGTATTAGGTTGTTCATTGGCCTTTTAGAATACGTTATTTGCAGGAATAGGGAAAATGCTCGAAGTGTATCAACCTTTTTGCAACTGCTCGTAGTTTGCTGAGAAGAATTAACAAATTTAGGCTGAGCGTCACTGATTTTCTTAAATATATTCACCGATAACAAAAATGTGACATCTACTCATAATTCACCTTATTCCTCTTAAAGCCTGGTTTACCTAGGCTTTTTATGAGTTCCTGGTACTCCCCGTCCCCACCTACCGGGGAGGGGGTGGGGCAGATTCTGCCCACGGTGATGTTGAACCTGGGGTCGGTTAGTGTTAGCTGACTTTGATGTTAACATGGCAACTAATTTTTGACTGACAGTGTTTTGAGAAAATGAAGGAAAATACTTTTCCTATGGTAATTTTTATGTTTTTAGCTTATGCCATTGTTCCTTTTTTGGTTTTGATTACTTTTCGTTCAAGTTTTTGAGAAATCAGAAATCCAAGACTGCGGATCCAAGATGGCCGCCATTTAGAAATCAAGACGTAATTATCTAATAATTTGACGTTTTCACTTCCCGCTACAGACCTCAAAGAAAACATCTTTGAAAGTACTATCCATCCCCCAAGCCTCATTGTCATATGTTTTATATTTGCGAAGTTATGTAGGGAGGGTGGCATAATCCATTGCGTGCCTGTAATTTTGTTTATTTTCTGTACAAGGTGCTTCTAAAATTTGAGTCTGGCTAAAGTTCGGCAGTGTTTGCTTTGATATTTTAAAAAGTTATGAACTTTGTGCTCCCCGCTTGCTTAATTGAGTGAAATTGTTTTACGGTATGTAAACAGGACGGTAACATCAAACGTTACGGGCTTGAAAAATTCAATCTGCCTCTGAAACGTTAAAACCTTGTCGTGTGCCAAATTTTACTTCAACTTCATTCTTGTAGCCAGATTACATATACAAATAAATCTTTTTGGTCTTGGTTAAAACCTTTGACCTTTGCTATCTCAATCAATTCTAGAGTTACATTAATTTTAATTTATCTTGCTGTTTTCTCTTTTTGAGGCTGAAGTCGAGAGCGTTATGTTGCTGCTTTCTTTTTTCATATTCAGTAACCTGCCGGATGAAAATGGGCAAAGTTATCCAATTTTGTTTAAAATGAAAAGTATGTTTCTAAAGAACAACAACAAAAAAAAAAACCACATAACAGAGCACTTCGTTCATTATTTTTTAATCGTAACTCCTTATTGTTCCATGGAAAGGTAAAATAAAACAGTTAGCTAGAATCAAGTTTTGCATCATAACAAACAGGATTAGGTGGGAAAGTACTTCTGAATATCTTGTAGTCATTTATCATTTACACTTTACGGTTTTATCAGCGGGCTTTAAGGTTAAAGAGCCACTGAACCTTCAAACCTTTATTAAACATTTTGCATCATAATAAACAGGAAGGTAAAAGATCACTGTTCAGTACCTTAGAGTAATTTATAATTCACACTTTAGGGCTTCATGCGCATGTAAGCTTTAAAGATATAGAGCCAGCCTTCATAACCGATAATACACAGCATAACGAGAAGTATTGCCCAACTACTTTCACTTAAATGGTCACACTTTAGGAAAGTAACATAATAAACAGTACCAGAGGAAAGGACTCTGCAATAGCTTAGAATGAATGGTAACACACCAGGATCCATCCAAAGATCTAATAAAAGTTTCACTTAAACATTGCTTTCAACTACTTTCACTTAAATGGTCACACTTTAGGAGCGTAGCGTAATAAATAGTACCAGAGGAAAGGACTTTGCAACAGCTTAGAAGTGAATGGTAACACACCAGGATCCATCCAAAGTTCTAATAAAAATTTGAACCGCCGCTTGCATAGCGTAATGAACAACATCACAGGAACTTTCTTTATTTGATTTGAAGCTGAAAGAACACTTAAGTATTTTATCCACAGGATAAAATGATCACACACAATAAACGATGATATGTAACTATCCCTGCTTGATTTAGTTCACCTTGTGGTGTGTTATCATACTCTTTTATCTTCTTCTTTCTTTTTCTGCTCGTGAATCTGAGTTTTATCTTTTCTTTCTGAGCTGTAGAGGTGTTCGAGCGTTTTCGAAGTATTTCCACAAAAGTCTCTAACAGCTTGTGAACTGAAAATCACTCCGGGCTTCGCAACGCAACCATGTTATCATCAAATTACATTCAAACTATCATGGCATATTCCATTACAACATTTTACATTGTACCATTGATCACTTACCTTCCAAGCCGATTGCTGTTTCGGAATATCTATATTGCGTGTATTGATTTTCCCCGGGAAAAATTTCAAAGAAGCCCGGCCAGTTGTCAAGTAATAAATAACCCTCTGATGTTGCAACAAAAAATAAAATATCTGTTGTCTTTTAGAGAATTGTTGATTTTTCTTTAGAGTCCTTTCCGTGCATGCTTTTTAATGTTGTGAGGAAAACACATCGAATGACCTTCTGATAAATATCAATTTTCTTTTGGTAATGCCGCCGAGTCTCATTTAAATGTTAATTGATAAACTGAAAATTCAATAAAACTGGAATGAACTAATCTTAAGGTTAGTGTCGTCATAAAATGACTTAATGGCTGTGATTCGTATTTTCCGGCAATAATTGCGATCCTCGAAGTCACAAAAGACTATTTTCGATCTTTTTTTCTCGCCAATTCATTTAGCCTATTGTGCAGTCTTTTTTAATAAAAATTAGTTTTTATTCACATGCAAAGAAGTCATTTGGGTATGAATAGTTTCGTATTTATGTAGAAAAGAGAGAACAACTCGCAGATGGCTTTTTACAGCCATCCTATAAATTTTTAGCAAGGGGCAACTTGCAAATTGCAAAGTGGCAGTTACAATAGAAGAAATCTAATAGAAAAAATGACCATCAATGGTGTTTTGCACGCAAATTTGCGTGCAAAAGACGATCACAATTGCGACGAACTTTCTTCGACTAAATGTTAAGTTGGCATCAGCCGTAGTTCAAATATATGATTTAATAAATTTCGCGTTCATTTAAGAGAACTAATATCGTGAAAAGATATATAGAAACTCAAAATTTCGATCGATGTTCATTATCCCACGTTTATACGCTATGTCGGTAACTTGAGTCAGCGTCAAACAACACTGTTTTTATTGATATTTTCTGACTTCTTGCGAAATGTTGTTTTCCTTGACACAACCGTAAAAACCTCCAGGTGTCACCGGTAAATTTTCGTTTAATGTCGCCACTTAAAGATCGTAAGAGTATTCATTAAGGAAATAACTTATAAGCTTCAACTCGTGATGTCAATCTGAAAAAAACCAGAACTGATAAAGCTCATCAATCGGCTGTGAACCCATTCTCATGTTAATGAAGATGAATAGACCTTTATCACAAGGATTTAATGTTTGCTATAGGCCAGCGCTGTAGCCAACGAATCTCTATTGGTACTGCTTGAAAGAGGACCTTAAAACTAGTAAAATGGCCAAATTTGAGAGCCTTGTCTTTAAAATAGCGAAGATTAGCTATAGTTCCGTGTGTTCAGAAAATTTTACACTCAGGTTTGTATGGAGATAAGCACTCTGCAAAAGGTTTTATCACACTTAGACTTAATGGCATTGTAACTTTGCTATTTTAAAAGACAAAACACTCTATCTTGGCCGCCTTTTAACTAATTTTAAGGCGATCTTTCCAGTAGTGTCAGTGGATTTTCGTTATCTGGCCGAGATCAAATCAAAGCGCTCTCTGAGCAAACACGAGAATTGAGCAGGTGATTGAAATGGTATTTTCGATCGCTGGAGAGTCTTTGCGGTTCATCAAATTGAGATTCTCAAAATCTCCAATGTCTTTTTTCGGCGGTAGAGTGTTCTTTAGGCTATTTGGTTAAATTTCGAACACCAAAACCGTGTATTTTAATTTTTTTTAATAATAACTTTATTGAACATAGACATAATACATTTGTGTATTCTAATTGAAAAAGGATGGGATAGGATAGGGTATAACTAAAGTTGCACTGCGGTTCCCATGGTGATTGAATAAAAAGCAGCAAACGTCCACTTTTCCTTCCAAGAACCGCTGTTTATTTTTTGTTCCTTTCGTCGTGTTGTTGCCGAATGAAATTTAAGAACTCTTCCTCTGCAGACGCCGGACGCTCAGGTACAAGGTAACATAATTTGCTAACACTGCATAGAATGATACATTCCAGCTCAGGCACGTAGGGCCAGCTGTGGTGCCGCAGTTTGAAACGTGTGGTAGAGAGATTCACCCTGAATTTATTCAAAATTTTCTCCCTCGCATTGACGTTTACATACAGGTGTATTTCTTTCTTGTGGTTTTCGTTGTTTGGCGTTCCTTGAACTCTCTACCAGGTCTGTTCACTGTGCCCCTGACGGAAATGACAGACCTTCTAAGCAGACGGAGCTTTGTTTTGCTTTCGTCAATCTATGCTGTTTTCTTAATTCTCTTTTTGGTGAGCTCACTAAAATACGTGCGTAAGATTTTCAATATTTACTTAACATTAAAGTAATGAGAACGAAAGCTACATCGCTTCCCACTCGTTCCGAAAAGATAAGCGCTCTTAAGTTTGCACTAGAATCACAGAAAATGGATTCTTATAAACGCTTAGAACTGCAAACAAAAGACCTGTCCACTCGTCGTTCAGCTGTTCATCCAGTTTCGCAGGTTCACTCGGTTTCCCGTTCGTTCGCTTTCGCCGGCGAGCGCTCGGTGGACCGTTTGATCGTTAACTCGGTAAGTCGGCGATCCGTTCGCTCGCTCGGATGTTCGTTCGCTCGGGCTTCCGTTTGTTCGTTCGTTTGCGTTTCTGGTTTGTTCAGTTGTTCCTCGTTTGCCCAGTTCTTCTCGCTATTCATGGGCATAAACATGTTATAAACAATAAAATTTAACCAATTAAAAGCTGTATTAAAACATTAGATTTACGAAGAAGCTCCTTCATATTTTAATACCTATGGCTGTCGTGCTACAGAGAAAGACTTTTCGCATACGAATACTGCTCGGTAGCCTTTATTTGAACGTTTACGCTTTAAAACCACATCCACGGAGCGCTGCATAAAAGCTTACGCAAGGCTTTCAACAGGAAGTGAAAGAATTTTAAGAAAGTGCGTGGCGTAAGTAACGAACATCCAAGAAAAGGGTCATCAATCATTTACTGTACACGATAAACTAAAAAATGACAACAGTAAGTACATACAGTGTATATAAGGAAATGGGATTGGGAAGGGGGTCGCATTTGCACCATTTTTGAGTTATGCAAATTTACAGATGTACAGGTACACTGAGGGTAAATATTACAAACGTCTTCTGTATTCTTTCTTGATAAGAGATCAGATCTTTGGTAAAAGCTAAGCCTAAATGTTCGTTGCAAAACCAGTGTACATGTATAAGCGCCCTCAACACTGGAGAGTATTCTTAAGGAAAAGTCAGTGTATCGCGAAGTTGCACTGCTTCTCATTGCCTCTCAAATTTCTTTGTTTGCAAACCGTCTTCTTATTTCTAGTGGCCAAGCAACTGACATGGGCATGGAGTTTGCTGTTATGAAGGTGTTTCCACATTGAAGTTCCTAAACTTTGATCTGTTTTCGTTATCAGCGAGGAGGAGGAGGTCCAAATCTTGGTGGGCCACCTGGTGGCATAGGACCTGCAAAAGAGACAATTATCCATAAAAATTAGACCAATTATCTAACAGTAGCAGGGTATACAGCTGTAGCATTTACTTTTATAAATAATACTAATCTGGATTTATCTATGTTAATTTTTATTCCTTGTTGATAGTTATAGAGCATGTTTGCAAACAAAAATGCAATAATACTTGGTTAAAAAAAATGCGAGTTCTCCCAACGGAAGTCAAACCTAAGACCTTACGATGACGAGCTCGGATGCTCTACCACTGAGCTACAGGAGACTTGTGGGAGCTAAGGACATTAAACTAGGTTCATGGGAAAAATATCCTGCATACTGCTAGGATTGGAATGTCGATTTGTGGCATATGCGCAATGCAATAAATGTGATGGTACATGAATACGGCCTATTTGGTTTTAATAAACGATTTACCTAATGTATAATCTATCCATATCTACTTTATTGGTGGCAATCAATTTTAATCAAGATGCTCAAGATGCTCAGGATGCTCAGAATGTGGTTGCATTATACTCAGCAGCCAAAATAAGGAAACTTGGCATCTCTACATGTACACGACACAGTGTTACAATACACAAATGATAAGCCCAAGACCAACTGCAAGAGTATGAAATGTCTGTAAAGTATTTTCTCATCCATGGGAATGTAGTCCTGAGAAGGACTTTTGTTGGAGACACAAACGCCATTTCCACAACCTGAGCAGAATTCAACATTATAGTCAAATGGAAATTGTCTTTTGTTAGATGATCGTATTACATGCAAATGTAAGTCTCAAGGTATTGACCTGATTGGTCTATGACCCCCCCCCCCCCCCCAACACACATGCCCACTCAGGTTACTGACAAAGAACTACATGTAGCACCAGAAACACCAACTCTGTTACATGTAATAAAGCCAAACATTGGTTTCCACTCCCCCACCAATGCAAGACCACAGTTTCTTTAGAAACTAACCCCCTTATCCATTTGCAAATGTCAGTCAATGTCACCAGCAGCCTTTCTCAGGCATATACATTCATCCAGAGAGTCATACTCTAGCAAATGATTTACTACACAGGAATGGGTCCAAACCATTTTACAGTGCCAGAAATGGCCACTTACACATTTAAGTAACCATAGCAACTTACCTCCTGGCGGCATCATTCTGATTGGAGCTTGCATCAATGGTGGGGGTCCTAGCAAACTTGGTATTCCACTGTTTGGTGGTCCCATATCATGTGGCATGGGAGGTCTACCGCCAGGAGGCTGAAATGGCATTGGAGGTCTGGGTAGAAGGCCCCCACCAGGGTGATCTGATGGGAGACCATGTGGAGGCTAATAAATGCAAGAAGATAGCCATACCGTAAGTATGAAAAATAAAATATAAATATTGAAATGACTGTATATAGTTTGCAGGACCTAATCTAGATCAAACTGACAACACCAACACAATGACAACAATAAGCATTGGTTGTTTCATCTTGATAACAGGTAAAACATTTCTAAAGTTAAAAACCTTTGCATTTTGGACTTGTAATCAGTCACAAAGCTTGTAACCTAATCTTACAGCTGTAAACAATTTGTCATATACAAATATTGCAAACACTTTTTGTGGTCTTCGCCACTAACAGGTGGTTTGTTGGTGCACATAATTGGCAAATGTTCACACAAGCGGTCCAAGCTCAAGATGGGAAAAACATGACTCCTGACTGAGAGCATATTTGGTGGTGTTGTGTTACAATAGTTTCAATTGTAAGGATTGGTATGGGAATGCAACAGATTTGTATAAAATGGAAGAAATTAACATGATGACTGTTTTAGTGTTCTACACGTATTCTACCCGCCTTGATTACATGTAGCTTTCGCTATATGTGGGTAGCCTTTGCCTATGCAATATGAAAAAGAACTTCTTCTTGATGATGACGATGATGATTATGATTGTATTGTCCCAGATGAGCAAAACAGATGTCAAGTACATTATTAACACTGTACTGACAGTTCTCTCAACACATTGAATCAAATGTATGTTTCTACTACTTCAAACCTCATGGCATTAAACCCAATTTTATTTTTCAAAACATTGCTGTACAGTATTTTTTTATTGTCTCAAACATTCAGGACTTAGTCTCTTGAACAAGTTTTAACATAAACTTATTTCCTTAACCCTATCCAGACCTCACTATTTTTGTCTTCTGGAGCCAGGAAAGGCAGGGGTGGGGGGAGGGGGGGATTCCGCTTCTCCATAACTTCACAACCATAAAAGCTGTGGAAATGAAACTAAGAGGATAGATGTTTACTTTGAGGTTGACAATGGGAAGTGATGACGACATATGACGTGGAAATCACGTTACTGTTTCAAAATGGGGGCCATCTTGGATTTCCCGCAAACCTCAGAAAACTACCAAAATTGACCCAAAGTAATAAAAATGACAAGAAAACATTAAAATTACAATTAATATATAAAAATTACATTTACTGTAGGAAAGTTATTTTTCGCAGATTAAAAAAAATGATCTTCTGATTTCTGAAAAACACGCCAGTTGAAAATTGTTTGTCATGGTAACATCAAAATTAATTCATTGAACAATGACCTACACGTACAGGTACCATGCCAAAGCAGAATCAGAATCTACACCCCCTCCCCACTCTTGACAGGGTTAAGTGCTAGTAAGTACTGCAGGGGGGTTACTGTACTTACCTGGGGTGGAGGCATATTTGGCAGTCCAGGTGGTGGAAATGGCCCACCCATGGGGGGAGGTGGTGGTGGCATTTGTCCTGGTGGCCCAATTCCACCTGGTGGTGGTGGGGGAGGTTGTTGATCAGAAGGTTGTCCTGGTGGCAAAGGGATGCCTGGCATTCTTGGTGGAAACATTCCAGCTGGTGGGAAGCCGGGTGGTGGCATCATTCCTGGTGGGGGCATACCTGTGTGTGATGGTACAATGCTATATGAAACTCTCAGAAAATAATTACTGGTGTATGTGAGGACTATCCATATCAAGTCACAGAAACTAAATAGGAAGAAAGACGGTAAGACAAGGAAGAAACGGAGGAAGAAAGTAATGGAAATAAATAAATAAATTTACTGTAAATAGACAAACTGTTCAAGAGTTTGATGATTAAAATTAGACAAAATAAAAATGCCAAAGTGTTAAAGAAGTCCAAACTTTCCCAGGCTGTCCTTTTACAGTGGATTTCTGTTTAAAAAATTAATGTGCCACAACATCACACTTTAAATACAGTGCAGTTCTGTCTTTCTCCAACATGCTCATGCATGGATCTCAATTGAAATGGAAATCTCCAATTTTAAGGTCACATAGCTGGTGCGTCACAAGCTTCAAAGCAAGTATTGATCGAATGGCGCGCCTTTTCATAATGGTGGTTGACAACCAGGAACTTTATTTGCATTCTAGCAGAAAGGCAAGCTTCCCAGAGGATATCTACCAAAAATTCAATCTGCTTATTGTTCACCCAATTGCCCTCAACTGTTGGCACACTTGGTACTACAATCTTATGATGACAGCTGTAGCATTACACATACTGAAAACTTTTCTCATCTCATGAATAGCACATGTAAGTTTGCTATTAAAGAGTGATTCAAAATAGCTGGTACCTAAAGCATGATTAACTAGACTTGACCATGATTTAGCTGTCTAGTGCGACTACGGCCAGTGACATACATGTATTATTCAACACAGAAAGCAATTTTTTAATCGAGTATCGCAAAACCAAAACCAAAGTAATGACTCTGGTCAATCACATCAGATCACAGGACATAGTAAAACAAAACCAACACAAACACAAAACAATTTATTACATTTAACCCTCAACTGAAACCATTCCAAATAACTAACACTAAACTGCATTTCTATAATTAATATTTACCTGGAGGAGGCATGCCTGGCGGGACAGGAGGCATTGGAGGACCAGAGGGTGGCATTGCAGGTACAGCAGGAATAGAGCTTGGTACTGGTATTGTCATGACCGGAGGCTGCATGATGGCAGGGGCCGCTGGTGCTACTGCTGTGGCAGGAGTTGGTGGTGCGTCAGCGAACAGCTGATGTGGTCTGTCTGCTTGGGCAAGAGGATTTTGGGCTGCCAGGAGACGCTCTGCAGATAACAAAGCAGCATCATACGGAACAATCAAAATGTTAAAGAGTCCAATTTCAATATAACTATTAAAATTCAGCCTGAAACAATAAACATCTCTGTGAGGCTATGGGGGATAAACCCATACAGCTGTATAATGATTTATTCCCCAGAGCCTGGAAGTGATGTTATTGTTTCAGGCTGACATTTCAATACAGTCGAACCTCCCTTTGTGACCACCTCTCATTAGCGACCACTTTTCTAAAATACCAAAAGTTTTCAAGTCAAATCACTACAGATGGAACCTCTCGTAGGTGACCACCTCCCGTAAGCAGCCGCCTCTCATAAGCGACCACTTTTAGAGATGATTGTTTAAAATTTTCAATTGTTTTTAACCTCCCATAGGCGACCACTTGACACACAATCAGCTGTTTCTCTCTGTCACTGTAACATTTTGACCTACATCATTACAGCGGACGCTGTATTAAAATCTCACAGCCGGAGCTACGGGAAGTGTCTCCCGAAATAGCTTAGCACTGAAACAATTGATAACGTACGCATACACTATAGTGTACATTAAAATGAACTTCAATCAGGTTATATCCCTTGTGTAGGAAAGAAACTCTCTTATCTTGTAAATAGCATGAATGTGCATGACCTGTGATGACTCTCTCAACCTTGCATAATTCAACAGAAAAATTGTGGCGAAAAAGAACGTCATCTGGATTATGTAACAAACAAACAAACACAAAAGTTGTAGATGTTTTACGCTTGAAATGTAACATTGTAAAAATGCCGTTTACTGTTTGCTCCTAAATCAGGCAGTCTAAAGAAAAGTTAATACTTTGGGTTTCGATAAGCACTGGCCAAAGGGTTTGGTCTCGGCAATTATCATATGAAAATTATCCCAAATTTAGACCCCTGTAGTCTGACCTCTGGTAAGCTACCACTTCCCGTAAGCGACCACATATCCTTGACATTATGGGTGGTCGCTTACGGGAGGTTCAACTGTATATCAAAATTGGGCTATTATAACTGTACATGTAACTTGAACATTTAAGGAATGGTTGGATTGCAGCTTCATGTACATGTAATGATCAATCATGAGGGGAAGGCTGTCATGGCAAATAAATAAACCTGTCCTATTTTTCACTAAAGTCATTCTTTTTTTTTTTCACTACACTGTACATGTTTACTAAATATAGCTAATTACTACATATCAAGGTACATGATTGTAATTGTTGAAAAACTGTAAAATGCACATCTCGTTAGTATCATCATACCTGCCGCTGATCCATGCCTTTCACCTTTTGACTCTTTCTTGAATGCATAAGAAATAGTGATTGGTCTGTTACACAGGTACTGCCCATTCATAGCCTCCATGGCTGCATCAGATGCTTCAAAACTTGCAAAGTTGATGAATGCAAAGCCTTTGGAGTTGCCTGTCTCAGGATCGCGCATAATCTGAAAAGGAAGCCTCACCATGTTATTTGCAGTGTACTTGTACACGTAGAATGGCATTAACATGCGTACAAACATTCCCTCTCTAAACTGGTCAGGAGATGCACTTGATGTGGGTGCAAGGTATGACGTACTGTACTTGTTTTTACTACCAGCAATTTTGAGCAACTGACATTATGGCTGGTAAGGAAAACAGGTCTCTGGCAGTTTATTTGATGCATATTTTTGCCCTACAGACAAAAACAACTACATGCACAGTTACACACATGTATACAGTTGAGTTGTAACTGGAGGTGGGTGGGGGAATTCTTGAGTGGATACTACGTGTATTATTGCAGGCAGATTCTCCCTACATAATATTATGCAGTAGAAGCCATCAAGCTTAATGGACTGTTACATGTATGAAAGGCAGAATAATCTGCATCCAGACAGCTGGGTTTCCAAACAAGTTGATGCTCAATTTGCGACCTTGTTTAAATCTTTACTGCTATCAGAAATTATACTTGTACATGTACAAATGTACCTGTACATGTACAGTTCATGTATATATACACAATGTACACTGATTACATTGCCCATTTTAAGAACATTTCTCCTACAAATTTACTCCTACACTCAACCTGGTGCATCTTAGAATACAGTCATGTAGGACAGTATTCCAACAGTCATCAATGAAAACACAGACAGTTAACAGAAGCAGTATTGACAATGTACCTTGGGGGTTTGAAGGATGACTCCAAAAGCGCTAAATGTGTCGTACAGCAGTTTCTCATCAATCTCTGGATCAAGATTTCCAATGAAAATGTTTGCACCAACGTCAAGGTTTTTGTTATGTGCTGATGCCTGGAAAAAGAAGGAAAAAGGAAAGTAAGAGAGAAAGAAAACACCTGTCCACCAAATATGAAATACCGGTACTTAGTAGACACAACAACAACAACTATGGAAAACAGCAACATTAATTAACGTCTCTCTCATGTAGAAACTTTTGAAGGTACATCGAAGAAAGACAGAGCCATTTGTCACTTTCTTGACCAATTTACCATCCAATTTTGTACAACCATTGATTTTTTCCAACAAATTCATAGAAATTCTCCTATAGTTCTCGCTCAAAGGAACATGAACAAAAAATCGCTGAGGCTGAAAATTTGAACATTTTTAAGACTCAGGCATTATGTACAGTTCTGTGTGTGTGTAATACAGTATTTTGTATTTTGAAATGTATTAGTTGTTTATGCTTTTGTTGTAAGGAAGGCAATAAACTAGAAAGGGATCACCTCTTTTACATGTATCTCCTTTTCACTTTTCCTGCATAAGCATAAACAGTTATTCTTATTACACGCACATATGAAGAAAAGGAGCATTGATTAAAGTCCTGAATTTCTCAGACATACCTTATTAACTCTGATTGGTTTACCATACACTTTAATCATGTTCATCACTTTGATGGCATAGTCAGCATCCTCCTCACCAAGAAACTCAACAAATCCATAACCCTGATGCAGCTGTGTAATACGATCTTTAGGCATGTGGACATTCACTGAAATACAACAAGGTTCATGTATGAAAATGTCTTGAAAAATGGACATTTTTAGTGTTTAAGCATGATTGATAATTATTGTAATTTTTCCACTTTTTATCACTCCGAGAAGCAATTTCATTGTACTTTGCAACTGACAATAGATAAAGTTTAATCTGAAACATGTCTTGGAAACTAAAATTACATGTACACATATGCTTTTGTTTCTCAAGATAATTTCGTCTGCTAGTTCTTCAAAACTTTGGAACTATCAAAACATCACCATTATCCAAAAGGAATGACAGGTTACAAGATCTGCAATCTTGTGATCATTACTTCTATAATAATTATTACAGACTTGTGATAAAATGGAAACTTGGCTCAATCATCTGTGTGAATAAATAAGAATTTACACCCCTTGTCCTTACCAACTGGCCCTGCTTGCAGAAAAAGTTCCCAGAGAAGAGTTTCTGAGACCTTCTCATCCAGTCCTCCAACATAAATTGTGGCATCTGTTTTGAATATAAAGAAACAATGGAATACTTATTATAAAAAAAACTTAGCCGAGTTCATATCAGAAAAACTGCATGCACTGTAGGAACCCGCCATCAAACCCTCAGAAATCAACTACAAAAAACTACATCCCAATCAGTACTTAACACTCTAAGGTTTATGTTTCCTTTCGACAGTATTTTAAGATCACATTGCAAGTACAAACAAGTATTCCTTTCATGAAAATTTTGCCAACTACATGTAACATGCAGTGAAAAGTGCATGTGCATCTGATCGCATTGCTGTACGTAATGCATGGCCACCAATGTACAGTTTCCTTCATTTGAGCCTAAATTAGGCATTCTATGCCTGATCTAGTTCCTTGGCTAGCTGAGCTCTTTAGGCTGCAGTCTGGGTTTCACAGCGACCGAAAGAAATCGGCCTTAACAACATTAAACAAAAGCTCTGTTTCAACTTCGAAACGATCAAGTGACGTTGGTGGCCAAATTGTAAAACGAAAACTAAACCAGCCAAGCTTGATCACTACAGTTTTGACTAGGCACGGAGGATTTACATCTTTTCACATCTACTACATTACACAGGAATAATCTTGTACGAATAAAAACTTATACAAACCTTGATTTCGTTCAGCTATAGGTCCGGCCGCCATGCTGAATTTCCCTTATCTCCCAGCATCCTCTGCGCTTTGTCCCAAGTCACCGCTGCCCATAAATACAGCCGTTTTGCAAAAGGGTCGTCACGCAACACACGACGATGAAGCTTGGTTGTAACGCAACGCAGAGCAATGGTCAATCTGGGGAATGCGTGCTGGGTAGTGCAGAAAACATTGTAAATGGTTTTAAAAACTCCCTAGAGATAAACATTGTTTAGGTTCGTTAACGACAGATGTAAAAATTTTTCCCCATATTTCCTATTTTTAACACAATGTTTAAAACCGGAAGACCCCGGCGCTGACGTTTTTGAAGAGCATTACTGCATGCTCTGTTTGCTTCTGCACGTTTTGTCATTTCTATTTTATACAGGGCCGCGGAAATTATTTTCAAAATTTTGGTTAACTATTATTCTGGAGTAGTCAATGTTAACTTATAACAAACTTAATTTGTCTGCTGGCAGGAATTTTACCGACAAATGAGTAACTAATTATAAAACAAGCAAAATATAAAAAGGAAGAAATTTGTTAGCGCGTTTTTTAAAACAGCCAGCCAGTACATCTGATCACATTTGATCAACGATAACTATTAAATTTAAAGGTATTCACGGCAATATTTTTGGATTTCCTGCCCGCATTTTTTCAGATAAGGACATGAGAAACGTCGGTTTCGTGCCAGGATTAGACCCAGTTCAAACTCAGGAAAACGTACGTAGTTATTCATAAAAAAAACTTAAACGTAAACTCAAAGACTTTTCTTCCTCGATGGAAGTACTGTTCAGGAAATGACCAAGGTGTCTTGCCAAAAATCTTAACTGGCCCTCAGTCGTTTCCAAGCCCCACTGACTTGCATCCTTGAGTTCAATGTGTCTCTTCTCTAAACTGAGAGTTTTTGTTTTGCATTAGAATGAAATCTAAATATGCCAGAGGCCATTAGGGCCTTCCAAAAGGATACTTCTCTGAAACCAGCCGTTGGTTGGTGACCTATCTACTGAACTGAACGCCAGTTTGCGATTCTATGAATATAAATTTTGAAACATATATTTTGAATTGCGGATGAAAGATCAAATAGAAGAAAGATCCTCGCAGTTAGTATGCAACTTAAGCAGTTACGAAAAGAAAGCCTGAAGGCTTGAACGGGATTCGAACCCATGACCTCTACGATGCCGGTGCAGTGCTCTACAAGCAAACTGGGAGCTGGTCATATGGTGAGTTCGTAATATACCCATGAAGGATGAATAAATGAATGTAAACTATATGAAACATATATTTTGAACTGCGGATGAAAGATCAAATAGGAAAAAAAAAGTTACCAATACAAATTATTCTAAAATTAAATTGCTCAATGGCGAAGCCCCTAGCCTGCAATGCAGGCGTATTTTTGGAGCGGGAGCGCTGAATAATCCTTCGTTGCTGTCATCTTGAGCGAGGAAGCGCGAGAGGGCTGGAGCGAGTCAAAAGTGACCCTAAGGGAGAGGACGACTGGCTGAGAATTAAAGGAGGGGGGAGGGGGAGAGGAGGAAAAAATACTCGCTCTCATTTAATGCCCCCCTCCCCCTCAGCCTCCTTCAAATACGCAACCTAAATTTATTATTCAGCACTCGCCCATGAAAAACGCCTGCACTGCAGGCTACGAAGCCCCACGAGCACTGTCTCACGTGGTGATCTCCAGCCCCGCTTCGGGCTACAATCTTAGAAGACACAACGCATTTAATCAATGATTAATCAATCAATCAATCAACTTGCTCTGGATCGAATTGGATTTGGAAATGCTGGTTTTCCAGGAGAGGGGAAAACCAGAGTATCCGAAGAAAAAACCTCTCGGAGCAAGGACGAGAACCAACATCAAACTCGACCCACATATGACGCCGAGTCCGGGAATCGAACCCGGGCCCCGCCGCCCCGCCACATTGGTGGGAAGCGAGTGCTCTCACCACTGCGCTTGTTACCCTAAATAATATTTTTGAATTCTGGTAGTCGATCTCATAGAGGCACCTCAGCGTCTCAACGTAAAGTGGGTTTACTTGTAAGTTCAAGTTCTACAACTGAGGTGAAAAAGGACAAATTTTTAAGGACCTTCAAGGACTTTACACAATCACTCCCCAAACATTACACTGTTTATAAATGTTATTACTGGGATTTTAAATAAATATTCAATACACAATTTTTCATTTTATTTTTTATCCTCTTACCTCTAAATATAACTATTAGCGTACAATTTGAAATGCTTTTTAACTCTTTTATCTTGAACTTTTTGCCTTATAGTTTACACGACTCCAGAAGCATTTTTCTGCTTTAAATCAGTTCGTGTTTAACTAAAGGTGCCTGTTGTTGTTGAGAAAACAAATTCTTAATATTTCTACTGTTACGTGACTACACAGTATGCTTCTGAGTTTTATTCAACTGAGCATAATTTCTCGGCTAAAATGCATTGTTCCAAGGTTATTCATTTCGCGTTACTTACAGTTTATCAACAAACTGCCTTATGAAGCAAATGATCTTCATTTCCCCGTTCACCTGCCTTCGCAAGACAATTTCTTTTATTCTATTTTATTCCGGCGTCCCTCGAACAATTCAAAATAAAACTCCGTAACAAGAGGTCAACAATACCCGCTAAATACTGTATTGATAAATGACTGCTCTTGTGAGTTTTATGCAAATTTTTTAAAAAGCCTCAGCTGGAACGCTTGCAGACCTCACGGTAAGTGCCTTCCAAATGCACGAAGTTCAGTGAAGTTCATTAGCGCGCTGAGATATTTTCTAACTGATAAACACATTAACGGGTAAGTATATCCTGCTATATTGCAATCAGTAAGTTAATATCATTGCTTATCAACTGATATTTCGCCCAATAATGCAAGTAAACGGCCACTTTAGCGAGCGACTTTAATATTGAATAGGGAGTGTATGTTGAAGCTGTTTCATGGCATTCGACGTTTTCACAACTCCTTCACTAAGAAAAATATACGCGCACCGTTTTCAACTTCAAACTGCAAAATTCGTCTTTATGGTAATCGCTTTAGACCTTTAAGGTTTTAATAATTCCCCCTGTATGATAATTATTCATAATTCTTGCGAATTTGTCAATTTTTTAAAAAATAAAATTTGCGAATGTAATTGGCGATTTGTCAACATGAGTGCATACATTTTTTTTAATTACAATGTTTTCAGAAATCAAGCTTAATGATACATCATGTAAATAAAAGAACACCGATATCAGCGATGTTTTTTTTTCTACCTGGTGATCGAGGTTTTGTTTATATATATCCCCAGCGAATATAATTGAGAAAAACAGCCGCCAACATTTAGAATGTAAAAACATCGCAGTTAGTTTCGATAAATTATTTATGAGTCTCTGTAAAACTTTCAAGATTTACATAATCAGTAGAGAGACGAGTTTTGGGATACGCCTGATTCATTTTTTTTCCCATCATTTGCAAACAGAAACCTCATTTACGTGTTTACGGTTTTTACGGAATACTGAAGGAAATTTTGAGTACTCCGATACTAAAAAGGGAATTCTAGGAATTTTCCAAGTTCTTCACAGGTGCGGAAAAAACCCTCTCATTCGTTTCATCGATACATAGACAGACAAACCCACAGACCGAAAAAGACATAAAGGCAAACAGAATAGTCGTAGAGTATTCTCCGTATACACGTAGGGTAACAAGACAAACAGGTGCACTGACGTCAGACAGATAGACCGCGAACGGTCTGGGAATGAGTAGATGGAGTAGCCTCCCTCGCAGATGCTCTTTTGGCTCGTCACGCCATCTATCTCCTCGTTGGAGAGAAAAGATTGCGTGACGAGCCAAACAGCGTCTGTGATGGAGGCTATAGATGGAGTAGATGGGTAGAGAAATGAAAAGTCTTAAGAAATCAGGGAAATTTCTGATAAAAACTATATCACCAATCGGAGAAACGTCCTTTTCACGCAAACTGTTAATATAGCTACGATACGATCGATACGATACTTTATTTTAAAGTGGGATTTACGCTTAGCTAATCAGTTAGTTTACAGGTAATCCACGGTCAAGTATATACTAAAAATTAGAAACTAAAAGTGAACAACAATTCATGGTATAAAAATTGTAAAAGCTACGAACTAAGAATTGGATGGGAAAAAAATTCCAATATCAGTCAAAACTTAAACGATCGGATTTTGTTCTTCACTTCAATAGTACCGACTTGAATTCTAATATCATTCGTTAGCTCGTTCCATATATTTCCGGCAAAATATCCCCATGATTTGAGACCACATTTAGTCCTGTTAACTTTTGGCAGAGAAATGATATAATCATGTCGAAGATCATACTCGGTCGAGCGTAAGGTGATAAGATTTCTAATTTCAGGTGGAGCTTTGTCAGATATGCTATTGTTAATAGTCAGTAGCATGTCTTGGATTCTAGTGACATTCATTAAAATTTACAAAGACGGTCAAAGAAAATAAACCCTACATTTTGAAGCGTGTAAGCCTTGCCAAGAAATTATAGTTAAACTGTCCATCCGGTGTACACTGACTCATAAGTTGTTTTCAGGTTGGTTGCCTTTTATTTTTATTTTCACTACTTTCTTGCGTGATCTGAAGTGGTCTTGTTTTGCAGTATTTATTTATGTGCATGAATGACGTCTTTATTATCGATTTCAGTTTTAATCAGTCTTTTCTATTTAGTGTTGGTGTTGGCCTTTAGCGTCGAGAGATGTTTTTTTTTCCGTCCTTTTAGAATGTATTCTCTCCTCCGCAGAGGCTTCTTAGAAAGCCTGAGGAGAGGGAAATTAAACGAGTAGAGCCTGGGGGAGAGAAATATTAAGGCGCACGGGGGACGCTGGGAAGGGGCTTTTTATTTCCCCCGTTTTCCTTCCTTTCCCCTCCTTTTTTCTACGTTTCTCCACTGATGGAGCCTCTGCGGAGGAGAGAGGAATGTCGATGCTCTCTCGCTTTCGGACCCGCGACCTTTTCAAGTTCTGAAATATGATCACCCTATCATGTAGAGGACACATGCTCTATCCTATTGATGACAAAATGAGGATAAAATATTGTAACAGAACTGAAATTCCAAGGGGGGGGGGGGGGGGGGTTCCAACCACCCCATCGTTCTTGTACCATAATAAGGAGGAAATTCCATTACGTATTCTTGTTCAGTGTATATATGCAATCGTGCGGACGGAGCTTTACAGTTGCGACCGGTGTTTACAGAAGTGACCGTTTCACTAGCAACGTTTTGTATTCAATTAATCTGCGATCAGGCGTTCTTTTTTCTCTTCCAGACGGCGGTCGGGAGAAGGGATGAAAAAAGGAACGCGTTCATTTTTCTTCCTTCTCCTGACCGCCGACTCTCGTGCTGCCACACTTTCGCGCTCCCCCGAAAAAAAGAACGCCTGATATATGATCGCAGGTTAGTATTCAATCGTCCCGAAGTCTATTTTTACTGAGGAATTGAATTGACGAACCCTTCTATTTTAAATAAGAGTGGCTTCGTATGAGTTTCATACAGAGCTTCACAGCACGTTATTCCAATGTCTCGAGATCTCGAAGAGAGAACCGGAGCCGTGGACTACGCTATTGTTCCTGCTGTTAACCACGATGATGATGATGATAATGATGATGATGATGATGATGATGATGATAATTAACAGTATTTCCTCTTTTTAGGTATAAAAATGTTTTTTCAAAATCCCAGTTGGAAGGCCTCTTCATCAGACCAGGAAGAAGTGATAGAATACAAAGAATTTTCCTCCGGGAAAAAGTCAAAGAAGTCTACCATAGTCTTTTCAGTCGTTATAGTTTTTCTCCTTATTCTGTGTGCTATCTTCATCATCTTATTCGCGATTGAAAAAAGGAAAGAACATGAGCTAGAGCTAGCAACCCAAGAGACAGCACAACCAAAGATTTGCGTCTCAAGAAGATGTTTGTTTACCGCGGTCGGTATGTATACGTTACTGATACTGATAGGTAGCTAAAAATTGCAAAAAAAAGAAAAAAAAAATGAGAAAGGAATTAGAACCAGTTCTGATCCTTTCCTCTTTCAGCTCTTAGATAATAATAAAAATAGTAATTGCGTACATAATTATAGAGCTCATTAACCATAAAATGTTCTAATGCACTTTACAGTGTGAAAAATCAATCGAAGGCTTTCCTAAAAAAAAAGAAAAAACCCTCTTAACTTTAAGTTTAAAGGAAGAGAGAGTTGTGACTATAATGGACCGAATGGCCAAAGAAAGAACATTCCGTAGTTTAGGAGCGGCAAACATAAATATGTGACCACCAAGAGTCTTAAAGGACTTTGTTTGAGGATCATGTGTGAAGTAAAATTCCGGCACTTGCATGTCAGTGGTGCGAAGGTTGTAGCGAGACATCTTGCTAACTGAAATGAGGTCTGGCATGTAGAAAGGTACTGAAAATTTTAAAACTTTAAAAGTTTACTGATTTCACTTCTGACGGGCAGCCAGTGTAATTCACGGACGACCGGCGTAATTTAACAAACCAAGCCGATAGAACGGCGCTCCGTTTCTTTGTTCTTAGATTTGTAATGCGATTTGAGCCAGTTGCCTTGGAGGTTCAGTGTTGGCAGGCCGAAATGTTTGGTGTATGTGCCAAAGGAGTCAGAGTGTCGCGTGTACGCAAATGAGCTAGACCTAATGGAGCGTCCAATGGAGCCCATGTTGCCATTGGCCGCCGCATACATGTATGTCTGTAATTGCGCTGACTCCGTGACGACTTGTGTTGACTGTCATAAAAAGATGCCGATTTCGTCACAGGCGTCCCAAGCTCACGTTTAGAGAAAGCGAAAAATTAATTATCTATTTATTCATAAATGCGTCACGGTTGTGTGAGTTGGAACGTGACTTTTCATCTTACGCGGTGTTAGGTTACATGAGAACCGTTGAGAATTTGAGCGCTTTATAAGACGTTGTAAAATATCGTTCATTTAGAACGCTAAATACATTAAAATATCCTCATTTTTTACGTAAGATGATTAAAAAAAACTCACCTCTTGTGTGTCCGTTGTGCTTTTTCGTTATTTTCGCTGTTTTGGGCTTTTTATGCCACCACTGTTCTCTCCTTCATAAGACGGAGTCTTATGAAGCGTTCTAAATGAACGATATTTCAGGGCCGTACATAGCGCGGGGGCAGAGGGGGCAGCTGCCCCCGCCAGGAAAACTCAATTTGTTTTTAACATCACACTGATCACAAGAAAATCGACTAATTGACTGAAAAAAATATTCCTTCAATGTGAATTCCAAATAATTATTTTGGAAAATCTTTTGAGGCAAAAGCCAGTACCGGTTTTCTTATGAAAATAATGATTTTGTCAGTTTGGGCTGCCTATGGTTTAGAATTTGGTGTGTAAATAAAGACTGACAAGCCTACGCCACTTTCTGGCGCGTGTTTTAGCCTTTTTAAATCTAGCTTATACAAGTGTTTTTTTTTCAGAGATAAATTAGTTTTAAAAGCCTGCACTGCTCGCAAGTATTTGTAGCGGGTTTAGATTTAACCATCATATGTTCATCATCCGACAGGTCATTTGCCCTTAATGATTTTTGAGTTTCCTCTTTTGAATTCTCTTCGTTTTGAATATGACCTCTTATTCCGTGTGTTCAACGACGGTATTTTTATGCCACATAGGGCATTTCAGCTGGGTTTGGCTTGGATCTTTTAAGTGCTTGATAGTTTTAACTGCCCGCTTTCTTGTTGACATTTGGCAATATAAGGACAGAAATTAATCATTGCTTGTATCATGCAATGAGCTTCATTCTGTAATTGTTGCAATGCCGGGCCCGGCTAGTGTTTGTTTGTTACAAGGAGTTGTGTTTCTTGGCACGGCTATTTGGTTTTTTGGTTCTCTATGTAACAGTGGTCAGTAATCGTTGTAGCGTGTTATAGAGCTATGCAACGTGTCACAGTAATACTAATAACTTAAAAGGCTTGAATTGTATTTAAATAACGACTGTTTTTGCAAATGCTTCGCTCCGCTGATATAGTGCGTTTGAATTTGTGGAAGCTCAGTGATTTTCTCCCTTTGTTTACAGCAGTGCATAGGCTGTGTTTTAAAATGAGAGACAATGTTTGCTTCAAGCTAAACAGGACGTTAACTCCATAAAAAGTCATGACAATTTAAAACAAAAAGCATTAGTCTGGTTTTTTTTTTTCTTTAAACGTCGTAAAGGGAACTTTCTGTGTAGGAGTGAAAACAAAATTTATGTCCAACTAGAAACCCTGTCTGCATACGGTAGACCCCTGTGAGGAGTGTGCGGAGTTTGCCCCCACAGACAAAAAATCCTAGGTACGGCCCTGTATTTTAGTCCCCATACAACGTCTTATATAAAGCGCTCAAATTCTCAACGGTTCTCATGTAACCTAACACCGCGTAAGATGAAAGTTCACGTTCCAACTCACACAACCGTGACGCATTTATGAATAAATAGATAATTAATTTTTCGCTTTCTCTAAACGTGAGCTTGGGACACCTGTGATTTCGTAAGCACGTTTTTCACTGTTTCGCCGCAAGCCGAGGCAAGGCTGAATCTTGTAACTTGCGTTGCCGTGCTCCGTTTGTGAAAAGTTAGGTTTGCCATTATTGTTAATGTTGACCTTTAGTGATTTTAAGGATTACATATTGTTTCAAACCACTCTAAACGTCGTAGGAACACGATGAAAGGGACTACGTTAGCTTTTTGTAGCAAACCCTTTGAACAAACGTAGTCTTTCACCAATGACTTTGAAAAGCCACACTAGTCTTTCACCAATTAATACAAACAAAAGAAATAGTCCAGTTTTTTTAAAGCTACTATAATAGTGCAATCAAACTATTAATAGGCTGTCTTGAAGTACTTAGCGTGTGGTTAGGATGAAAATGGGTGGCATGATCAATATTTTTAAGCTCTGTCATTCTGAAAAATTGAGCTAGGAATTAGGTATAAATTTCCTTTTGGTGCTATGTAAGCATTCTGGCCACAAGGAGGAGTACGTATTAAAATTTTACACTAATGTTGACAAAACACAAAAGTCTCTTAAAATAGCAACAATGCCAGGTGCCCCAACCCTCCCACCCCACCCTCGTGGTTATACCTTCCATTTCAGATGTCGTGACTCTCAAGTGTAAAGTGAAACCTCACGTTCCTGTTCAGCTGGCGTGTTCTAGCTACAGTAGCAAAAAGCTTTATATCTCAAGTTCCGCTTTTAGGCGTCCGACTTTCGTTGAGGTTTGTGTTTGAAACCCTTGCAAAATTGACACTTCTTCATTTTCATATTATCCTCCTGAAATTGGCAAACGAAATGCAAAAGCTTGAAGAAGACGGAGAAGATTACGGTGACGTGAAGTTCAAATTGCGGCATTTTACAAAGTTCAAAGTTTTACTATTTGTCACTGCGTTTTTTGCCGTATTGTCGATTATATTCATGATATTGTTCGCCATCGAAAAAGCCAAAGTTGGCAAGCCTTCAACGCCTCAGAAATCAAGCGTTCAGATGTACTGCGGCACCAAGCACTGTCTGGATACTTCGTTAGGTAAGATCATGCATGATATTATGAGTGACCAGAAGTTATATTATGATAAGTCATCCGGTGTTGGCTCGCCAACGAGGCAATAAGGAGGTATTTAATGGTGTTGAGGCTTGCAATTTGAATTAAGATAGAATTGTTTGAAACTCAAATGCGAGTTTGTAGCGTTGCGTTACACACACAAACTTAACCTTTCCAGCAGAGCGTTTCGTTCTGGCAAGTTTCTTTTACATGTACGTACGGACTTAATTCTCTGAGATTTCGCGTAGTCGGCTTGAAATACGAAAGGAAAAGCCTCTGTTTGCAGGGCACACACAACCTACAATTGAAGCTTCAGCGAAATGAAATACAACAATACATCGTTCTTTCATTCACGGTTGGGTTAATTTTTTCTTTTGTTTGTGTTCAGTAGTTTTGTGGAATATTCCTAGAATGCTAAACAATGGTTGTTGATACATGTTTTCCGAAAAAGAACCCAGATTTGCATAAATGTATGTTTTAAATTGTCGTTGTCTTGGAGATGGCGAGGGAAATGCGTCATTTTCAAATTGTGCAATAGTTGGTGTGAAATGTTACCAGGATTTTTACCGACTTTAATACACGAACCTTCAAGGGCAATTGAAAAAGGTTCGAGTTATCGGGAGTTCGGGTTATCGAGAGTAAAGGTATTTAGAAAATGACCTGAAGAGAAAGGAAAAGCTGTTTAAGAGCGGATGTCTGAAAATATCAACCAGAGGTGTGCAATAGCGAAAAATTCAAAATTCTCAAAAAAATTCACAACAAAGCCCACGATAAACTATTGCAAGAAATACATGTTTTACTTCGATCCGATAATTATTTTTGATGTGAGGCTATGATCTTGAATTCACCGCTCCTGAACCGGGTTTTCGGTGTCTGATACCACATGTTGCGAAGACCTTGTTTTAAAAATCAAACCAGTTTTGTTCCAAACGAAAAACATCCAGTCTGATAAAGTACATAATTGTGGACATAATGAATGGTATTTTACTCATCTGAAGTGAAAATTAAATATTTAGGAGATTTTTCAATATTTACAATTTTTTGAGCGATTTCTCGTGATGCCAAATTGACAAATTTGCGAGGCTAAAATCATCAACTGGTACATGGTGTTGAGGATAAAGATTTACACCACGTGAAAGAGCATCATTTCTTCTTATAAAATCCGCTTTCAAAACCATGGGCAACACGGAAAGAAATTTTTGAGGCCGCGAATTACAAGTAGTACTTTAGTGAAATTTGAGCTTTTCTGTCACGGCATTCCGATGCTAAAACTCAGATAAACACAACATGAAAACGTTTCAAACAACAATTGTTTGTTGGTACTTGCTAGAGGTTTTGGCCCACTTTCATAATATTATTTTCCATGGTTTTTAATCATTTCGGGCACGCACAAAAGATTGTAGCAGTTTTATTAGACCCTGAGTTCAAAAGCGTATAAGGTCACAAAGGTCAGTTTAGGTAGTCAACGTTTGAATTCGGACCAGGATGTTTTGCATTGAATGTTACTTTAGAACAAACGAAACAATAGCTACAAGTGCTACGTAATTCATACCTTTTTAACGAGCTTTCTGTACATCGTAGAAATCATCACATCAATCAGGAACGATATATGCATTTTGCCGCGATTTAAAAATACGTTTAATTAAAGGCAGAGATTGCGTTACAGTTTGCGCAGACCACTTGCCCCCAGGGGGAGGGGGACTCCTATATCAAATTGACAAGTTGATCGTCATAAATTTTGAAAAGTACCACTAAAAGGTACCAGAATTTGTTTTATAGCCGTGGTCTGTATAATTTTCCCACTTAGTGGTACCAATTCTAAAATGAATACGCTAAGTGACAGTTGACTGATATTTATGTTTTCGCTCAATACCCTAAAACTGGCTAAAAGGTACCGCCATACCTTTGACAGTTACCAAACCACGAATTTTAACCCTCGAAAGCTACGATCACCCCCGTCAATTTTCATATGAAGGTTTACCCCCCGGGTACCCTGCGAGCAGAGGGCCTTCGACTTATCTAGGAAGATCAAAGGGCCTCTGCTCGAATGGTACCCCCCGGGCGCATGCCAAGGGTAATTTTTCACTGCCCCTTCGATACAAACTGTAACTGCGATTTACTTGTGAGCTGTATTTTCTGTCACTGAACTTTCTAAACGTGCAGTTAGCCCACGTTGGTATTCAGATCGCTTCAGTTTGTTTATTTTGCTCTGCAATCCAACTTTTAAAATGCTCGGTTCTGGTTTCACGGCGTTCAAACAAATTGAGCCGAAATGGTATCGTGTGAGCCTGATGCTTGGATTGTTGGAGGACAATGTGGACAAAGTGTTGGAAATCCAGCGAATACCCAATGTATTCCAATCAGAGATTGTGGCACAGACACTCGAAACTATCTAAGGGCCACGGGGTTTGCTAACTGAACACTGAAAACTGAGGCGGAGCTTCTCGTAGGCAGAGCAGGTATCGAATTACTGTAACGCAAAACTCCTGACCTTAAATAAGAGTTACCTTTAATAACGCTTGCAATTTGACTCTAAATTACTGGTTATTACATCCACACACCTTTATTATTTTTAGTGATTTTTTTAAAGTTATTTGGCCCTGTGCTTTGTCACTGTTACAGTTTCCCGACGTAAAGAATGGAGAGCTTAGTGGGGAGGCGGCAGGGTAAGAGCGAGGAGGGAAACGGGGTTGCGTCACCACTGTCGTCCCTATTTTCCCCAATTCCTGCAGTACGACTCACACCTGCTACAGTCGACCACAGTACATTGTCAGCAGGAATAAGTGAGGGACGTAGGGGGAGCAATTTTTGTCTGAAAGAGGGCCAGGATTTCACAACCTGGACGGCACAGCTACGCTCCTTTAGCTGTAAAGCCAGTTCTACAAAGTGACATAACTAACTGACTAAACTTCAGGGCAAAATTTCCCTTGATTTCTTGGAAATCGATGACAGCCATCTAATCAGGTCTATTTGCTGAAGACATCGAGATGCTTATGGCCAGTCAGACGGCGCTGCCAAAACCGATTCTGCGCCGGTCCCACCAAGTTGGGTAGCTAATCATTTCACTGAGCAAACGAAGGGAGATCGGAGCATCACATTTGTGCAATCTAGACTTATCCACAAGATGACCTCGATATTAGTGCCTGTCGGCTTTCGCAAGTACTCTAAAAATTCAGAACATAGCACCATTAAGCACCATTGACCCATTAAGGCCAAAGAAACCATACTTTGTCTGCTCAAATTCCATTACTGATGTATGACTATCATACAACAGACAATTTTTGTGAACAATGAATTGAAAATTGGGTCTTATCCAGATGAACTAGACAGTCACATTGCTTTTAACTCTCCTTGAGTAGCATTCATGGTAGCCTCGCGAAACGCCCCTCGGGAACGGGAGCGATGAGAGGCGGCTGTATTCGCAGGCTACGTTAGACTGAAATTTGAAAAACTTTATCAAAAATCAAAACAACTGCGCGAGTGTAGACGCAACCAGATAAAATTGTGATAGCCCAAAACCGTAATTTCAGTTTTAACTGATTATATAATTAATTGTCTTTGGGGTCCAGCTGGACGAAACACCGCTTTCTATCTCGTGGACAAGGACGTACATACGCAAGGTCAGCGGTCTACCGGTGAAATGTATGTAACACAATCTTTGTGACAAAATGTATAAAACGGCCTAAAGTGTTACGATGTTTCCTATAGATGTCCCATATTTCTTAAACATCCAGTGTGGCCGCTCAAAGGTATGAATTATATAGCACTCTTAGCTATTTGTTTCATTTTTTTCAAAGTAAGATTGAATGAAAGAAGTCCTGGTTTCATTTTATTCCATATTTACTAGTGTTGCGACCGGTTGACAACGTAAACTGACCCGTGTACGGCTTTTGAACTCCGCTAAATTCTTTTGACAGGCACTGCCCTTAAAAGATAGAAAACCAAGGAAAATAGTCTTATAAGCATAGGTCATGCACAGGCAGTGCCCTGTAGCAAGAATTAATAAACCATTGTTGTTTGAAACGTTTTCATGTTGTGTTTATCTGAGTTTTAGCAACGGAATGCCGTGACAGAAAAGCTCAAATTTCACTAAAGTACTACTTGTAATTCGCGGCCTCAAAAATTTCCTTCTGTGTTGCCCATAGTTTTGAAAGCGGATTTTATAAGAAGAAATGATGCTCTTTCACGTGGTGTAAATCTTTATCCCCAACGCCATGTACCAGTTGATGATTTTAGCCTCGCAAATTTGTCAATTTGGCATCACGAGAAATCGCTCAAAAAATTGTAAATATTGAAAAATCTCCTAAATATTTAATTTTCACTTCAGATGAGTAACATACCATTCATTATGTCCACAATTATGTACTTTATCAGACTGGATGTTTTTCGTTTGGAACAAAACTGGTTTGATTTTTAAAACAAGGTCTTCGCAACATGTGGTGTCAGACACCGAAAACCCGGTTCAGGAGCGGTGAATTCAAGATCATAGCCTCACATCAAAAATAATTATCGGATCGAAGTAAAACATGTATTCCTTGCAATAGTTTATCGTGGGCTATGTTGTGAATTTTTTTGAGAATTTTGAATTTTTCGCTATTGCACACCTCTGGTTGATATTTACAGGCATCCGCTCTTAAAAGCGAGGGTTCGAGGTATCGGGAGTCAGATTTAGATAAATAGGATTATCATAATATGACGTCATCATTCCAAAGGATGCTTGCCCTGGGTGACGTGTCGGATGGAAATTTTCGGGATAAATGATTTAGCTAGATCGATAACATGCAAAATGTATGAACATCAGCTGTAAATCCCAAAAGGAGTAACAAAAATGCATCGCTTTGACCAGAAGCCCATAATTTCAGAAGTACTCCAAATGGATAATGCGTAGCATTTGATTTTCCAGCTGGAATTTCCGGGTTTTCTATGTAAATGGTTAGCACCCCCTGTGGTCACGTCGACAGAGTGTAGAGGAGATGTACTCAGCTGAGGCTGATGGGGGAACCTTTCGGTACGATATTTCACTTAAGAAAAATCTAAACCTCCGAAGTTTTTTCATGTACTTTTTCTTTTTGTAAGCTCTTTTTCTCCTAGTGACTGTTCTATTTTTTCCTCCTTAAACTGTCCACGTGTGCGATCTGCTGACTAATTGTGAGTCATGATTGCGTTTACTACGTCGAGCTTTACATGAGCCGAACCTAATCATTTGGTTCGGTGCATGTAAAGATCGACGTATGAATCGGTTAGGATCGACAGATTTGTTTTTGGGTCGACCCGCCGTTCTATTCGACTGCGCCAGTCGAATAGAACGGCAAAAGTTCGACTTCGATTCAGACGTTGAACTTTACATGTGCCGAACCAAATGCATACGTTAGGTATAAAGTATATAAATTATATCTATCCCAGAGGTCTGCGCGTTCCATCGACTTGGCATGCGCAAAGGACTTAATTTTAAACAGAATGCGGGAAAAGAGGAATGTGCTTGTTCTTCTTGTTTCGAAAAAACTAAATATACTTGTCTGAGATGCGAAAGACTAAAAAAAATCTACTCTTGATGTGCACACACACTTCAAACCGACAGAAACTTTCCAATACAGGCTATATCAAAGGCGAAGCCTCAAGACTTCTCAGAACAAAATCTTCAAAAACAACATTTGAAGAAAACATTACTCTATTTAAACAGAGATTACGCCACAGAGGTTACCTCGATAACCTTGTGGATAAAACTCTTTCAGAAGTCAAATTCCGCGAAAGAATGTCGGCACTACAAAACAAACAAAAAACGCGCAAAAACATATTGCCGTTTGTTACGGAATATCGCACTTCTGTGCCTAAACTAAAGCAATTCAGATGAGTAAATGGCACTTGATAGAAAATCAGCCTCTGCTAAGAGGGATCTTCAAAGACCCTTCGCACAGAAAAGGGAGATCTTTTAAAGACGTACTCGTGAGAGCAAATTAGCTTTGAAGGTCATATTCTTCCTATCCCGACCGATAGGAGCCGTGTTTAGCCTGTCTTCATTTTTTTTCCAAACAAGCTCTTCTATGTCAGAATTCATCTTTCCCGCCATTTTCAATCTTGTTGAGTAAAAACAAGAGCTGCTGACCACGAAAATCTATTTTCTCACTTTAAAGAGTTAGAGTTAGGTTCGACGTCTGAATCAACTGCCGAACTTAATTATTTGGGTCGACCTTAATAGGTATTAGATTCGGCTCATGTAAAGTTCGACGTATGAACCGGGCCTTAGATCTTTCTACAGGGCTCATCATAGTTATAACAAAGCCTTGCCCATCAAAAACAGCGTCAGTTAAACTGCTTTTTAGGTCATCTTTCTGTCTTCACAAGAAAAGTTGCCTGGGTTAATAGCTTAGTGCAAAAATGACTAAGTATCAATGCAACAAGAAGAACACAACGATGGAGCTCTAAGTGACCGGTTCTTCCATATTACTGCCAAAATGCCGGATGGCGTTTGCCGCAACTAAAGCGGCTATGACGACACAAACTGTCAGAGTTGCCCGATAGTGTGTTGCGGTTGGTTTTATTGGTGTATGGAAACATTACGAAACACGAGCCTTAGAAACAAAACAAAACATTGCTCGTCACTCTGATTTTGAACTGAGTCACAAAAAGTTGAGCTTTGAACATTACAACATAACATTGAATCTTCGTTTGATAGCTGCAAATTTTCATTTTGAAAGAAGAAAAGCCGCGGAGAAAGAAAACATCTGTCCTTGTTACGTCAGACAATTTTTTTACGTACGCTGTTGATACGAACACCGCGGCTTTGGGGACAGCTCGTATGCCCATTGCAGCTTGTGGAAAAAACAGGCCGTTCAGGAAACCCAGAAATAAGTTCTTCCAAACCAAAAAAAAAAATTAAATTAAATTAAATATATAAGTATATAAATAAATAAAATGAAAGGCATTCGCAGTAGTGATGAATCGTGTTCATCGTGCAGGTTCGTATAAATCAGCTGTTAACATATTAAGCGAGAGTCTTGTAACTCGTTGAGACACATAACTGAAAGCTAAGTGGAGGCTCTTTGCAACCGTCCCTGTGACATGAGAGATTTTGTGGCATTCTTTGTGTGACTGTTTGTTGGGCTATGTTTACGCTGCACCGCTAAACGAAGACTGGAACGGATCAAAACCATGCCATTTGATATTTAGAGCAAATACATGGCGTAACCGAACAAGATGTTCACACCTTACCTCTTAGGATTCGACGCCTGCCACTCGACAAATTTGTCATCGATCCTATAACTTGAGTTGGGGGGAAGGAAAAGTGAATATAGCCTCGCACTTGTCTTTTTAGGCCCTAAGCCGATCACTTGCAAGAAGGTGCAAGAGAAAACCTGTGGTAAGTGTAGCTGAACGAGTCCAGCTGATGCATACGAAATAAGTCATTATCACCACACTCGCTTGCCAAAAGCTATACTGAACAATGAAAACAGAAGCCTTGGAACTGTTACGATTCCTCACCGTTATGTTTACAGAGCAATGTTCTGATGATGCCTCTGACACCTTCTCTAATGTCTTGTATCCTCCAATAGTACAGCAAGGGATTCTTTTTCAAAACCGAGGTCGAGAAAAGTAGGGCCGCGGAGACATTTGACGCGAGATCCCTGTATAGTTTTCGATATTCTGGTAAAACGTGAAACGCTATTGTGCAACACAGAAAGGGGACATAGCCAAGGATAAAAATTGCGAGAATATACAGAATATTAAATATATAGAGGATATTACATGGCCGCGCGGAGATACGAAATTTCTCTTCGAGTGTTGAGTGAAATATTTTTCAACACGAGAAGAGAAATTTCGTATCTCCAAGCGGCCATGTAATATTCTATATATTATATAAACACCAATGAAATACCAAACCATTTCATTTTCGCTGCGAAAGGCGCGATTTTTTATGTAACCATAGTAACGGTGTTATTTTCACGTGTGAAAATAACGTGTTTTATTATATAAACAACAGTGAAATACCAGGTGAGCTTTCGCGCGAAAACGTGATATCTTCACACGTGAAGATAACACGTTATTTTCACACGTGAAAATAACACCGTTACTATGGTTACATAATAAATCGCGCCTTTCGCAGCGAAAATGAAATGGTTTGGTATTTCATTGGTGTTTATATAGTGTTGAAAAATATTTATATTTAGCTTTTATATTTATATTTATTTATATTTATATTTATATATATAGTGTTGAAAAATATTTCACTCGTTCGCTGCGCTCACTCGTGAAATATTTTTCAACACTCGAAGAGAAATTTCGTATCTCCGCGCGGCCATGTAATATCCTCTATATCTTCACGTGTGAAGATATCACGTTTTCGCACGAAAGCTCACCTGGTATTTCACTGTTGTTTATATCATAAAGACCGTTTATATTTTCGCATGTCAAAATTGCTTTCATTTGTTTGTACGCGCCCTTGGCCCTAAGGTCTCTGCGATGGTCGTCTAAATGTTTCAATATTCGCTAAGTCGTATTCGCTGTCGCTAAATTACATTCGCTGTCGCTAAATTGGTCATTCGCTATCGCTAAATTTCATTCGCTGTAGCTAAATTGTTCATTCGCTATCGCTAAATTGCATTCGCTGTCGCTAAATTGTTCATTCGCTATCGCTAAATTACATTCGCTGTTGCTAAAACTCATTCGCTATCGCTAAATTTCATTCGCTGTCGCTGAGCGTTTCCATTTCATGCGCTAAAAATTAACTCAGGGTGTCCCCACACGGTAAAGTTTGTGGAAAGCCGCTAACCGCAGATTTGCATTCAAAAGCATGTAAGAT
Organism: Pavona decussata; assembly: GCF_977016875.1. NCBI lineage: Eukaryota > Metazoa > Cnidaria > Anthozoa > Scleractinia > Agariciidae > Pavona > Pavona decussata. The sequence goes on along the minus strand of NW_028145469.1, from coordinate 2,293,398 downwards.
CTCACGATGGCCGACGAAAAGGTATGGAAATGCTCTTCTTCATTTTAATTTCAGATTTAGTTCGCTTCTAAGCCGTTCCTCAGTGAAAAGCTGGAGCTAGTATACGAAAAGGCTTTCTGTGGGGCTTTGTTTTCAACCGTGCACATGAACTTAAAGTTTGGTTCATGCCCGGGGGGGCCCCCCGGGGGGGTTCATGGCATTCAGGCCAATGCAGCGGGACTCTGTAAAATGAGGATACGGACGGGCGGACGGCGGATGGCGGATAGCGGATGGGGCTTAAAAAAAAAAAAAAGAACAAAGAAAATAGGATGTTGATGCTGTTAAATTTATTGGTTAATTGTCACCTTCTAAGAAATGCTAGCTTTGGCTATTTTTTTTAATTACGCGGGATGCCCTGAAGGGGCATACCGTGTCTAAAAACGGGTCGATTTCTTTTTTACGCGGGATGCCCTGAGGGGGCATACCGTGTCTAACAAGATGCCTGCTATACTGGCATTACGCGTGATGTTGGGGCTGATTCATTTATTCCAACTGTATGTTTCGCAGATTTATAAAACAATCCTTTCTAATGGAATAGTTTGAGTCACGAAGATCGCGTTACGTTGGTTCCCTTGTGTTACGCTACTCAGGGTTTCAAGGGAAATTGCGGGAATTCCATTGCGATAACGTAAGCTTCTCAATGACCTCTTTTCTGTCTGCAATCGTGGTCTAAGACTGTCAAAGAAAGCACGATTTCTTCGCCAGAAGTTATTCTTTCGATTCACCGCTTCAAAATGGTGAAATTTCCGTTTGAAAACGGCACACTTGAGTCCACAACATGTTAACAATATCGCGCCACAAATTTAATCCGTTTTTGATAAATATATCAAATGATGCGTTGACGTCACACAGGTAGGGCTGAGTGGGTCCCCTCCCTCGCAATATAAGCGACAAGACTGGATTTTGATTGGCCTGCTTTTGTTGAAGACAATCAGAACAATACATCCCGAGTAGGAGAGGGGAGAGTTTAATGAATAAATTAATATACAGATTTGTGGCTAGATGCCTGCTATACTGGCATTACGCGTGATGTTGGGGCTGATTCATTTATTCCAACTGTATGTTTCGCAGATTTATAAAACAATCCTTTCTAATGGAATAGTTTGAGTCACGAAGATCGCGTTACGTTGGTTCCCTTGTGTTACGCTACTCAGGGTTTCAAGGGAAATTGCGGGAATTCCATTGCGATAACGTAAGCTTCTCAATGACCTCTTTTCTGTCTGCAATCGTGGTCTAAGACTGTCAAAGAAAGCACGATTTCTTCGCCAGAAGTTATTCTTTCGATTCACCGCTTCAAAATGGTGAAATTTCCGTTTGAAAACGGCACACTTGAGTCCACAACATGTTAACAATATCGCGCCACAAATTTAATCCGTTTTTGATAAATATATCAAATGATGCGTTGACGTCACACAGGTAGGGCTGAGTGGGTCCCCTCCCTCGCAATATAAGCGACAAGACTGGATTTTGATTGGCCTGCTTTTGTTGAAGACAATCAGAACAATACATCCCGAGTAGGAGAGGGGAGAGTTTAATGAATAAATTAATATACAGATTTGTGGCTAGATGCCTGCTATACTGGCATTACGCGTGATGTTGGGGCTGATTCATTTATTCCAACTGTATGTTTCGCAGATTTATAAAACAATCCTTTCTAATGGAATAGTTTGAGTCACGAAGATCGCGTTACGTTGGTTCCCTTGTGTTACGCTACTCAGGGTTTCAAGGGAAATTGCGGGAATTCCATTGCGATAACGTAAGCTTCTCAATGACCTCTTTTCTGTCTGCAATCGTGGTCTAAGACTGTCAAAGAAAGCACGATTTCTTCGCCAGAAGTTATTCTTTCGATTCACCGCTTCAAAATGGTGAAATTTCCGTTTGAAAACGGCACACTTGAGTCCACAACATGTTAACAATATCGCGCCACAAATTTAATCCGTTTTTGATAAATATATCAAATGATGCGTTGACGTCACACAGGTAGGGCTGAGTGGGTCCCCTCCCTCGCAATATAAGCGACAAGACTGGATTTTGATTGGCCTGCTTTTGTTGAAGACAATCAGAACAATACATCCCGAGTAGGAGAGGGGAGAGTTTAATGAATAAATTAATATACAGATTTGTGGCTACGAGGAAAAAGAAATCGTCCCGTTTTTAGACACGGTATGCCCCCTCAGGGCATCCCGCGTAAAAAGAAATCGACCCGTTTTTAGACACGGTATTGATAAACGATTGATAAAAGTATCCTTGCTAATGGAATAGTTTGAGTCACGATGATCGCGTTACGTTGTTTTCCGTGTGTTACGCGACTCAGACTATCAGCGGAAATTTGTCAAATTCCATTACGATAACGTAAGCTTCTCAATGACCTCTTTTCTGTCTCGCGTCGTGGCCTAAGACTGTCAAACAAAGCACGATTCCTTCACTAAGAACTCACCAATTTCCACCGTTTTACGTGTCGGGTGCTTCTTAGAAGTTATTCTTTCGATTTACCGCTTCAAAATGGTCAAATTTCCCTTTGAAAACGGCACGCTTGAGTCCAGAACATGTTAAAACAATATGGCGCGACAATTTAATCCGTCCTTAATAAATATATCAAATGATGCATTGACGTCACACAGGTAGGGGTGAGTGGGTCCCCTCCCTCGCGATGTAAGCGACAAGAATGGATTTTGATTGGCCTGCTTCTGTTGAAGACAATCAGAACAATACACCCCGAGTAGGAGAGGGGTGAGTTTAATGAATAAATTAATGTACCGATTTGTAGCTACGAGGAAGAAAAAAAAAAGAAATCGACCCGTTTTTAGACACGGTATGCCCCCTCAGGGCATCCCGCGTAAAAACGGGACGATTTCTTTTTCCTCGTAGCTACAAATCTGCACATTAATTTATTCATTAAACTCACCCCTCTCCTAGTCGGGATGTATTGTTTTGATTGTCTTCAACAAAAAGCAGGCCAATCAAAATCCATTCTTGTCGCGTATATCGCGAGGGAGGGGACCCACTCACCCCTACTAGTGTGACGTCAAAGCATCATTCATTAATCTCGGATTAAATTTGGCGCCATATTGTTAACATGTTGTGGACTCAAGTGTGCCGTTTTCAAACGGAAATTTATCATTTTGAAACGGTAAATCAAAAGAATAACCTCTAAGAAGCACTCGACACTTAAAACGGTGGAAATTGGAGAGTTCCTGGCGAAGGAATCGTGCTTTGTTTGACAGCCCCGAACCACGATAGGAGACAGAAAAGAGGTCATCGAGAAGCTTACGTTATCGTAACGGAATTCCCGAAATTTTCAGTGAGATCCTCAGTAGCGTAACACAAGGGAGACAACATAACGCGATCTTCGTGACTCAAAATATTCCATTAGCAATGATAGTTTTATCAATCGGCGAGGCAAACAGTTGGAATAAATGAATCAGCCCCAGCATCTTCGAGAGTTCCTGGCGAAGGAATCGTGCTTTGTTTGACAGTCTTAGACCACGATGGCAGACTGAAAAGAGGTCACTTACATTATCGTAATGGAATTTGCGCAATTTCCCTCGAAACCCCGAGTAGCGTAACACAAGGGAGTAACGCGATCTTCGTGACTCAAACTATTTCATTAGGAAGGATAGTTTTATAAATCTGCGAAGCATACACTTGGAATAAATGAATCAGCCACAGCATCACGGGTAATGCCAGTATAGCAGGCATCTTGTTTTTTTTTTTTCTTCCTCGTAGCTACAAATCGGTACATTAATTTATTCATTAAACTCACCCCTCTCCTACTCGGGGTGTATTGTTCTGATTGTCTTCAACAGAAGCAGCCCAATCAAAATCCATTCCTGTCGCTTACATCGCGAGGGAGGGGACCCACTCACCCCTACCTGTGTGACGTCAACACATCATTTGATCTATTTATAAAAAACAGATTAAATTTGGCGCCATATTGTTAAAGTGCCCCTAACCCTTCAATTTGTTTTCTTTTGGTAGATTTCCATATCTTTCAAGAACTCATTTTCGAAAAAATTTTTGAGAAATATTGAATCCTTTTTTTTTTACGAGCGCTAGAAGTGAGGGCAGTCTTGTCGATATTTTCACCTATCGTTCGCATTAGTCCCCCACTCGGCCAAATATGGAGCGTGACGTAAGAAAAGGACATCGTGCAAAAATATCCGAAGATTCGCGGTAATGCTTCAATTGTAAACAGAGAAAATGGTTGGAAAGTGTGTGGTTTTTGGATGCAGCAGCTCTCGAAATGTAGAGAAAGGAATCAGCATGCATAAGAGGGGTGTCGAATGGTCCCATTCAATTTAAAAGTGCTCGCAAAAATTGGCCTTTGCTCGAATTGCTCGCAAAAATTAAACGGGTGCTCGCTTGCTCGTGCTCGCAAAATTTTTGCAACTGCTCGCATGCTCGCACTCTCGTTAACATGTACTCGATTGCTCAAGATTTCGTTAATCCTATTAATAAAAGAGAGATTCCAGCTCGCGGAAAATTTACGAAGTATTCGAAGTGCTCGCTGCTCGCTATCTCTATTTTTCTAAAGTGCTCGCTGCTCGCCATCTGTATTTTCTAAAGTGCTCGCTGCTCGCAAGAAAAATTTGACAACAGCTCGTGCTTGCAAAAATAAACACAGTGGTCGCATGCTCGCAAATGCTCGCAAAGACCATTCGATACCCCTCATAAGATTCCTTCTGAATCCTTCTGGTGTCCTTTTCTTACGTCACAGTGTCAAATATCGGACGCTTCTCATCGGCTCGTTCCTAATGAGCCCACGAGAGAAAAATTTGTCCAGCGGGGCTTAAAGGGCGCAAAAATTTAAAAATTTCAGTAACTTTTAGCGCTCGTAAAATAAAAAGGATTCAATATTTCTCAAAAATTTTTTCGAAAATGAGTTCTTGAAAGATATGGAAATCTACCACAAGAAAACAAATTGTAGGGTAAGAGGCACTTTAACATGTTCTGGACTCAAGTGTGCCGTTTTCAAACGCAAATTTCACCATTTTGAAGCGGTGAATCGAAAGAATAACTTCTAAGAAGCACCCGACATTAAAAACGGTGGAAATTGGTGAGTTCCTGGCGAAGGAATCGTGCTTTGTTTGACAGTCTTAGACCACCACGCGAGACTGAAAAGAGGTCATTGACAAGCTTATGTTATCGTAATGGAATTTCAAAAATTTCTAGTGAAAGTCTGGGTCGCGTAATATAATACAAGGGAAACAACGTACCGCAATCGTCGTGACTCAAACTATTCCATTAGCAAGGATAGATTTATCAATCGGAGAAGCATACAGTTGGAATAAATGAATCAGCCCCAGCATCACGCGTAATGCCAGTGTAGCAGGCATCTTGTTTGAATTAATTTATATCCTATTGTCAGTCTTACAGCGAAAACGCTATAGAATGTTTCTTCTCGTTTTTCAACCAAATCAGTCTGAGTTTGCAGTGGAACTCGGTACATTAGTACGACACACCATCCGGCAAAACAACACTTTCACATTCATGAACATTTACGGGATAATCTGATTAACGGGGAAAGCTCTTGTTAGGCATTATAGATTGGAAATCGTGGTTATTGTTCGAACAGTCAGATCGATACAAGTTATTAAAAATTATTTTAAGATGTCCAAAGATTTATATGCGTAGGATTTGCGAACGTGTCATTTTCCTCCCAGGAAATCTGCACACAAGCGACGTTTCAAGTACTTTTCCTTTCAAGCTTTGATTTAGAGCAGGGCATGTCTTGAACAATCGTGACGAATTAAAGATAGCGATTTTGTTTGTGGTCCCTCGCTGAACAACGAACATGAACTTCTCGTGCTTGAAAAAATGTCACTTTTCTTCTCTGGGAAAATTTTATGGGTTCCATATTTGGACGCAGTTTGCGGTCACGAAAAAGTTACGTTCTGCCAAGATGTCTGATGTAGAGGACGACGAGTTAGAAAACCCAGAATTCCTCGGTTTGTTCAGCAGTGGAACACCAATTTCAGGTCCGCTTCTTCGGGAGAAAGCGAAACATTTCTCAGCGCAGTTGAACGCGGAGTCGACCGATCGCGAAAGCTTCAAAGCATCAACCGGTTGGTTAGACAAGTTTAAAAATTGTAACTTGCGTTGCCGTGCTCCGTTTGTGAAAAGTTAGGTTTGCCATTATTGTTAATGTTGACCTTTAGTGATTTTAAGGACTATATATTGTTTCAAACCACTGGCTAAACGTCGTAGGAACTTTTTGTAGCAAACCCTTTGAACAAACGTAGTCTTTCACCAATGACTTTGAAAAGCCACACTAGTCTTTCACCAATTAATACAAACAAAAGAAATAGTCCAGTTTTTTTAAAGCTACTATAATAGTGCAATCAAACTATTAATAGGCTGTCTTGAAGTACTTAGCGTGTGGTTAGGATGAAAATGGGTGGCATGATCAATATTTTTAAGCTCTGTCATTCTGAAAAATTGAGCTAGGAATTAGGTATAAATTTCCTTTTGGTGCTATGTAAGCATTCTGGCCACAAGGAGGAGTACGTATTAAAATTTTACACTGTCGAAAAAACACCGTCAAAAGTCTCTTAATTAAAATAGCAAAATGCCAGGTCCCCAACCCTCCCACCCCACCCTCGTGGTTACACCTTCCATTTCAGATGTCGTGACTCTTAAGTGTAAAGTGAAACCTCACGTTCCTGTTCAGCTGGCGTGTTCTAGCTACAGTAGCAAAAAGCTTTATTTCTCAAGTTCCGCTTTTAGGCGTCCGACTTTCGTTGAGGTTTGTGTTTGAAACCCTTGCAAAATTGACACTTCTTCATTTTCATATTATCCTCCTGAAATTGGCAAACGAAATGCAAAAGCTTGAAGAAGACGGAGGAGATTACGGTGACGTGAAGTACAAATTGCGGCATTTTACAAAGTTCAAAGTTTTACTATTTGTCACTGCGTTTTTTGCCGTATTGTCGATTATATTCATGATATTGTTCGCCATCGAAAAAGCCAAAGTTGGCAAACCTTCAACGCCTCAGAAATCAAGCGTTCAGATGTACTGCGGCACCAAGCACTGTCTGGATACTTCGTTAGGTAAGATCATGCATGATATTATGAGTGACCAGAAGTTGTATTATGATAAGTCACCCGGTAAGTCAATGTGTGTTGGCTCGCCAACGAGGCATTAAGGAGGTATTTAATGGTGTTGAGGCTTGCAATTTGAATTAAGATAGAATTGTTTGAAACTCAAATGCGAGTTTGTAGCGTTGCGTTACACACACAAACTTAACCTTTCCAGCAGAGCGTTTCGTTCTGGCAAGTTTCTTTTACATGTACGTACGGACTTAATTCTCTGAGATTTCGCGTAGTCGGCTTAAAATACGAAAGGAAAAGCCTCTGTTAGCAGGGCACACACAACCTACAATTGAAGCTTCAGCGAAATGAAATACAACAATACATCGTTCTTTCATTCACGGTTGGGTTAATTTTTTCTTCTGTTTGTGTTCAGTAGTTTTGTGGAACATTCCTAGAATGCTAAACAATGGTTGTTGATACATGTTTTCCGAGAAAGAACCCAGATTTGCATAAATGTATGTTTTAATCGGGATTAGCTATTTACTGAGTTACTAGCTAAACTAGACCCCAAACTCGAATAAACTTGATCATTATCCTATCTCCGTTTCATTTAGAGGTTTATACTTATTTTCTGCAATTATCTCGCTCGTTTCATTTAATAACTAAGTGCCGCATTTGTGCGGGAACTTGAGATTTTATGAGCTATTAAGATGACAAATATTGCAAGACCGGCGCTTACATTTCATTGTCGTTGTCATGGAGATGGCGAGGGAAATGCGTCATTTTCAAATTGTGCAATAGTTGGTGTGAAATGTTGTCAGGATTTTTACCGACTTTAATGCACGAACCTTCAAGGGCAATTGAAAAAGGTTCGAGTTATCGGGAGTTCGGGTTATCGAGAGTAAAAGTATACAGAAAATGACCTGAAGAGAAAGGAAAAGCTGTTTAAAAGCGAGGGTTCGAGGTATCGGGAGTCAGATTTAGATAAATAGGATAATATGACGTCATGATTGCAAAGGATGGTTGCCCTGGGTGACGTGTCGGATGGAAATTTTCGGGATAAATGATTTAGCTAGATCGATAACATGCAAAATGTATGAACATCAGCTGTAAATCCCAAAAGGAGTAACAAAAATGCATCGTTTTGACCAGAAGCCCATAATTTCAAAAGTACTCCAAATGGATAATGCGTAGCATTTGATTTTCCAGCTGGAATTTCCGGGTTTTCCATGTAAATGGTTAGCACCCCCTGTGGTCACGTCGACAGAGTGTAGAGGAGATGTACTCAGCTGAGGCTGATGGGGGAACCTTTCGGTACGATATTTCACTTTAGAAAAATCTCCGAAGTTTTTTCATGTACTTACTCTTTTTGTAAGCTCTTTTTCTCCTGGTGACTGTTCTATTTTTTCCTACTTAAACTGTGCACGTGTCGATCTGCTGACTAATTGTGAGTCATGATTGCGTTTACTATCATCCAGCTTTGAATCCGCCGTGTACTAAGAGCGTTACTTTTAATAAATCTCCATGTCCTTGAATGAAAGGAAATGGTGCAAACCTTCCAATATTTCAGCAGACGTTTACAATTCGTCGCCGTTTATATAGGTAAACGCTTTCTCTGATCCTTTTTACCCGATTATCAGTAATTTCTTTCATCCTCTTGTAGTACAGCAAGTGGATTGAAAAGGATTGAAAAAAAGAATGCGCAAGGCAGAACCAGGGCCACGCAGACATTCATCGCTTCTATACGGGGGAGTAGGTTTTCTATATCGCTTGCCAGTGACAATGTCAAACGAAGTTTTGAAAAACGACACGTCCAAACATACTAAGGACAAAAACTGTAAGAATATGCGTTATTGTAAATGTAGATTTTTTTCGTTGTTGTTGTTGTTTTTTTTTTTTTTCATTTTAAAATGGTTTCCTAGTGATGGTGCCTAATGATCTGCAAAGCCGTTTCAAATAAGCGAAAACTGTGGTAGCAATGCTAAGTTCTGCGATGGATAAAGCAAAATAGTCATTTCAGAGAAAAGCCAAATTGCACGTTGCTCCCAGTATTACTGTATGGGGAAATAATGAAAGTTCAACGTTGGCATAAAGGATGACAACTCGACACACTGTGAGAAGAGAACTCTGTCTTCATATGCAACCATCATTTAGGCCCGGTTCATACGTCGAACTTTACATGAGCCGAAGCTAATCATTTGGTTCGGTGCATGTAAAGATCGACGTATGAATCAGTTAGGATCGACAAATTTGTATTTGGGTCGACCCGCCGTTCTACCCGACTGCGCCAGTCGAATAGAACGGCAAAAGTTCGACTTCGATTCAGACGTCGAACTTTACATGTGCCGAACCAAATGCATACGTTAGGTATAAAGTATATAAATTATATCTATCCCAGAGGTCTGCGCGTTCCATCGACTTGGCATGCGCACAGGATATAATTTTAAACAAAATGCGGGAAAAGAGGAATGTGCTTGTTCTTCTTTTTCGAAAAAGCTAAATATACTTGTCTGAGATGCGAAAGATTAAAAAAAATCTACTCTTGATGTGCACACGCACTTCAAACCGACAGAAACTTTCCAATACAGGCTATATCAAAGGCGAAGCCTCAAGACTTCTCAGAACAAAATCTTCGAAAACAACATTTGAAGAAAACATTACTCTATTTAAACAGAGATTACGCCACAGAGGTTACCTCGATAACCTTGTGGATAAAACTCTTTCAGAAGTCAAATTCCGCGAAAGAATGTCGGCACTACAAAACAAACAAAAAACGCGCAAAAACATTTTGCCGTTTGTTACGGAATATCGCCCTTCTGTGCCTAAACTAAAACAATTCAGATGAGTAAATGGCACTTGATAGAAAATCAGCCTCTGCTAAGAGGGATCTTCAAAGACCCTTCGTAGACCTTCGTACAGAAAAGGGAGATCTGTTAAAGACGTACTCGTGAGAGCAAATTAGCTTTGAAGGTCATATTCTTCCTATCCCAACCGATAGGAGCCGTGTTTAGCCTGTCTCAGGGCCGTACCTAGGATTTTTTGTCTGTGGGGGCAGACTCCGCACACCCCTCACAGGGGTCTACCGTATGCAGACAGGGTTTCTAGTTGGACATAAATTTTGTTTTCACTCCTACACAGAAAGTTCCCTTTACGACGTTTAAAGAAAAAAAAAAAACAGACTAATGCTTTTTGTTTTAAATTGTCATGACTTTTTATGGAGTTAACGTCCTGTTTAGCTTGAAGCAAACATTGTCTCTCATTTTAAAACACAGCCTATGCACTGCTGTAAACAAAGGGAGAAAATCACTGAGCCTCCACAAATTCAAACGCACTATATCAGCGGAGCGAAGCATCTGCAAAAACATCTGCAATATGCCCGGTTCATACGTCGAACTTTACATGAGCCGAACCTAATACCTATTGAGGTCGACCCAAATAATTAAGTTCGGCAGTTGATTCAGACGTCGAACCTAACTGAAGTCGAACTTAATTAAAGTTTAAGTGAGAAAATAGTTTTCGTGGTCAGCGGCTGTTATTTTCACTCGGCAAGATTCAAAATGGTGGGAAAGATAAATTCTGACATGGAAGAGCTTGTTTGGTAAAATAATGAAGACAGGCCAAACACGGCGCCTATTGGTCGAGATAGGAAGAATATGACCTTCAAAGCTAATTTGCTCTTACGGCGGAGTACGTCTTTCAAAGATCTCCCTTTTCTGTGCGAAAGTAGGGAAGGGTCTTTGTAGATCTCTCTTAGCAGAGGCTGATTTTCTATCAAGTGCCATTTAGTCATCTGAATTGTTTTAGGTTAGGCACAGAAGGGCGATATTCCGTCACAAACGACAAAATGTTTTTGCGCGTTTTTTGTTTGTTTTGTAGTGCCGGCATTCTTTCGCGGAAATTGACTTCTAAAAGAATTTTATCTATAAGGTTATCGAGGTAACCTCTGTAGCGTAATCTCTGTTTGAATAGAGTAATGTTTTCTTCAAATATTGTGTTTGAGGCTTCGCCTTTCATATAGCCTGTATTGGAAAGTTTCTGTAAGTTTGAAGTGCGTGTGCACATCAAGAATAGATTCTTTTTTTTTTTTAATCTTTTGCATCCCAGACAAGTATATTTGGTTGTTTCGAAACAAGAGGAACAAGCACATTCCTCTTTTCCCGCCATCTTGTTCAGAATGAAGTCCTTTGCGCATGCCACGTCGATGGAACGCGCAGACCTCTGGGATAGATATAATTTATATAATTTATACGTAACGTATGCATTTGGTTCGGCACATGTAAATTTCGACGTCTGAATCAAAGTCGAACTTTTGCCGTTCTCTTCGACTGGCGCAGTCGAATAGAACGGCGGGTCGACCCAAATACAAATCTGTCGTTCCTAACTGATTCATACGTCGATCTTTTCATGCGCCGAACCAAATGATTAGGTTCGGCTCATGTAAAGTTCGACGTATGAACCGGGCCTAAGTGACCGGTTCTTCCATATTACTGCCAAAATGCCGGATGGCGTTTCCCGCAACTAAAGCGGCTATGACGACACAAACTGTCAGAGTTGCCCGATAGTGTGTTGCGGTTGGTTTTATTGATGTATGGAAACATTACGAAACACGAGCCTTAGAAACAAAACAAAACATTGCTCGTCACTCTGATTTTGAACTGAGTCACAAAAAGTTGAGCTTTGAACATTACAACATAACATTGAATCTTCGTTTGATAGCTGCAAATTTTCATTTTGAAAGAAGAAAAGCCGCGGAGAAAGAAAACATCTGTCCTTGTTACGTCAGACAATTTTTTTACGTACGCTGTTGATACGAACACCGCGGCTTTGGGGACAGCTCGTATGCCCATTGCAGCTTGTGGAAAAAACAGGCCGTTCAGGAAACCCAGAAATAAGTTCTTCCAAACCAAAAAAAAAAATTAAATTTAATTAAATATATATAAGTATATAAATAAATAAAATGAAAGGCATTCGCAGTAGTGATGAATCGTGTTCATCGTGCAGGTTCGTATAAATCAGCTGTTAACATATTAAGCGAGAGTCTTGTAACTCGTTGAGACACATAACTGGAAAGATAGATAGATAGCTTTATTAAAAATCCATTGCAGCCCAGAGGCTGGATTACGGACTGTACAATATCTAATGCTAAAATACGCGATAAGATAAAAAAACTATTATAAATAAAAAAATTACAGTATAAGTGGAAAGCTAAGTGGAGGCTCTTTGCAACCGTCCCTGTGACATGAGAGATTTTGTGGCATTCTTTGTGTGACTGTTTGTTGGGCTATGTTTACGCTGTACCGCTAAACGAAGACTGGAACGGATCAAAACCATGCCATTTGATATTTAGAGCAAATACATGGCGTAACCGAACAAGATGTTCACACCTTACCTCTTAGGATTCGACACCTGCCACTCGACAAATTTGTCATCGATCCTATAACTTGAGTTGGGGGGAAGGAAAAGCGAATATAGCCTCGCACTTGTCTTTTTAGGCCCTAAGCCGATCACTTGCAAGAAGGCGCAAGAGAAAACCTGTGGTATGTGTAGCTGAACGAGTCCAGCTGATGCATACGAAATTAGTCATTATCACCACACTCGCTTGCCAAAAGCTATACTGAACAATGAAAACAGAAGCCTTGGAACTGTTACGATTCCTCACCGTTATGTTTACAGAGCAATGTTCTGATGATGCCTCTGACACCTTCTCTAATGTCTTGTATCCTCCAATAGTACAGCAAGGGATTCAAAACCGAGGTCGAGAAAAGTAGGGCCGCGAAGACATTTGACGCCAGATCCCTGTATAGTTTTCGATATTCTGGTAAAACGTGAAACGCGATTGTACAACACAGAAAGGGGACATAGCCAAGGATAAAAATTGCGAGAATATACAGAATATTATAAAATATATAGAGGATATTACATGGCCGCTTGGAGATACGAAATTTCTCTTCTCGTGTTGAAAAAATATATTTTACGAGTGAGCGCAGCTCACACGTTATTTTCACGTGTGAAAATAACGTGCTATCTTCACGTGTGAAGATATCACGTTTTCGCGCGAAAGCTCACCTGGTATTTCACTGTTGTTTATATAATAGACCGTTTATATTTTCGCATGTCAAAATTGCTTTCATTTGTTTGTACGCGCCCTTGGCCCTAACGTCTCTTAATTTTGCTTTTCCTTGTGCCGACAAACGTGTTTAAAGTTAGTATATACCTTCAAACAACATCCTCCTTCAGGATGGCCGTTCCACACTACCTTTCTTGTTAATTTACTTTTCTCTCTTTTAGATACTCTGAAGCAACTGAACCAAAGCGCTGATCCTTGCAGTGACTTTTACGAATATGCATGTGGCGGCTGGCAGGACGAGAACGCCTTGAACCCTGGCCAGACGTCCGTTACTGGCTTCTCGTTGGTCATAGAGAAGAGCTACAATGTGTTGAAAGGTGCCCTGGATAATGCACAGAAAAATTATTCAAATGTAAGAACTTGTTAAAGGATAAAAATGAGTAGATATTCAGTGTAGGCTATTCTGAATTTTGACCTTGACATAGAGCACAATTGCGCCCTGTGTCCTTAGCTTGGAAACTGACTGCTGGTTCCCAATCTGATCCCAACGATTCCTCGGCGGGTTGAAGAAAGTGATGAGTGAAACAAGCCTTTAAGTATTTTTACCATCATTTTGGATATATTATTTACTTAAAGATAGCTGCTCTCTATCGGGAACTCGTGAGAGCAGACGCCTTTTCTTGCATTTGTTTCATCCAACAGGAAACGCGTCTGCCATCGCAGGCTATAAATCAATTGCACTGATTTAAGAGGCAGTCTCCGTTAAAACGTTCTGGTCATCCGGACTTAAAAGAATAGATTTCGCTCATTTCTCGTGTGTTGAGAGACTTTCATGCACTTAATCCAAAACTGCAATCCGCGTTATCGGATCCTTTCGCAATACTTAAAGGATCCGATCCAGCGTTAGGATTGTAAGTCCGAACGGCCAGAACGTGTTAACGGGTACTGCTTCTTTAAAATTGCCTGCTATGAGCGGGGACGACTAAGCTAAGTATTTTTGATCATGGCAATTCGCTCACAATGTCTTATTGCTGGCGAGCGTTAGCGAGACAGCACACTATTCTTGTCAATAGGGGAAAAAATCCAAAATTTTGTCGGATGTAAGACTCGAAGCTTGCGCAGTAGAGCATTATCCGGGATGGTTGAGACGACAATCATGCGCAAATCACATGGCTGACATATAATCCGGGATACACACCTCACTTTGCACTTAAGAATCGCACGCTGTCAGACGCTTTCGGTTACGAGGTGCAGTTGACGTTTGCTTTTGTAATCATTCATCAAGGTCACGAACGGAAAGATATCACTTTCCACGTGATTCACCATTGATCCGTTTCTTGACCTTGATGAATATTCACAAGCAAATGAAGACATCTAGCAAATAAAAATATTTAGAAATACTTACCTATTTGTTTTATGGCAAAGTCAACTGCGCCTCGAAACCGTCTGTGCGTAAGATCGTGGTAGTATTTTCCCGTGGAAAGTGATCTCAATTCTCAAGCGGTGGATCTATAAAAGCAGCCAAACACAAATTGATCTCTTTCCGTTCGTGACCTTGATGAAAGATTACAGAAGCAAATAAAGACAGCAAATAGAAAAAATACCGTGGAGGCTAAAAATTCAAAATCTGCGAACCACTCAACTGTGAAATCAAAGGACTCGTTGTACTTTTACACGAGTTCTTCGCCCGTGGAGCCCAATCATTCAAAATCTGTGGAGTTTGTGCAGAATAATTCGACCGTTGAGTCATGCTCTTTCGGTCCGTAAGTGTGTCCATTGAGGCAAAAGAATTGAAAACATGTCGATCGCTCGTCGAAGCGAACTGTGCAACTGTTAAATCAGATGATTGCTTCACTCTGAAATCAAACGACTCGTTGCACTTTCACTCGAGTTCTTTGCTCGTGGAGGCAAATAATTCAAAATCTGTGCCGTTTGAGGCGGCTGATCCGTCCACTTCACCAACACCCCCATCCCACAAAAAAGAAGCGTTTTCAACATTTCTTCCCCAATGTGGGTTATACAAATCACTAAACCTGCCATGACCCATTTTCAAAACCAATGCTTGCTGTAGTCATGATTTTTACAACTCATCCAACTGAAACCTACTCTCCCTACCCTCAAAGTCGACCCCCTTTTCCAAACCCATTTACTGTTTAATTAAATCCCCACAACTTTATCCCCCTTCGCCAGCACCCACTTTCATATTGAAATCACTTGTATATAATATATAGTAGGGGACACGTTCTGAGAGAAATAGAAACTGATCTTGCTGAGCGGTTTCTTGTCGCCATACGTGCGAATTATATCGGACATTTGGTCAAGGAATTCAAGATATTTCGGACACAATCAATGGAGACCCGGGGGCAGATAGTAGAGACGGAGGCAAGAGTTTGTGGGCGCAATCGGGACGCGCGAAAGTGCCCAAGAATGGCAATGTCTAAACAAATACTCCTAACAAGTCCCATAAGAAATATCAGGAAAACGTTAAGGATATTTGACATTTTGGTATTGGGTTTGGAGGGTTGTTCCTTTGAGTAGGAAAAGAAAACCGGCCAAGCAAATTTATGCTCGATGGCATTGGTAAAGGATCACTTGAGATCAACAGAAATAAATTGGAAGGAAACGGACGTTGAACAGCGTTGAACCAGCCGCTTTGTAGAAGTCGTCTACTCAGCTGAATCAGTGGGCACTAATAAAAAGCTACTGCTTCAGTTCATGCTTCGTGCTGATACCCTTATGTCTGGGATTGAATGCGATTACAAATTTTACAATATAGTTGGTGGGCTTGCTAAAACCGGCCAAGCCAATGCCTTACGGATCACAATGCGTTTTTTTGCCATCTCAAATCCCTTATATAGCGTGTTGTGTCTAAAGTTAGACACGTGTACAGTAAACGCATACGGCGCCTATCTGATGTTTATAATGACAGGTTTACAGTAAGTCCTATCCGCAAAATTTGCAGGCTCGTTGATCGCGAGCGCTGCCATAACATTGCGCTCGAAATTTTGCGCATTTTTTAAATTTTCACAAGACCGGTGTATAATATTTCCAGTTCTCGTCGACTGCCGTTTACTACTCACTCCAGGCTTTACAATTAAGTCACAATACATGTAGCTGCGTTCAGTCCTTGACATATCTCATTAAATACTTCATTTGTCTCAAATTTGCCTCACCTTCTTATCCTTTTCTTGACGTTAGAATGAAGCTGTTATGAAGACGGTGAAGTTTTTCAATGTCTGCAGTGACGTGGCGGCCGTTGAAGCCGAAGGAGACACTCCACTGAAGAACCTTATTAACGAAATGGGAGGGTGGAATGTGACGGGTAATATGAAGCCTCTAGCGTCGTTGAGCATCACACAAAGGATCGGCAGCGTATCCAGTGAATTGTTCATCAAGCCATTCATTGATGTCAAAGTGTTTATCGATCCTCACGATTCTAACAAACATATACTACAGGTTAGTTGCTTTTCTTTCTACATGATGTGCCTTACCAGAGCAGGGAAGGGATGACCTTTTGTTTTCATCAGGGACTTAAGAATGACGGTCGGTGGCTGGAGGTGTGGTGCTCTTTGCCTTATGTTTTTTTTTTCTCTAGCCAAGATATTCGGCCCCTAAAAAGGTCATCTGGGTCGTTCACTGGGTTATATTGCACATAGGGAAAGTGTACGTCATGGCGTTTTTAACCTCTTTTGTTAACAAATTAATGAAGCAAGACCTTCACTTGGCTACAAAATAATTCTAGAACAACAGGAGGGAATTAATCAACTCAATTATTGACAGGAACAACTCGTGATCTTTTTAGTGCATTTTGGAGACAAAAATGCGAGGACCTTGAAAAACGTTAGCCTAACATTTTTCAAGTTTGACAATCCATTCTGATCTACTCTGTCTCTGGCCAGAGGCACAAATCGACACTTTTATTACACTGTGTGATACATGTAATTTATGGCAAAACTAGAAAATTGTTTTGTTTGTTTCTTTTTGTTGACAGAAAAACGTGTTTTTTATTTGTTTTTTTTTCTAATAATAACCCACAGCAAATTGCAAGTCAAGGTGTATTATACAAGAGAACGCATTTTTTTGAATTCTTGTCATAATCAGATTATATGTTGGCATGCAAGAATTATTTGAGACTGATCTTGCGTCGGAAAACTCGTGCAAACCGGCATGATTTATTTTCGTTTAATTTCTTTCAGTTTGGGCCTGGCGAACTAGGCATGGTCCGCTCCTACTACGCAAGGGACAACAAAGATTATGAAGAGGTAAGTAGTCAAGACCAGTCATGCAATAACGCCTTTTCCAAACTACTTTATATAGGAAAAACAAAACGGTTTTAGCACTGAGCAGGCGTATCCAGGTCGATCAGTTAGAACCCGTAATCCGCGCTCAAGTCCTCTTTGACTACTAGCTGGAATTTGTTAAATGGCTAAACCATGAGTTACTCTGGTTGTGTTTATGCGGCGTTTGACTGCAGCCTAGAACGATGTCAAACTCCTTGGAAAAGTCAATAACATTGTTTGGATTAGGCATGTGGGCTAGAAATCTCTGGGACGCTTTGAGATGTTTACAGCGGAGAGAATCATTAACTGTTTTTTTTTTCTGATGCGTTGAATTTGAAATACCGTAATGGTTAAAAGCTCTTTAGGAGTGATGCGTTAACTTTGTTCGGTTCTTGCTTTTTTAGATCCGGAACGCTTATAAAACGTACATGAAAAAGATCGCCAAGATGCTAGGAGGTGGTCCTGACTCTGACAGACAAATGATGGAAGTTTTTGAGCTTGAAACGCAGTTAGCTATGGTCAGTGAATAATGATGTTTCTTTCCACGCATTTAATCGTAAAACTAAGTTAATCTCTGGGGTGTCGTCCCGAATTGTCTTCCATATGGCATCCTTCAGACAAAAGGTAACCTTCATTGGGCAATGGAAGTAATACTTGTTTAATTGTGTTGTTTGACATAATAATGGTTTATTAACGAAAAAAACCATTGCACCGGCCAAAAAAGTGAATTGCAGTAAATTTACAAATGTTCAAAAGTACATATCACTAATTAGGGACTTGGTTTCAATAGTGTATTCACGACCGGGCATAGTAATTATAAATGTTAAATCCAGTGCCAGCCATTTTGCTTTGTTCAACACTGAACTGGAAAGAGTGCACTCTGTAAAATATATTGGTGTCAGTGTCGACAACTAGTTAACCTGGGATAACCATGTTAAGCATAAGGCAGCTAGAACGTCACCCGCAAGGATCAGAAGAAGGATCAGTGAAAGGTCGAAAGCCTGATTCACATTTATAAGTCAGTAATTCGAACCTACTTTTATTACAAATTGTTGTATTGTTTGGTACACTACAGGTGACACACAAATGGAAAATCTGCAAAAGCTCTAAAACCGCGCAGCACGCATCATGGTGCCTCCTATTTAAAAAGATCTAGAGGTGATCTCGGAGAATTAGGTTAAACGTTCGTCTCAAAGGTTCATGCATAAACTGGACTCCTACGCAGTTGGCACCAGCAAAGCCTCAAACTAGTTTCCAATTATTGCATTTAAGAGTCATTGTCAGAGAAAATCGGGCGGTGCCAAAAGATTGGGGTCAGCCGATTTCCTTTATTTTTTCAGCATTAAGAACCAAGCTGATAAGATTAACTTTGGTGACATTAACAAGATTTCCCGGCTTTTCACTCTCGAGATTGACCACCCCCCTTGTTTTTGGCCAAGGGAAGCCGTAAAAACCACCAAAAACAATGGCAATTTCTCTTTTTTTCTGAAGCTAAAGTATTTTATAATAAACGTTTTGGATGCATAACATCAAGTTTTTAGTGTAACGGTAATTATGCCCAAGGGGTTTAATCCGGGTATGTTGCGTGACTGTAACAGGGCAGCGAATTTCGGCGATTTTCTAAGCCCATTTTCTTGAAAGTGCGGCGGTTTATTTGTTAAATAATTCCATTTTACAATAGTCTATACCCTTCTAAGTCAAAAGAAAAAAAGTATTGATTGGTACAAGAAAGTCTTCTTAGAGGAAGCCTGTTTTCGCGAACGTGATTTTGCGGTATTTTGCATAAAGCATGTAACCTTGCTTTTTGGTAATGGCCTTTAAATTGTAACTTTAGACGGCTGAAAACTTCATCACCCTTATAAGAAAAAAATAATTTGGTAAGGATACTGCAATGAAAAGAAATCAACCTTACTTTTGAACAGCGGAAACCGTTGCAGTCGTACACGTATGATACAAATTATAAAGCAGACATATTAATTAGAATTAATTATAAAGAAATGAATGGACGATTTTTAAATTGTCTGTGCGACGAATTTTCAGTCATATAAAGTTTCAGGAGAATACTTTTTACTTGGTTTTTGCAGAAAATGGTTGTTGGCCAAAATATGAAATTAAGAAATTAATAAACGACTTACACGTATTGGTGGTTTTCACCTCACACATCGTCACGCAAGTAAAAAAAAAATTAATTCCTCAACCATTCAATAGCTAAAGTCAAGAAATTGATATTTTGGAGAAGAGTGATACGTAAACAACGTGTGAAAGCCACGGGGCTGTGCGATATCTCATAATCGAGTTATTCGAGAAAATGTACCACGGAAAATTACAGAGTTTAGTATGGGACGCCATTTTGGTGGACACCAACATAGCCACCAATATGGCGGCCGGAAACCAGCAAAAACATCTGGAGTTCACTTTGGCTACTTCTCCCTGCTGAACTTTCACACATTGACATAGACGTTTCTATTACATGTTAGCTGATCAGACCTAAAAAAACACGAGTCAAATCGATGTTTTCATGTACGTGACATGTTTAGAGCAGCTGAATCCTTCTGTCACGCAGTAGGCAAAAATCTAAAATTCAAACTGCTCTATTTTCAAAACGAAGAATGCTATCCTGCTGAAAACAAGCAAGCCGATTGAAATTTATATTTTCTTTTATGTGATGAAGATAAAAACCCAAAATTGCGTTTTGTTATGACGTCACGTGAAAACCAAGAATAATTGTAGCTGCGTAATTTGGGATCGAGCAACATCTATAAATTTGTATGTCTCGCGCGCTGCTGGGTTATCAGGTTTCATTTACGACTCGCCGAAATTTGCGTACTTTCGTTGTACCAGACTTGCTTTAAAATATGAACTGTTCGTTCGCTTCACAAGAGTCACCTTGTAGTTCTTACGGATCTAGTACAAATGTTCTGCCGCTGGATGCTTGTAAAGAAGACATAATACCACAGTTACTGGGACTTGGTGTGAGTAGCAAGCGAGGATGGCGATCCGAAGGAATAGAAATCACTGAGAAGGAGCTCATCTTGAACAGAGCAGGACACTTCGATTTATCTCAAGACAGAGTAGCAGCCATGACCATCTGTCCTAAACACAGAAGAGACCTGACAGTCGACTGGAGAGGTCGTAAAAGTTCGACATGTTGCTATCCATCGCACGAAGGTCAACGCAAGCAGGTCAAGGACCCACGCCGTGTCAATTACGCAACGTCCAAGGAAATCTTTGCTTTACACAATGCTGCTGTCCCAGTTGGGTCCGGTGAGTGTCTCTTATTACTTTAAAATCTTTTTGTCGATCTTACCTGGTAAATTACGTTTCCAATAAATATCACGAAAGGCTCTAGGCTCTAGGCGTATCGAGTATGACTATTGTAGTGAAAGCGCTGGCATCAAATTGCAAATTTTAAGGCTCCACTATGGGCCTCTTCATATGAGCCCGGTTGACCGGGCTGACTCGGTTTCCGAGATCTCGCCTCACCTCTAAATCCTTTGTAAAAGTTTTCAATGTGTTCATATGAGAGGGCGGGCTGGCTCGGTTCCCGAGATCTCGGTAAGCAGGCTGGAAATTTTGTCATATGAACACATCATCCCGGTTACCGGGATGAACGGCGGTATGAATTCTAGCGGTCCGGATGGCATCGTCTTGCATTGCCTGCTGTATTTTCCACATCATAAGCATCCCATTTAACTGCAGTGATACAGCTTTAAGAGTTACCGATGCCAAGATAGGCCCGAAAGTTAAAATGTTTGTGTTTCGCTATGTTGCTTTGTTTCCCAAATTTGGCGCCAGAACTCGTACCCAGGATCTTTGACCTTTTCTCATCTCGGAAACAGGTCTGAAATTTCTCATATGAACCCAAGGCAAAATTCATCCCGGCAACCGAGCCAGCCGGTCAACCTGGCTCATATGAAGAGGCCCTATATCAATAGAAGCGCGGGGGTTGGGGTAAATTTCCTTGGATGTGCCATAAATCAAACAAGGGTTAGCCATCCTTGGAGACCCAGGGCAGTCAGTCGGGTCGGGAGATTGGCGCGAAGAAAGTTTTCAAGCACAGACTGACTGCCCCTTCAGGGCGGAAAAACGTAATGAGCATGCGCGAACTTTTTTGCCCAGATCCCCTGGCCGGGTTTGAAAAATGGCGGGATTTCAAATAATTTATTGCCTAAAAATAAAATGTTTCCACTCATAACCTGGAAAGAACGGGCAATTTGTCTTCAAAAGTTGCAAGCTGTGGTTATAACTTTGTCGTTAGTAAATTTTCTCGAAGAATACCTCATAGTAAAACGGACTTTAATGACATTGATTTCCTTGCGTTGTACTGGAAATGTGCATCTTTTTCGAGATGAATTCACAAAATGTGCTCATATAAGGAAGTTCCTGGATATATAAGGTCCAGAGCTCCACTGTGGACACAAAAACAACATATCTTTGAACAGTGATTTGCCCAAAAAAATTAACGCTTGCCCACAATGTGTTTGAAGTCACTGAACTTTGTCGCACTCGAGCTGATATTTTAAAACCCTCGCTCGATCGGACACTCGTAGTTTCGCAGATCACTAAAATTAATATAAACAAAATCGTCAATGTAGAATTTATTGCGCTGCCTTTATGTGGGCAGAAAAAGGTCAATCTTTATCTAGTAAAATCTTCCCAAAAATCGGTTTCAAAGCAACTATAGTTTTTTAAACTTGCTCATTTCGCGCAGATATATAAATTTTGCTTTGTGTTGTCAAGTTGAACACGCATAACATCCGTCAAAAACCCACGCGTAAGTAGGATTTTCTTCAAACAAAGTTAAAGTTACATTATTTCAAAAACTTCTTGCTGACAATGAAGAAATGAATTTTCTGTACGAAAACAACCTACCTAAAGACCTTAAAACCAAAAGATCAGTTGCAACTTGGCAGCCAAGCCATGATTCACCATTTAGCTATTTTAACCTTAACTGGTCCGTGCGAAGGTCTTCGTTTAAGCAAATTAAATTCAGCCGATCATTAGAAAATACAGAAAATTGCATATAAGGGTTTGTTTTGGTCGCCTCAGTCAAATCCAGCTGTAGCCGTTGTTTACGGGAAAAGAGTCAATTGTTTTGAAGTCACTGCCGGCTGTGGAGAATGTTCGCCTCCAAGATAAACAGTGTTCTCCACCACTCACGTTTGGTTTTAAAGGATTTATTCAACTAATTTGATCTCACAGTTAGTCACCGTTTCTCAACTCACACGCGTTCTAAAAAGTAACAATTTGACACTACTATTTGTACAGTATAAAGCGTCCTGGATCACGTAGCGATTTCCGGCGTCTATCAAAAGACTACTTATGATTGGTTCGTTCGAATCACACCACAAACGATCTTATTTCACGATAACAACAATTACTCAAATGCTAAAATAATCAAATCTCACACAAAAACAATTAGCTTCAGTCTCCAACACCCTCCCCCCATATGATTTCCGCTCAGGGAACATATGTTCTGCCTTGAGACTGAAGTGTCAATATCTTAAATTTGAGTAATAAAACAAAATGTTCAAAGTTCTATGCTCGATACTTGATTTCTCTACACTACTCAGTCATTCAGGTCTCAACGAGTGTATTCATCCCCGAAGAGGATAAACACAAGAGAACATAAACATTCAGAATAAAAACTAATGTTCAAATAAGTTCGATAACATCAATGAAGAAAAGAGTTCACAGTTTATGGTTCGTATTCCGCAAGGTCCTGAATTCTAGCTCTAGCAGCAACTGCAGCATCCCGTCTAGTTCTCGGCCTGAATAGTGGAGCGCTTGGGTTCAGGTTTGCTGTGGGCGTGCACGTAGGTGTGTCAGCAGCTCTATCACAGGACAGCTCAAGTGGGTAAAGATGCTGTATAGGGCGATCGAGCACACTGTGAGCGGTCTTCAGTTGCACTGCGCGGATGACGCCGTCCTTTCCGGGATAGACTTGCTTCACTGTGGCCAAATGCCAGGTACCACGATTTTTGGTTTCCGTTTTCACGATGACGACGTCTCCTATCTTTGGTTGGAACGTTGTCACTTTATGAGTCAGGTTGTGCCTTTCGCGTAATGCCGCTACGTATTCTCTCCGCCAACGGTTCCATAGATTATCCTTGCAAGTGATAAGAAATTTGGCTCGTCTGCGGAGGCCTTGATCGTTGATTCGCCATGTCTCTTCGTCTGGCAACTGATTGGTGCGTTGAAAAAGGAAGGTTGAGGGGGTGAGAATTGGTAGCTCAATGTCATCTTCCACATAACTTAGCGGCCGTCGGTTGATCTGCGTTTCGACATCGAGTAGAACTTCATACATTCATACAATGACTTTATACATAGCGGACTTCACTACGCCAATCAAACGCTCGAACTGACCTCCCCACCAAGGAGCTCTGCTCAGGTTGAACTGCCATACAATATCGTACTTCTCTAGGAGTCCCTGCAGTCGCTCGTCTTGTCTTAGTTGGCGAAGCCATTTAGCAGCTTTGATGAAGGTCTTGCCATTGTCTGAGTATATCTTCCTTGGTCTGCCACGTCTAGCTATGAATCTCTTCAGGCAGGGAATAAATGACTCTGTTTCGAGATTGGGAACAAGTTCCAAGTGCACGGCTCTAGTCAGACTGCAGGCAAATAGTGCGAGATAGGCTTTGCCTTCACGATTAGCGGTCTGCCTGTAACGAATGGGTTCGGCAAAATCGATTCCTACCACTTCAAATGCTGTCCCTCCTTGAGTTCGGTCACTGGGTAGGAGGCCTGGGGGCGGGGCAGTTAGTGCAGTTGCTTGAAACCTTTTACATCCCCAGCAGTCTTTTCTCACTGATTTCACAAGGCTTCGCAGCTTAGGTACCCAGTACTTTTTTCTCACTGCTGCCATAGTCAATCCTACACCACCGTGGAGGGTCTCATAGTGTACCTTCTGAACCAATTTCTTGGTAAACAGCGCTCCAGAGGGCAGGTATATAGGGTACATCCCTTGGCACTCCACTAGGCCTTCATGGTTGACTTGTAAGTTAAGCTCTCTTTGTGTCTGCTCGTAGTGGGGCGTTAAGCGATCTCTTTTCTGCACGCGACAAATCCACTGCTTCGTTACTGCTTCGATCTCTGCTGTAGATAGGGGGCCGGATAGTTTCATGTGGCTTCTACAGTTGTGTGCGAATCTTGCGATCCAAGTACCTATTCGCAAGGCTTGACGCAAATTATACCTCTCGAGTAGCCGGTCCATGTCATCAGGGACTTCTTTTGTTAGAGTTGTGTTGAGTACTTCACGTATCATCTTAGCTTCTTCCTATGAAGCTGCCGAAGCGGATATCAATGGATTGGGGGGCCACTTCTCTCGGTCTGACAGCCACTCAGGTCCCTTCCACCACAGTTCAGTCGTTTTCCCCCCTCTGCTTCCCAAGTCAGCTGGATTATCTTGAGTTGGCACGTGTCTCCATTGGATCTCTGGGCGCTGATGAATTTTGCTCACTCGGTTTGCAACAAACTGCTTGTACTGGCCGTTCCCACAGATCCAATGGAGGGCAACTGTACTATCCAACCAGGCATAGACTGTTGGAGTGGGTAGGCCATCTAATGTATTTCTCACATTCGTCACCAGGTTAGTGGCCATGTGGGCTGAAATGAGCTCTAGGCGGGATACTGTAAGGCCCTGTTTGGCCAAGCGACCCTTGGCTGCGACAAGGCGTTGCGTAGTTCCGGCCTGTTGCCGCACCACGGCGTAAACTGTGGCGCCTACTCCATGTGTGCTAGCGTCACCAAACGCGTGCAGCTCCAATTCTAATACAGGTTCACGGTGGTTCACAACGGGACGGGGTACTGTCTCTCCAGTCGGTAGCGTGTTTTGCCATTATATTACTCTCTCCATTAGAGGTCTGCTTAACTCAGCGTCCCATGGTAGTTTTTGGTTACAAATGTCGCGGTAGATCATCTTCCCTTGCAATGTCAGGGGTGTCACTAAACCCAGGGGGTCGTGTATCTTAGCTAGCTGCTTCAGTACTTCTCTCTTTGTTGAGGGGGTC
Source organism: Pavona decussata (assembly GCF_977016875.1). Lineage (NCBI taxonomy): Eukaryota > Metazoa > Cnidaria > Anthozoa > Scleractinia > Agariciidae > Pavona > Pavona decussata. The sequence continues at coordinate 2,267,971 of NW_028145469.1, read as the reverse complement.
TCGCCTTGAGGAAAAGGGACAGTAAGCGTATCTGTTGTTTTATCCCATGGCAATCCAAGTACCTTGGAATCAGTCGGCTGTGCACCCAGCTGCTACTTAGCGAACGTCAACTCGTTACTGACTTCTTCTGTATCCCGGCTGTCTTCCAACTCAGTCATGTTGGAGCTCCATTTGTGTAAAGTAAACTTCGCGTCGCTAAATATCTCAATGGCACAGTTTTTTCTCTCTTTGGCCTTTTCCAGGGTAAAACCACCACTCAGAAGATCGTCCACGTACAGGCTTTTTCGTAGACTTTCAATCATTTCGGGCATTGCGTCTTTCCAAGAATCCATATGCTGTTCGATGACTCCTCCCAAGAGGAACGGGGAACATGTCAACCCAAATAGCGCACGGGTAAACCTGTACGTCTCTAAATCAGAATCTTCGTTCACTCGCCAGTGAAAGCGGAGGGCATCACGCTCTTGCTCTTTAATTCGAATTTGTAAGAACGCCTTTTGAATATCACCAAATATGGCTACAGGGAAGAAACGTTGGCGGACAAGGACATCCCACAATTTGTTCTGAAGCGCAGGGCCTGGGTATAAGCACTCGTTCAAAGATGGCGCATTAGGGCTGGCTCTCGCAGACGCGTCGTAAACCACTCTTAATTTCGTGCTTGCAGCGTTGTGGCGTATCACAGGTTTGTGAGGGATGTAAAATTCTCTCCCCTTGACTTCTTCTGATGCAGTTTCAATGATGTTAGTTTCTAATTGTTCCCGGATTATACCGCCATAGTCGTCAGTGAGGTTGTTGCGCTCAAGTTTCTTGATCAAGGTAGAAAGGCGGCGTAAACTTCCCTGTTTATTTGATGGCAGAACTGGATGATTGCCTCGCCAGGGTAGGCCCGTTTCGTACCATCCCTCAGGTGAACGTTCGAGCTGTTCCTTAAACTCTGCGTGTACAACGCCCTGGTCATGCTCTGGTGCGTCTGCTAGCCCCAGGATGTCAAGCCTGCAGAGGTCCTCATAGTCACTTTGTGATGTTTGCGTCAGCAACATTGTGTTGTGGTCAAACTCTGATCCAGGGCTCATAATAAACCATCCAAGTTTTGTTTTTTCCGCCACCGGTTCTCCGTCTCTCCCAATTTGAGGCTTCGTATTGGTTTTAATGCGTGCATATTCACCGCTTCCTAATACGACATGTACCGGAAGTTGCTCCTTAACGTCACGGTCTGCGATTTTGACTCCCTGTAAATGCGGATACTTGTCTATCAATTGTTCGTACTTGGGGTTGTCAATTGATAATAGCTCTCCTTTATTAACCTTCGTTAGTTTCACACAGAACTGGTAGTTCCCATCCAAAGATTCCACTACGGTATCGTACACTTCCAGTTTCGTGACTTGCGAACTGATCAGCATGTCTACACGTTTTGTTTTCGTTTCGCATGGTGTTTTCTTAAGTAGATCCAACAGCTTTGCAGATGCATACGAGCTCCCCGCGCCGGTATCTATCAACGCGCGACAAGCTATCCCATCAACTTTCACCGTCACGACTGGCAGAATACCTTCATTGTTTTCACTGGCTGTCATCAACGTCTGCCTCCCGCTGTCTGTTTGGTCTCGATCACATATCGAAGTATGGTGACGTTTACGACAGTGCTGACAGGTAGCCCTGCTAAAACATTCTTCAGCGTGATGATTTGGTGTAGCGCAATTGAAACACAGCCTTTTCCTTGCGAGAAATTGTTTACGCTCGTCTAGAGTTGAGATCTTTTGGCACTCAGATGACTTGTGGCCTCCGTCACCACAATAAACACATTTGCTAGGTTTACGTTCTTGGCCTCGTGCTTGAAAGAGCTTGTTCGAGCGCTCTCGTCTGCGATGAAGTTGCTCTGATGTTTCTCTTTCCATTGCCTTCACGTCGACCGGGTTTCTTCTTGTCCACAGTCTCACCGCCTCTGACAACTGGGCGAAATCCCACTTTTCCCAGTCTGGATCCATTCGAACCAGATCTCCACGAATTGCTGGTAATTTGTCCAACGTCATCGGTACGTTTCCATTCACTTGCTCTAGTTTGTTCATCGTCTCCAATGCCTGGACGCAGTACGACAACTTCTCGCTAAACTCACTTATCTTCTTAGGATTCGCGCTCGTGATAACCGGGAGATCCATGATTTCCTTTACGTAAGCCTTCACTATTTCTGATTCTTTTCCATATCGGCTTTGAAGTATCGACTTGGCTCTGTTGTAGCCTTCTGAGGTAAACGGCAAGGCTTCCACAGCGTTTTTAACCTTCGATCCAAGCAACCCACACAAATAAGTGAATTTATTAATGGATGCAATATCCGCTTTGTCGATCGTCTCCGTGAATTGACCCCAGAACTTTGGCCAATCCAAGAAAGAGCCTTCGAACCTTTCAATTTCGATCTTCGGTAGTTTCGCCGATGTTTGTTTGGATGACGCACCTCCCTGATTTTCTTGCATGAGGTCGGCCTGAAGCTTAATCTTCCTTTCATGCAGTTCCTTTTCAAATTTCAGTTGGTCTTCTCGTGCAGTCATCTCGTCTTCACGTTTTCTGTTTTCGAGCCATTTGCGAAGTCGCCCAACTTCCTCGTCCGCTTTGGACAGTTAAAGATCGACCTCGGCATTCCACGAGCCTATTTCGGAGAGATCTTCCTTTGCTTCGATTTTTAATGCTTCTAAGCTTCGCTTTAACTGGTCCGCTTCAGAGATCGTAGATATGAGTGCTCCCGAATGTCTCTCGATTGCTTCTACTGTTCCTGAACTTAGTACTTGCTCTGTTCGCTTGGCATGGATTGCCAGTTGTGTTAATTTTGTTTTCAGTTTTCCCTTTGTTTCTTCGAGTTCCATCCTCTGTCGGCGTTATGTTAAATGGAATTCAGGACAAAATAATACTCACACTCCTATCGGTAGTTGTCCCGTCGGAGGTGCCACTTGTGGAGAATGTTCGCCTCCAAGATAAACAGTGTTCTCCACCACTCACGTTTGGTTTTAAAGGATTTATTCAACTAATTTGATCTCACAGTTAGTCACCGTTTCTCAACTCACACGCGTTCTAAAAAGTAACAATTTGACACTACTATTTGTACAGTACAAAGCGTCCTGGATCACGTAGCGATTTCCGGCGTCTATCAAAAGGCTACTTATGATTGGTTCGTTCGAATCACACCACAAACGATCTTATTTCACGATAACAACAATTACTCAAATGCTAAAATAATCAAATCTCACACAAAAACAATTAGCTTCAGTCTCCAACACGGCAGTTGTCGTTCTCTACTTCACAGCGAGTGAAAAGGACAATTTGCGTACAGAAAGTTATTCTTATAAAGAACAGAAACTTTTACAGTGCACTGGAAAACAAAAAAATGGAATGAAAATGAAAAAAACTCCGACTACTATTACTTGAGCAACAGAAAAATGATCCTGAGTAAGCTTGCTGGCCTTCTATTTCCGAGAAAGTTTAATAAGCGCACAAGTTTGTTCACTCTGATGCGTTAAAACAGCAATATGATTCTTTGACTGACGACAAAGATAAAGCTGGTTCTGCAAAGGTAATAAATCTGGGTGTTTAAAAAAAGTAACCGTAACTACTAATAACAGAATACAAGCGGATTTTAATTCAACCCGGAGAAATCAACTCATAAATTAATCGGATGCACAATTAGAAACAAAATACTCGCCTCTTTAAAAATGTTCAAAACCTTTTATTCCACCTCAGACTGACGGAATGATCCATTTTTCCTTTAACATTGATTGTTCTGAATCCAAAGTAATTTTCAAAAAGCACACATGTCAAATAAAAATGCTTTCCAGGGAGCAAACGTTCGCACCTCGTGCATTTCACTCAGAACTCCAGCAAAAAAAAAAAACACAGTCAACACGATCAGTCAACACACAGAAAAGCCCGCCTTGAGCCTGCGGTAAGGGATGCGCAGAAGCTTGCGGAGAACGTTTTTACGCCCTGAAGACTCCGAGGATGGGGTGAGCAAGCAAGATACTTTTATTCAGAACGGAAGCTAGCCTGCGAAGCGCAGACGTATTTCCGGTCGTCGCTTGTCTCCCTCCGAAAAATAACGGAGGGAGAGAAGCGACCACCGGAAATACGCCTGCGCTTCGCAGGCTAAACGGAAGCCTTTTTTGCCACAAAAAGTCTTTTCAAGAGTTGTCGTGACAGAAGCTACAGTGTGACACGCCTACTTGAACAGGAACTATAAACTACAACTGTAAACGGTTTTCAGATTATTTTAGAACAGGAAAATTTTTTCAAATAAAAATAATCATTCATCTCGCGCTATTTTCTTAAAATGTTTTAAGTGCTCGTACTTTTCCACTGTCACTGATGACAAGATTGAAACTCAATGTCTAAATTTTAGCTGTCCCACAAACTATGTATAGAATTCGATTTTTGGGGTTTGAATTAAGAGTGACATTTTTAATCTTTATCTATTTCATTTGTATTAGCTATTTGTGTAAAGTGTCGCACTGAGCATTACAGACTACGCCATGAAGAAGACTCTGAAAGAGGAAGGGGCGATCAGGAGGTTGTATACTTGCTTTCTTTAGTCACGCAATTTAAGCTAGGCATCTGAAACACTTAACAACAGGTTTAAATATTTAAAAACCTATCCAAGACTGTAAACGAAAACAAAAGAAGAATAACAGAAAAATCGTGAAAGAAACGTGGATGGGAAACTCGGGGAAGGGAAGGGAATTTGGAACAAAAATATCATTTGCTGGGAAGCTAGGAACTGAGAACGAAAAAGCGATAGATAGCATTGCCAACGTTAATGTCTCTTTTTTCAGTTTGAAAATAGATGGAGTTAGATGGACTAGCTATCCCCACCCTAACGTTTTTTAGCGACCTGCAAGCTTGATGCAGTCCAACCAGTACCACTCTTCGACGGCCACTTTTTGAGGGGGCGTTGTAGAGAGTGTCCTTTATGGGGGAGGGGGAAGGATGTAAATGTGACACAAAGATTTTTATTTTGGAGAAAGGGAAGAACATTTTTACTTTCATAAATGCCTGCTCTAACATATTATTACGTAACAAATCTATCAATTAAAAAAAATTATTAAAACAAAAATTATAATAAAATAAAGCGACTAAGGTATAGTGAGTACATTAGTTTTGTATAGATCGCTTTCAGTTGAAACTTCTATTTGTGTAGATATCATGACTAGTAAACTACAATAAAAGAGACGCGGCAAATCGACGTTTGCTGTTTGCCGTGATTCTAAATCTCTCTAATGTAAGGACGAGGGGTAGGCTCTGGTACCGGGAAAGGTTTGAATGCAATAGAGAGAAGAAGTCGTTACGTCACGTCACGTTGCCATGGTCCTAAAATTTTTGGATGACAACAAATCGAAAATTCGGTTTCAGGTTTTAGTCTGTTTGCAACTTTTAGTGGTTTTTACTCGTTAAGGAGTCCTGTAACTCCCTTTTCTGTAACTCCATTCTCGGTAACAACGTAACAGAAAAATTATGGAAATGTAGTTAATATCCCTTTTATTGCACTGACAGTCTTAAGTGGCTAGTGATGAAGATGTATTTGAACTGCCGCAGCAGAATGAAGATCAGGGGGTTCTGGTAACGTCTAATGCAGAACAAGAGATGGTTTCATCATCATCACAATCATCCCAACAAAGTATCCCAGAAGAAGAAATCAGTATCTGGTCCGACGAAGTAGAGGAACAGCAACAGAGAAGGCAGCTACTGAACAATACCATTAGTAGTTTATCTGGAGGAAGAATTTCAACTATTCTGTCAACTTTGAATACGTCTTGGGATGATATATCGACAACATAGCAAAAGTACTATCTGCGAAAGGCCAAAGAAAGCATCTGCACAGCACTTTCGGTCCTTAGTCCTGGACAGGAAGAGGAATTATGGATCACTCTTCGACAGGAAAGATTAGTAAATAAGGATTCTGCTGGTGCCACTAGACGTAGAAGTTTTGATCCGAAATCTGAGCTAATCGACGTTCTGATCAAGTCATATAACCATGCCGAGTCGTGGCAAACAAAACGACAGATACTCTCTCTCTTTGCCAATGATTTTAGCAGGTCCCAGTTGATGAGCATGATACCAACACTTTCAAAATGGCGAATAGATGAAGCTCGATAGCATGCTACCAAAGTTGGTGAAGGTCTGCCTGTTCCGCAAGAGCCAATTTTCCGTTCCCGAATCTCACCCGTTCAAATTGATCATTTTATCGATTACATCGCAAGACCTGAGATGCTGCAGGAAGTAGCATTTGGCACAAAAAGTGCTTAAGCTCGATACGGGAGGAAGCATTATCATTCCGGCAGTTATAAGGACTATGATACCGTCAAGAATAATTGAGCAATACTCAGTTTACTACAAAGAGCAGAATTTTGAACCAGCAGGACAGCGTTCACTCTACGGAATAATAGAGGTGTGTGGTGCCTCAATGCAAAAATCTTTGCAGGGACTCGACAACGCTACAGCAGAAGGAACGGTGGCCATAGACAATAGCACTGACGTGCTTAAGACGCTTGGAGACTATGGATCGGAGGCTACCTGGGTAAAGGATGCAGAACAAAAAATCAAGGTGGCAAAGAGATACCTGAGTTTAAGGCCCATGTTGGCAGAGAGGAAACTTGTGCTGATCACTGCACTGCACATGCCCTAGGTGACACAAGTGACTCCAACCTGCAAAGCATATGTCAGCACGAACATGAAACTGACTGCGAGCAACGCGAATCATTAGAGACAGTTTTGAAGGAAATTGATATCGAGATCAACCGTGTTGAGATGCCAGAGGAGCACAGATGGCGGCTAAGCCACGACTACAAACTCTGTTTGGCATCTATCCAGGAGTGGAAGGCGCATTTGCTCCGCACAGTAAATCAAGAAAAAGGAAAGCAATTTGCTCTTGTACATGTTGATTCAGCTTCATGTTTAATCGTTATGGATTGGGCCATGAAATACCTCCCACAACGTTATCGGGAACGAATGAGTGATTTCTTCGGAAAACGAAGACGAAGCTGGCATGTGAGTGCTGTTATCACTAAGCATACTGAAAAATTTCAAGTGGAATGTTTTGTCCATCTGTCCGATAACTGCACGCAGAACAGCTTTGCTGTAGCCTCTATAATAGAGCATCCTATAAATACCATCAAGAAAGAATCACCGGAGATTGAAAATGTTTTCCTGAGATCCGATAACGCAGGTTGCTACCATAGTGGACCTCTTTTGCTCAGTCTTCCGTTCATTGGTCAACGAACCAGCATGACAATTCTGCGTTACGACTTTTCAGAGCCACAGTCCGGAAAAGATATCTGTGACCGTAAGACCGCTCCTATGAAGGCACACCTACGACGATGGGTCAATGAAAAACACAATGTCATCACTGCGGAAGACATGAAGACAGCACTTGCAGTCGCATGGAGGAGTAAAAGGAGTCAGGGCAGCAGTTGTCAAAGTGGACACTAATAAAGAAATCACCGCCAACAAGATACCAGGTATCAGCCTTCTTAACAACTTTTCGTTTGAGGAAAACGGAATACGCGCTTGGCGTGCATTCAACGTTGGACCCGGCAGATTCTTATCATACAGTCAGCTTGAAGTTGTACCACAGGAAGAAACTGGATTGAAAGACCTAAAGGAGTGGGGTCCACGTAGCAACAATCTTGGCTCAGTTAGCCGTGCTTCCAGTCCACGTGGAGAAATATTCTCATGCAGTGAAAGTACATGCGTGCTAACGTTCAAGACTCGAGAAGAAGCGGAAGCTCACATGGACGCAGGGAAGCATGTACGTGCGTCAGATCTAGATTGTGAGTCTGTGTACGATGCGGCACGAAAGAAGTGGGCTGACCGAGTCGGAGAGATGCATGTGGCTAGCGGAGATAGACAACGAATTGCATTTGAAGAAGCCGGGCCTTCCAGTGCTAGAGAACGCCGTAATAAAGGGTGGGCGCTTAAATCAACTAAGCGGACCAACAGGATGAAAGGGAAAGAAAAAGCCTTTCTTGTTCAGAAATTTAACCAAGGAGTAGCGGGAGGGCAAAAGGCTGATCCAATTCACGTGACTAGAGAGATGAAGAGTATTAGAGATAGCAGTGGAACGTTACAATTTAAACCAGACGAATGGAGAACCGCTCAACAAATTAGTAACTTTTTCGCAAGGATGTCAGCGTTGTAGCGCCAAAGACAAGCTGATGAAATAGAGAGCTAGGAGGAGGAACAAGAAGTAACAGACGAAGACCTCATAGCCCTTGAATCAGAAGACTACATTCAAGCCATACGCCAGGAGGTTTACAGAGACATTGAACAAAATATCAATCACCCTATTAAAGTAGAAGCAGTAAACGTTTGTGAACTTTCGCGTGCTGGAAAGCTCAGTTCGCTGAAGTTAGCACAGTTGAGAGAAGTATGCAGATCATTAAGTCTGCGAACAAATGGTAGCAACTCAAGAAAACGTACTTTTACTGAACCACTTGATGCCTACGCTAAGTTGTGCTCATGTCGGAAATAACTGAATTTTGCACTACGTATTCTTCTTTCGCATTTTATAAAATACATTGTTGGGCTTTGTCAGTAGTGATCGATGTAACAAATATCCTGCGAGCAGAGGCTACATTTTCGCTGTGGGAGCTGTCGTGCGAAAAGTAGCCCTTGCCGACAACCGTTCAATTTTCTATCGTGCATTCGCAAGCAAAATTAATTGTCACGTCTGTCGTCAAATGGCGCGAGTTTCGTGGGAATAAAAATAATTGCGACAACTCTGATCTGCTAAGCAAGACTCACGCAATGCTCGAAACCGGTCAAGAAAAGGAAAAAACCCGTTTTTTAAAATTTATTCGTCCAGATTTCTGGACGGATTTGAACGGTTGTCGGTAGAGGCTACTTTTCGCACGACAGGTCACACAGACAAAATGTAGCATCTCCTCGCAGGGTATGTAACAAACTTTGCATACAAAGCGAAAACTTTGAGAATTTCTGTTGGATGATGTGATACAAAAGTCGAGATGATTTTATCACTAGATAGGACAGCACATACATCGTCCTGTTGGCTAACTCGCATAGGCCAGACAATAATCATCGAAGCACCAAGTAATTGAGACCTTTGCGTGCATGATAGCAGTCTTGTATAACCCTTACGTTAAAGCAATAGTATTTTATAGTTATTTTCCCTTTATTCAAACCTAAATGGAATATAAAATACTCATTTAAAATGGATTAGTACCTTTATAATGCAGTATTGCAGCTATTTAAACCTCAGCGAGCAGTTAGCCGTAAGAGCGATCTTTGATATTTTCCAACAAAATTCGCGTGAAAAGAGTTCCTTGTGCCGATCAATAAACTTTTGTTTTTGATTTAGGAGGGTATAGACTGTTTAAATCTGTAATTAAATGAAAAATAAACCGCCGCACTTTGAAGAAAATGGGCTTAAAAAATCGCCGAAATTCGCTGTCCTGTTACAGTCACGCAACATGCCCGGATTAAAACCCTGGGGCAAAATTACCGTTACACTAAAAACTTGATTTTATGCATCCAAAACGTTTATTTTAAGGTACTTTAGCTTCAGAAAAAAATCTGTGCACTAATTACTTAAGGAAAAATTGTTTTAGACCCGAGAAATTTGCCATTGTTTTTCGTGGTTTTTAGGGCTTCTCTTGGCCAAAAACAAGGAGGGTGGTCAATCTCGAGAGTGAAAAGCCGGGAAATCTTGTTAATGTCACCAAAGTTAATCTTATCAGCTTGGTTCTTAATGCTGAAAAAATAAAGGAAATCGGCTGACCCCAATCTTTTGGCACCGCCCGGTTTTCTCTGACAATGGCTCTTAATTGTAAGAAGTAGATTTGATTAGTTCCATCCATCCGTGCGTCTTTCCGTCCGTCCATCCCATCCCATCCATATCATCTCTTCCATTCATCCGTTCGTTTATTCTTCCGTGCTTCCCTCTCTCTTCCCATCCAGCCTCGTTTTTTCTCTCCCTTCGTCCTTCCATCCTTCCGACTATCTTCTCCTTGCTCCGTTACTCATTTTCTCCTTCAGCTCTGCTACCCTATCCCTTCTTTTTCTTGTATTGTGCTACACTAACATGATCTAACAAACATTTAATAACGTCTCTTGTTTCTTTTCCCTATAACTAGCTAGATAAAGATGACAAAGAGAGTTCCATAGTAGAAGGTCTAAAGAAACAACTCAAACCTGGAGTGCCGACCTTCGAGCTTAGGAGCACACTGCAAGAATTTAGCGAAAAGTCCAGCGTGGATGTAAGTCTGAACAAAGGTTGAAAATTTTTAAAGGTCTTCATAAAGGCATGAAACTGTCACACTCAAAAAGGTGTTTTCGCTCATCAGAAGCTAAAATGTTATATGATTTTGCTCTAAAAAAAGTTAGTTGCTCGAACTTATGCTCTTTTTCAAATGTTGCAGCTTAATGAACTTGTTGCATTGGTTAACGCAGTTTTCAAAAGGCAGCATCGCTCATTCAAGACCAACGACAAGATTCTCGCATACCCTTTGGAGTATTACACCCGACTCTTTACCTTCTACCAAAATATGACTAAGAAGTAAGTAGTATATCAAGGCACTTTGCACCTCCAGCGATTACTACTTTGAATTAGATCATACGCTTCTCTTTGGTGTTTTTCTGTGGTTTCCAGATAGATTCCTGATTCCTTGACATGGGACCAATCATTCCATTTGTTCAATTTCACTTGATTGTCTTTGTTTCGTATCATGTAGAGACCCGGTGGTCGTTGTCAACTATGTTATGTGGACCGTCATTCGCAACTTCATTAAGGTTATGCCTCAGAGATACAGGGATGCGTACGATGATTATGCTGTGACCATATTAGGGAACAGAACAAGGGATCGGTGGAAGGAATGTATTGATAGAATGCAGCCAGTCTTTGGGATGCCGTTAGGATTGTTGTTCGTAGATGCGGCATTTGATGATAAAAGTAAAGAAACGGTAGGTAGCAAAGGTTTCCAGTTAAACTCGCCATGTTTCAGTCCAACATAATCCATAACATTATCTACACCTAGGATAAGTCAAAGAAGCCAGGCTTGCTACATGCGATCTCTGATACCTCTGCAAACGTGACACCCACACATTACAGCACATGCTTGTTCACTGCCCCCATGTTCAACACTTCTGGAACCAAGTTTGTGTATGGTGGCAAACCAGCACAATGAAGCTCCTACATCTTACCGCACTGAACATCATCTATGACTTTTTTGACCAATTTAAGTTAAACTACAGCATTCTCGTATTAAAGTGTTTCTTTACAAGTGTTTCCTGTCAGAAAAAACACTGAATTTTCATCTCTTTATATAAGAGTTACCCAAACACGCCCTAACCGAAAGATTTATTGCCCTTAAAAACAACAAAAGTGTCGATTTCAACAAAAAATGGCAGCCCCTCAATTCTGTGTTCAGTTTAGGTTATTTCCCTGGCTTGTAAAAGAAATTTAAAGAAATTTAATTTTCTTATCTATCTATCTGCCATTAATTTGCCTCCTTCAAAAATGATGATTCTTGCAAATCGGTCAGCGCATAACTGTACAGTGTATCACCGTAATCATTTTGTATCTCGTTTGTCAGTATTGTAAACATTGCAAATATTGTTAGCATTCCAATAATGCAGCTATTATAAGTAGTGTAAGTAGTGTAATAGACCATTTCCGAGTTGCAGTGAACCTCATTATAAAAGCGAGGCTAAGTGCAAAACTTTTCATATGGAAATTACTTTTGTTTGCATATGAATGAAAACTAATTTTCATAATAAAAACTTTGCACTAAGCCTCGCTTTCATAATGAGGTTCAAAGCAAATCGAAAATGGCCTTTTAATTTGTTAGTACTGCAAGAATAGTAAGCATATATTGTGAATATAGTTAGTGCTTTAAAGTAATTACCGCAAATTTTGTAAGTAGAGTTTACTATTGCATTCTGTGTGTCACGTAAACCAAAGGTTTCGATGATTAGATACAGAACTGGTTACCGGTTGGTTAAATTTGGAATAAGAAAGCAATACTTGAACTTTAGGCTAAAAATTTATAAATTATGGATCAGAGAATTAACTCTGCAGTGTATGAATGGTAAAGTGACCAAGTGAATCCATGAATTTCGTACTGAGCGCTAGCCTTAGTAAAGAAATGGAAGACCACAGTGCAGAATCAATTCTCTGATCCATCATTTGTCTCATTAGAACTTACGGCACAATATTCAGGGTACACTAAAATTTTATAGCCTTTTTCTGCAGCAACAAAAGGCGTAAAATTACTCAAACGTGATGTTTCTCCAAATGGACTTACCAGTCGAGTTTTTATCGCTAAATTCGTTTCCTTGAGTATCAATGAAGTGGTTCTGTCGAAGTTATTAAAAGAGAGAAATATGTTCGACTAAAAAATTGGAAAGAACCGGTCGGAAATAGTGATAATTTAGGATTTGCCCATCAGGACATACCTGCTGTCATGTACGGTATGACAAAACCATCACGGAGAGAATCGCTAAATAGTTGTCCCCTAATCAACCGTGATTTCCTGATAGATTCAATACTTTCTTAAAGGGAAAGTTCTACTCAGTATGATTGATCTTTTCCTTTCAAGAGTCGCAAGAAATGTCCTTTCCTTTGTTCCTCCAGGTAACAAAGATGACTCAGCTGGTGAGAGATGCATTTATCAAGAACCTCGATAAGTTATCGTGGATGTCCGATCTGACAAAAAATAATGCCAGAGAAAAGGTGCGTATAAAGGTTTCGATGATCAGAGAAGTGTAAAGTGTACATGTCTTACACCGACATTTCCTTGCAATACCAACTGGGTAACTATAGCTACGGTAATTAGGTAACTATAGGTAACTGTATAGCTACGCCAGATTCAGAAGGCCATTTAAATGTCAGGTATGTCTTAACTTTTGTTTGAACACAAAATCCTTTTTTGTTTGTTTTAAAGGAAACAGTTTTAGACCTCGTCCACACTAATTCGTTTTGTTTTGAAAACGCGCACGTTGCGATGTGTTTTGCCTTGTTTCCAAACTAAAGCGATCAAAATTAAATGGTGATCGCTTTTGTCGAAAATTCATTCATCCGAAATCGCTCTCTAAAGTGGACACATCCTGTGGTATTAGTGTGGGATGCGAAAATTAACGCAGGCTTTCTGAAACGCTGACGTCATTCAAATCAGAAACACCGCGGGCGCGTTGTACCGTTTCCGCGTGGCGTATCAGGGTATTCGAGCGTTTCAGTGTTGATCGGGAAAAACGCTGCGAAAACGTTAAAGTGGACGCGAAGGTCTTATTCATTTTCGATTTCGATAAAACGAAAACGGGGTGTTCCAAAAACGCGTTATTGTGGAAACAGCCTAAAGCATACTCTATACCCCCAAAGTTTAATTTTCCTGTCTAAGGGACTCGACAAACGTCAGGGTTAGGGTAAAGAGACCTTATGAGAGCCAATCAGCTGCGTGTTCGCTTCTTTATCCAAGTTTCAAAAGTGTATTCAGTTACAAATGATATCTGTTCTTTTCATTTTTGTATGTATGTTTTCTTTAGGCAATCGCTATCGCAGAAGATATAGGTTATCCAAGTTACATCAAGGACCCAGCAAAACTGGCTGATAAACTCAAAAAAGTGGGTCTACGCGTCACTAAATGTTTTCATTTTTTCACAGACGACCGACCATCGCAGCTCTTTCTGCGGCTCCTTAAGTTGTGTACAGTAGATAGTTGCCATAGTCTGTCGGAAGTTGCATCTTTCATCGCAATTCGTAGTGATAATTCATTCATTTCACTTTCATTTATTGATCCTCCACGAGTTCTGTTACTCTTACCAAAATATGACCAGCTTCCAGTTAGCTTGATACCTCAACTGGTAGGCACTGCAGTGGTCGAGCAGAGGTCACGGGTTCGAAATCGCACGCAAAATTTCTGCTTACTAAGTTACGCTTATAACTGCGATGGTGTGTTGTCTGTTTAATTTTTTATTCACAGTTCATGTATTTGATATTCATGAGTTCTACGTTCGTTTTCATCTTTGGTCGGCATCTTAAAGGATAATAAACGAGTATCAAATCTTTTAAGTGTCAACGGAAACTAGCAATGAGTTCTGACTGAGCCACTACTTGATATATGTGAAATGTGGAGAGCAGCAAAGCGGAGCACATGGAGATGCTCTCTCCTGGAAACAAGAAAAAGAGACTGATAGTGGTAACACCATGGCAACGTCAAAGAAAAGATAATTACAATCCACGGTATTTTGAGTCACTTTCACAATTAACTAATCAGAAGAAAAATTCGTCGTCGTGTTTTACACTCTAAAAGACATTGAATTTGGTTGTTTTGCGTTATAGCTATGTAGAAATCCGCTACGAAATGTAATAAAAATGTCAGTACTACGCATGTGCAGTCCTGTTGCAGGATTGAGACGTTCTCGTGGTTCTGAAAGGTCTCTAATATCTCTCATTTTTAGCCGTGTGGCTTTCTCTGTTTAATTGTTTATTTGGTTTATCTTTATTTCCTTTCCCTTCTTTTCATAGCTAAACGTAGGGAATAAGCTATTTGAGAATGTACGCAGTGCTGTGGCTTTTAAAGCGGATGAATCGTATGGATCACTGGACAAGCCTGTTGATAGAGACCTGTAAGGAAAATGTACTCAGCGTCTACGTAATATGGGTGTTTTCCAGTTTAGTTTTGAAGTTTCTACGGGAGTCAGGGATGGCGCAGTGGTGACAGCACTCTCCTCCCACCAATGTGGCCCGGGTTCGATTCCCGGACTTGACGTCGTATGTGGGTTGAGTTTGCTGTTGGTTCTCGTCCTCGCTCCGAGAGCCCGAGAGGATTTTCTCTAGGTCAGCCCCCACCCCCCCCCCCCCCTTCCTTCCCCTTCTTCTAAAACCAGCATTTCCAAATTCAAATTCGATCTGGAGAGTGTACCCAACTAGTGCTCTTCGCTAAATACAGAGACACCTGAACAAATTGATTTATTTTTATATTATTATTAAGGTAATTTTAACGTAAATACCATGAAATAGTGATGGGGAGATAGACTAACCTAAGGGGTAGAATTCGTTGTTTGCTAAGCTTAAGTTGGTCAATGATAAAACTAAAACTATCCCTTTGAAATGACATCGGGGGAGGACCTTTTCCCGCTGTTTCAGAAAACATATTAGGGAAACCTAGCCGCCAGGGGTATCTTTCTGGAGTGAATATAGAATTTGGCCACGCCTCGCCAACAAAACATGTTTCTGACCAGTACCTGTAACTTTAGGGGTTAATTAATAAATAAATGATGTCTTCGTCGAGAAAAAGGTTGTTGTTGTTGTTGTTCATCGTGGTAGATACAAAAATAATAAAGTATTTTATCGTTTGTCTCACGATGTAGTCACTTGGGATGTAAATCGTGACGTTTCGGCTGCTTACTCCTAGTCTTCATAGGCGATGAAGTCGACTGATTACGATCTGATGAAGTCTCCCTATCCCAAACCATGGTTAATTTTCATGTTTAGTTTGCATGTAGGGACCCGTGTTAAAACATGACTTACTTTGATTTGTTGCTTTTTCGCTGTATTCTTAGTTGGTTCATGAGTCCATCACAAGTTAACGGATATTATTCACCCAGACAAAACCGAATTGGTGAGTATCATGGTTATTGAAATTCATTTCTTTCTTTGTTTGTTTTTGTTTATGCTGTTGTTTTAACTTGACTAAATTTGGACTTCAGAGAAACAACAAAAAATCGTGGAGGCATCTACAATCTTGGTAACACAGAAACTCGCAAAACAAAAATTCATCTTTCAGATCGGCATCCTTAATCCCACGGAATTAACAAACGCCTTTCATTCGACTTATTTCTTCTTGTTTTCCTCGTTACCAAGCTCCCACCAATAGCATAGCTCCACTGCTCACTATATAGACACAAACAACCCACAATTCCTTGATTCGCTCTGACGAAAGGCTAACGCTCGAAACGTCAGCACTCTCTGTACGGTGTCCAATTTACCTTTAGTTATCAACTCTGTTGATAAACCAAACATTGGTCAAAAATTAGTTGAGAGGCGGACCAACACTGATGGGGGGAGGGGAGGGGAGGGGGTAGAGTAGTTGATGTATGAATGTAGCGATGAAATGTGTTGGTCCACAAACCGTTCCGTAACAGTTTTGTCCAAGATTGCGGTGATTAATGTAGGAAAAAAGATCAAAAAGAAGATCAAAGTCCACTTTTCTTCTTTGGACTCCCACCCGGCAATGATGTAAAGCAGTTGATTTTTTTTTTGACAAAACTAATATTAATAAATATTTATAATAGTTACTAGCATACTTGTAACTGATGATTTTCCGTGTATGAATAAATAAATGTAAACACAGTAAAAAATGTATATATTTTTTTAAAATAACATTGAGATGATGACAAAGAAACGGTAGATCTGTTTGTGTCAAGTTATTTATTTTAAATTGATGTTTGTTTACTTCGAAAGAAGCTGGTAGATAAGTTTATTTAAACGCCGTGAAGTGCAATGTACTCAATCTGTAACTGCGCAATTTCTGTCACGATTCATTATAAATTAATTGACCGATTAATTAATCGAAATACTTCTCTTTTTTTCAGTTTTTCTAGCTGCTATTTTGCAACCACCATTTTACAATCCAAAGTATCCAAAGTAAGTTCATGTTTTTGTTTGTTTGTCTCGTTGTTTGTATATTTTTATGTTAAGTTATTTGTATACTGGAAATGGAAAGTTTAACGGGGTGTAAATGGTTGTTTTTGTTCAAAGATACATTTGCTCTGCTCAATTTTTTCCATACCTAAGTCAAACACTGTTCTTAATGGACATCCTCCTCGACAGGAATGGTTTTAGACTGCAAACAGTCGGTTTTTGCGCCGAAAGCGTGTATCCTTGCGCGCGAAATGCGCGCCTCACAATTAAGCGTGTGCATTTTTTCGCGCCTCTCCCCAGTTCTACTCTCCGTATATACACTCGCTCCAGACCTTTAATTTTTGTTTTCGTCGACCGACCAACGCAAAAATACGACTGTTTTGCAGTCTAGAATGGTCACATGTAAAGTCGTAAAGTCGACAGAAGCAGTATTTCTGTACTCTTATGGGCAGAAAGCGTCCGAAGCAAGGATCGAGTTCATCCGTAGATGAAGATGACATGGCCGCCTCGAAGTTTAAATCGCTACAGAACTCTATAGATGGTTTAAACAAAGTGGTGACGGACGGCTTTGCGAACATCCATACTGATATAGACAACCCCCGCTTCGAATTGAAGACTGAAATTGAGGGAATTAAATCTACTATTAAAGATATCGAAAGAGGTTTGGAGACCACGCAAGAAGATGTCGAAAGCGTAAAGGAGGACGTGAAGAAGGTTGCTGAGGATTTTTTGGAGAGTACTAACACCTTGAGCGGAAAAATTGTCAAACTCGAGCAGCTCTCAAAGAGCCCTGAAGTCACTGAAGCCTTGAACGCAAAAATTGTGAAACTTGAAACCCAGCTCAAGCAGCAAGAAGAGGAAAATATCAGACTCGAACAGTACACGAGAAGAGAAAATCTTCGCTTCAACAACATATCGGAAATAGAGGATGAGGATTGTAAATCAGTTATTCAAGATATAATTCAGCAAATGGGGATTGACTCATCTACAATTCGATACCATGCTGTGCATAGAGTTGGAAGAAGATTGGAAGGAAGACACAGACCTATTATAGTACGTTTTGAAAGTCGTGAAGACAGAGAGCTTGAATGGTCCAAACGAGGTAAGATTACACAATTACATCAGTTCAAAGAGGCCTACATAACGGAGGATTACGCCCGGGCGATCCAAAAAGAGAGACAAATCTTAATTAAAGCTATGATGAAGGCCCGAAATGATGGAATGGATAACGTAAAGGTAGTAGGCAGATTTCTGGTGGTGAACGGAGAGAGATTTGATTGCAAATCGATCCCGGACAATTTAATGTGACTTTAGCTTTAGTCTTAGTAAAAATGTCTTGAAGGTTTTCAGTCTTCAAACATATTTGATGAGTACGGTAACACAAATGCTGCTCGGGAGGTTTTATCTGAATATTTATCCTTTAGACTGCCTCCGAAGTCTCAAATTTAGTTCCATATTATGTCGTACAAAACTCTACAGATTTACTTGATCTTTTTGTGCATATTAATTTCCCAGTTGTATGAGGAAAAATCCCTTTGTGGATGTTTTGAACACCTACAAAACCTCAGGGGAAAACGGCCCACTAATAGAAGATTTTAATTGTAATGTTAGTATGTTGTGCTGGTGTTCTTCTGAGTGTATATTTAAATCTTTGTTTGTTTCATGTATATTAATTCCAACCTTCCCTAGCTACCTTTTTCCACTCCGTGGCTGCGCGATTTGCAATGGGCAATATAAACTCAATTATAAATGAGTCTCAGTATCTGTTGTCTTAATGTGAGAGGACTAGGTGACAATTTGAAAAGAAGAGAGCTCTTCAACTGGCTTATAATGCAAAAACACTCTATCTACATGCTGCAAGAAGTTCATTGCTCTGAAGGCACAAATTCCATGTGGGCCGCAGAATGGGGATATAGGACAATTTTTAGTGGGCAAGATAGCAAGTGTGGGGTTGCCATTTTGTTTAACAACACCTTTAGCTTTGAAATCCGAAAATTTTTCTCTGACCCAAATGGTAGATTTATTATTTGCGACATTGAAACAGAACAGAAATGTGTTACTTTGGCCACATTGTACGCGCCTAATGTTGATGACCCAAGTTTTTTTGAGCTTTTCCTTGATCATTTACACGACTTTGAGTGTGACCAAATCATTATAGGTGGAGTTTTGAACATAGAAATGGACAAGAAAGGCGGACTTGCTAGGACACACCTTAAGAGTGCCTGACTATAACTTTCGAGAATCGCTGGCCAAGCTTGAAAAATCGAAACTCCTGATAATTTGCCTGAAGTTTACTTTTGGGGAACTATCTTCGAAAATATTATTTGAATGTTCTGGAAATTTATAATTTTCGAGAATTTTGGAGAAAACGAAATTACGGGTTTTGCCTCATTAATTATGCAAACATCTTACTCAAAATTAGCCAAGTTCAATACGCTTGTGTTGAAACAGTACGCATCGCTACAAAACGAGGTCGGTTTTGAATAAGAGCATAACTCACCTACTTTCTATCAATGGGACCTATGTAAACTTTTGTAGAACTTTGGAGGGTTTATGGCTCTTTGAAAAATTGACATTTTGAGGACTTCGCGATGAGGTGAAAATTGAGTAAGATTGAAGGTTTAAGGTATCAGCCACCCTTCAGGACAGTCCGCGCGCGGATCGCTTCCATATTTGAGGTTTCAACGTTTTCAAATAGATATGCTTGAGAGCTTTCTTTAAAAAAAAAAATCAGAAGAAATTATTATTTCTGTCGAAAGATATCGAGGGTAAAAGATTTTTTCTCGTTAATTATATTAATTGGTCGTTGACAAAATTTGTCATACCCGTGTCACATATCAATTAACTTGTCTGTGAACTAGTAACGTGATACCGAGTGCGTACTTCGACACAACACGCGCGAATTGTCTTCGTGTTGTTTATAGCCTTTAGTATTCTCCGTGGATATTTAGCGTTTGCTTCGGTGAAAATGCCGCCAAAAAAAAAAAGAAAAGGTCGTGTCCGTTTTCGTCATCGAAACCGAGAGCGAAAAAGAAATCGAAGAGCGAGTTTGACAAACAATGGGCCGCAAAATTGGCAGAGAGCGACAAAGGCTCAGTGTATCGGCAAGAGAAGTGGCTCGAGGAGTTGGATATTCAGAAAAGCGAAAAAGCTACAGTTGCTGCGAGTGCAAGCCGCTCCAAAATCCAGCTAGGGAGCCAGAAGAAGAAAGCCAATTAAGCTCAACGACCCCATCTGCTGAAGGAACGTGGAAAACAATAAGCGGTCGAGCCATCGCATCGAGCGAAAAGCTGCGTGCAGGGGGGGCTGGCAGCTACCTTTGATCTTGCCGCTTTTCGGAAAGTGATGATCGCCCCAGTAAAGAAATCTGTCACTCATTCGAAAACCGTAACGAGCATGCGCGAAATGCGAAGGATTTATGCGAGATTCACGCCATTTTGTCCGTGGCGACTCGACGGTGGAAAACGCAGTCGTATTTAGTTATTGTTTATTTACTGTTAGCATGTTTTTTTGCGGTAGTACGAAGTTTGAACACTACGATTAATCAAGACCGCTGGAATGAGGTGCCTTTGTTTTAGGTTCGTAGAGCCGTCAGCATTGGAATTGCGAGCGACATGTTCTCAGCTGAGCTGAGATTTTACCAGCAGGAGGTGTATGTAGTGAAGAATATGATTTGTAATGTAGCGAACGATTATGGTTTTCGTCGTCTCAGGAAGATATTGTACGTCGACAAAATAGTAGATGTCAATTTCGATGCTTGTTCAGTTCTGAAGAAACTAGAAGCCACGCAGTGTTTCACGACTGTCATCGCGAAAGCCCAGGATGTAAGCTTATTTCTCAAGATCGGCTTGGAACTTTAATGTAAGCTTATTAAAAGTATTTGTCCCACATTTTATGCGTATTAACTGTTGAAAGCGTCGTTACAAATGAAACAGCATGTTTATTTTATGGAATGCTCCCTCTGTTTAAATGTCGCGTGGAGAAGTTATTACTGTAAGTTTAATTTTAATGCACAAATGGTTTAAATGCATACACAAGGAAAACGGCTTGAGTCCTTAAGAATTTTTTAGATAAGAAAATTTTGCAACTGGAAAGGATAGCTTATAAAGATCTCAGAAGAAGATTGCTAAACATTATTGTGAATAGAGCTACCAGGTTTGCGTGAGCGGTTGCAAGGGTGTTTGTCTCGTCTGCACGGGGAGATTAACTTACGTAAAAAGACATTCAGGTCCTTATTCTCTTGTGCAAAAAATTGGGAAGTTGAGTTCAGTAGCACCGGGTGAACAATGTACTGATACACTGAGATCCTGCAGAAACCACATGCATGTGCAGAAACCTTGAAAGGTACATGTAAATATTATTGTCTTACCTGTCACCCTTTAATACAGATGTCCATGGCCACCTGTATCGGTATGGTGGTTTACCCCCATTGTTGGGTGCCAAAATGGGGCTACTGGGAATACACCCTAAAACCCAACTGCAAGGGAGATACAGTACCAAATAGATCCTGGGATGGCAAATCAACCATGGTTTCTCTACGTATGTAACAGCCATTAATTAATCGAAGAAGACAATCTAAATTATCACCCCTTGATTACTGAAGTGTTTCTAGCAACTCAAGGATTAACCCAGCTGACCACATTACTCTGCAGTATGATTATGTCATCAGCACATGACAATATACATAAGAACTGTAACATATTGCAATACTGTTGACTTGGTTAACATATTGTGTAACATAGTCAAGTGTAATTAGCATATTGAAAATTATGCAATTACTGCACATTTTCACACACTTGCACAGTGTAATGACTGGCTGAAGTATTGCTGTTTAGCACGCTGCCTCTTTAATGTTCCAGTTCTCACCCCAGAAGAATGACAGACAAAATCTTAAATAATCAAAGATAACTTCACCTCTTTCTTTAAAATGATGAGATTTGTTACCAAGCATACATACTGAATTCAAAAGTCAATATTTGTGGCTCACTTGGCAAAGTTAAGGAGCAAAGTGCTGCTAACATCACCTCTAAACTTTTCACCATTTAGAAGAGATTGGAAAAGAAAAATCTGTTGTTGAGAGTATGATAGTAACATTTTATCTTAAGCCTAGAGCAAAACAGAAAATTAGATCACCAGAACCTCCACAGTTTGTTGACTCCCAGTGGGTAGTTGCTGTAAAGGGAGGAAATTCTAATGTGTACTTAAATGAACAAATAGGGAAGGTAACGATAAAGTGGAATGGAGGAAGTCGTACTACCTCTCGTGAGTGTTAATTTCTACAGCCCTGTGAACTCCTGAACTATGTGGGTCAGCTAGTCGTTGGTTACAGTATTTTCGTTTTTCGCTGCAGAATTTGCATCCGTGATCCCTCTTGATGACCAAACTTCAGGTAAAGGAGCGACCGAAACCTTCCTGTGATGTTTGGACGTCAAATAGCCAAATTGTTTGCGAATCCGCACAGACGCGCTTTCACATAAAATCGCCGCCATGTTTGTTTATCAAAAAATCAGTACTTAGGCTCGCTCGGCCAAATTTCTTAACTGGGGCGATCATCCAAACTCGGATCCAGGCCTCGCTGCTGGCCCCCCCTGGCTGCGTGAGAAACTGGACGAGTCTGTATCTTGTCGATTTTGCGGCCAGGGAAGAGTCCAAGTCATGGAAGATGCAGCGACTTAGCATGGACTTGGTTTTACCTAGAGAATCCAGTGCGAGAATGAAAGCTGTCCGTCGCACAAGACAAATTCTGTTTTTAATACTTCCGAGGAGAACAGAGCGTTTGAAATAGACCGGGCCTCAGTTCTTGGCCTTCGAGCAATCGGCGGCTTCGCTTTCGTTCGTGTTGATTTCGCACTGGTTTTCGGCATCTTTATCAACCTAGCCAAGAAATAAACACAATATATTTTTATTGCTACATGAAAACCGTATTGTTGTTTGTAAATGAAACGCAGTAACTATGCATGTACGTTCACTTACCTCAACAAATTTTGTCTTTTGTCCACACGCGAAATAGTTATTTCCCGCTGCCTTCCGCGAAAGTTTGTTCCTGTTACATTTACCTGTCAAAGTCCTATTGTTAGAGAAAATTGATCCCTCTCTGATATCAATCAGAATAAACATTTAGGTGTTATAATCTCATTCCAGGTAGGATGCCGCCAAAAATGTATTTTCCAATTTATCTCCGAACGCAAATTTTGCCGATCGGCTCGTACATTTTGAACTCCGAGTCGGAAGCCTTTCAATCAATTTCGCTAAAATTTGGCCAGAGTGATGCCATATATCTCTTCTACAAAACCGTGTCTGCGAATTTTAACACTCCTTTTGATTTTAAAGCTAGAGCTTTTTTTCCACAGGGAGTGTTGACTAATTGCCTTCCCCAACTTCATTTGCTAATAAAAGAGAAACAAACGCACTTGTCAAAAATCTGAGACACGGTTTTTTAGTGGAACGTGTTGAGAAGCGAATGCGGTGTTAATTGTTTTCTTCCGTTTATTTCCGGCGGAAGTGGAACATGATTTATAGAGACGTGTACTTTACACAAAGCGTTCCAATTTCGAAACACATTTAAGTAAATAGTTTTGTTAGTTCAAATCCATAATCTGGAGTTATTAAGCTTTTAAAAAATATATGGTTTATAGGGGTTTTTATAAAAACAACTAACGCTACAGCGATCCGCGCGCGGACGGTCCTGAAGGGTGGCTGATACCTTAAAATGCATCTTGGTATGTCAGGTATCGACTCGAGAGGAACATTGTGATAAAGTTTGGGTCTTTTGTCTTTGATAATATGAAATAAAAAATCTGGGCAATCAATGCACGCGCTGACGAAAACCAAAGTTAGCGAGGCTTCGTTAACAAATTTGCATAATTCGCAACTGTTGAGAAAAAGCTGTTGTGGCGACTCGGTGAAAACATTGACCCAGGCTATCTTCAAATGGTCATTTTATCTCATATTGCATTTGCCTGTTTCGCTTTCTTGTTTAATAACGTGGTAGAAAAGGTCTGGACAAAAAAAATGCGCGCCATCGGGAAAGAAAACATTCGCCAAATTCTGGTGGTAAATTTGCATAATTAATGCAAATCTGATGAGAAACGATTTTGAGAAACATTTCAACAAGAAAATTAACGATAATAAAATAACATGACGTTTCGACGACTTCATATCGTCATTGTCAAATGAGTAAAAATGGAAATAACGGAAACGCATATTTATAGGTATTGAAAGTGAGAAAATAAATTAGCATGAAAGCAAATCTCCCAATAAATCTTTCTGCAAAGGAATCTGATTGGGAAGGTTTCGTGAAAAGACCCGAAACGCTCCATATAAGAGGAGTTAAAACAACGTTAAATAATCCGATTTCAACAAATAATTGTCGAATTAAATTATAGTGTCAAACTGATACTCGCTATTGCGTTACCTGCGTCACGTCAATAGTGTGCCAATTTCCGTTTAACAAAATAATACTTGTGAAATGTTCGTGGCTAGTCTGACGCGGCGTTTCGTCTCGGCCAAGAGACTCTTCAGAGACCTTTAGAATTTCTAGGCAAACTCGTTGAGCATCGCGCTCAAAGTCCCGTTCGCAAATTCAAGATGTTAGCAGTCTGGCCCTCTATCGCTGAAGGATTCCCAACCGCACGTACACGAGTTGAATTTGAATACATCTTGAATTTGCGAACGGGACTTTGAGCGCGATGCTCAACGAGTTTGCCTAGAAATTCTAAAGGTCTCTGAAGAGTCTCTTGGCCGAGACGAAACGCCGCGTCAGACTAGCCACGAACATTTCACAAGTGACATTTTTTCAATTCTTTATTGTATAAATTTCAACTCGTGTCCGTGCGGTTGGGAATCCTTCTGCGATAGAGGGCCAGACTGCTAACATCTTGAATTTGCGAACGGGACTTTGAGCGCGATGCTCAACGAGTTTGCCTAGAAATTCTAAAGGTCTCTGAAGAGTCTCTTGGCCGAGACGAAACGCCGCGTCAGACTAGCCACGAACATTTCACAAGTGACATTTTTTCAATTCTTTATTGTATAAACAAAATAATAACTCAGTTTATACCTACAGTCCACATTGGCTGTAGGGCATGCATTTATCTTTGGACATCGAATGCCAACAAGAAAAACACGGGTATCTTAATGACACTGCATACACGCAATGTCTACTGCATACATCACAGGTAGCCGAAGCTCTATGAGCGTTCAAAAGAAATTCCTTTGACCTTTTTATTGTCATGTTGTAATTTGAGTGTCACGATGAGTGTTACGTAATGGCGTAAATTATAAGGGTTTGTATGGGAATTTACGAACGTGTTTTGGAATCGAAAATAAAGGGAATAAATTGAACAAAAATGGATTACCTTGTCCCTCGATCTCTTGCCAGTGTTTGTGTGCCATATTTTGGCCATTTCAGTACGATTCCAGTGGATTTTTAAAGGTTTGCTGGACATTTTCCTCGCTCTATATCCTGCTATATATATCTATCCCCAAAATCTTGGTCACTTCAGTCCCCTGTAATTTACTTTCGAAGACTCAACGCGGTCAGAATACGACGTAATGCGAGGACAAAGGACTACGGACCACGGACTGGGTATAAAAGAGGTACTAAGGTAAGTGTATAATAGGAGGACTACGTACTACGCACTAGGCTTAAAGGAGAACTGGAAGTCTGAAAATCATATCTTTCATGTATTCATTTTCAATAAGTTTAAGATGTATTAAAACAAGTTTCGGTAGTTGTTTTTGTCCCTTTATTGTTGTTTTTGAGAAACAAAAAATGGACTGGGAATAAAATAGTGAGGATCGACAGTGCAAACATAAAATCTTGCTTTATCTCAGCGAAACAGCTGAATTTTCAATACGCGCTGAAGAGAGCCCGGCATTTTAGATTTTTAGCATTCATCTCAGGGCTCGATTTGGTGAAAACTTGCTCTTGCAGTGCAGATTAAATGCGCAAAAGGATGTTTGATGAGCATTGATCGTGATCAACCAATGAGCCCATGTCCACAATCATGCAGATGTCGTGCATGCATGCAGTAGACGTTGCGTGTATACAGTGTCACTAAGATACCCGTGTTTCTGTTGTTGACATTCGACAAAGGTAATTACATGCCCTACAGCCAATGTAGACTGTAGAGCATGCAGTCAGTCCGTAGTCCGTAGTCCATAGTCCTCCTATATCGTTAGTACCACCTCTTTTATACCCAGTCCGTGGTCCACAGTTCTTCGTCTGCGACTCACGTTTTATACTGACTGCGTTGTTAAGGTTGCAATTTTTTTCTAAAAATACTATTGATACCGAAGTGACCAAGATTTTGGGGGTATAGATATATATAGTAGGATACCGTATAGAGAAACGAAAACTTTCAGCGAACCTAAAACTCATTGGAATCGTACTGAAATGGGCAAAATATGGCACACAAACACTGGCAACATATCAAGGAGAAAAGGTAAGCCATTTTTGTTCAATTCATGCCCTTTACTTTTCGACTCCAAAACACGTTCGTAAATTCCAATACAAACCCTTATAATTTACGCCATTGTGTAACACTCATCGTGACATGACAAGGTAAACACTGCGTGTACACAGTGTCACTGGGATACCCGTGTTTCTCTTGTTGACATTCAACAAAGATAAATGCATGCCTTACAGCCAATGTGGACTGTAGGTATAGACTGAGTTATTTTTTTGGTTAAACAGAAATTGACACACAGGTTTTGAAGTGTGTATTCGTGCATGTGTGATATTTCATACCAGTAATTACGTTAAAGTATGGCGTGCCGGCTGACATTGTTTTTCAGTCGCTTGCGAAGGTACAGTATCAAACAA
This sequence comes from Pavona decussata, assembly GCF_977016875.1. Lineage (NCBI taxonomy): Eukaryota > Metazoa > Cnidaria > Anthozoa > Scleractinia > Agariciidae > Pavona > Pavona decussata. Next base: position 2,241,521 of record NW_028145469.1, on the reverse strand, counting down.
CACGAACAGAGAGTTTTTTTTTTAACTGACCCGCTTCTGAGTGATCATTATTTGGAAGCCACTGAAAAAAGGTTGGACTGATTATTTGAAAAGCATTCCACTAAACAAACTTGATTTAATTTAAAATGTTCGCTTTGACCGACTCTATGTCTAACTTTCTTACCTCATTTGACAAGCGTGTATTTTTTAAACGTGATTCCGGTGTCCTGTGAATGTTTTATTTTTATCAAAACCGCTTATTTGCCAGCAAATAAAGGTCTTTATTCTAGCTGTTGTAAATGGCAATTTCGCAGCACAAGTTGGTTTCTGGGCATCATATCATTTAAAATATGTCGACAGGTATTGACGTGACGCAGGTAACGCAATAGCGAGTGTCAGGCACTATTAATTTTTAAAGGTTAAGATTCGAAATTGTTTGTTGAAATCGGATAATTAAAGGTTGTTTTGACTCCTTTGATATGGAGTGTTTCGGTCAAATAGTCTCTTCACGAAACTTTCCCAATCAGATTCCTTTGCAGAAAGATTTATTGGGAGATTTGCATTAATTATGCAAATTTACCACCAGAATTTTTGCGAATGTTTTCTTTCCCGATGGCGCGCATTTTTTTTGTCCAGACCTTTTCTACCACGTTATTAAACAAGAAAGCGAAACAGGCAAATGCAATATGAGATAAAATGACCATTTGAAGATAGCCTGGGTCAATGTTTTCACCGAGTCGCCACAACAGCTTTTTCTCAACAGTTGCGAATTATGCAAATTTGTTAACGAAGCCTCGCTAACTTTGGTTTTCGTCAGCGCGTGCATTGATTGCCCAGATTTTTTATTTCATATTATCAAAGACAAAGACCCAAACTTTATCACAATGTTCCTCTCGAGTCGATACCTGACATACCAATATGCATTTTAAACCTTCAATCTTACTCAATTTTCACCTCATCGCGAAGTCCTCAAAATGTCAATTTTTCAAAGAGCCATAAACCCTCCAAAGTTCTACAAAAGTTTACATAGGTCCCATTAATAGAAAGTAGGTGAGTTATGCTCTTATTCAAAACCGACCTCGTTTTGTAACGATGCGTACTGTTTCAACACAAGCGTATTGAACTTGGCTAATTTTGAGAAAGATGTTTGCATAATTAATGAGGCAAAACCCGTAATTTCGTTTTCTCCAAAATTCTCGAAAACTATAAATTTCCAGAACATTCAAATAATATTTTCGAAGATAGTTCCCCAAAAGTAAACTTCAGGCAAATTATCAGGAGTTTCGATTTTTCAAGCTTGGCCAGCGATTCTCGAAAGTTACAGTGAGGCACTCTTAAGTCCCAAGAGACTGTTAAAGACCGCGCTGCCCAATTTGACTTAGTAGACGCGTGGAGAACAATAAACCCGGATAGCCGCAAATACACTTGACGTCGGAGAAAGTCTGAAATCTTATGCCGCCTAGATTTTTTCCTCGTAAGCCAGTGTCTTATGTGTAGTGTTACGAGCGCAAATATCTCAGCTGGTTATAAAACTGGTTATAAAACTGGTTATTGACATTAAAGAAGCCCTTCACTCGAACCTTAGAGGTCCAGGTTACTGGAAGCTTAACACCTCTTTTTTAACTGACATCGATTATGTTACTCAGATCAGAAGTGTTATTAAGAAAACCCATGAAAAATATCAAGATGATGATACCGTAAGCAAAGGCTTGCTGTGAGAGATAATGAAACTTAAGAGCGGCTGCCTATTAAAAACATAAAATTTGTTACTTTGAGGGTATCAGAGTAGTGAATTCGCCACCGACCAACCCGACCTCCCCCACCCCCACCCCCATCCCCCATGGCGATAAGCGTCAATTGTGGTTATTGTTCACTTTCCTAAACCGGTTTTCTCGTTGTTCCTTCCAGTTTCTTTCAATTTCCGAGAAGATAGGAATCTTGCCAGCCTAGGTCTGTCTGGTGATGGCCACGAAAACTAACTTGTTACTAGCGCAAGCGTGTGAGGGCCGTAACTACCTTATTACTAGCACGTGCGGGTGAGGGCCGTATTTCGCCTATACATTTTCCAATTTCAGATTTCCTTTTATTATTTTTTTCACGGAGTTGAAAAAAACTGGCAGGAGCAGCGAGAAAAGGGTCATTAGGAAAGTAAACAATAACCACAACATTACTGACACTATAGCTAGAGGGGGAGCGGGGAGGTCGGGTTGGTGACCGGTGGGAAATACACTACTTAATGCTCTCAAATATACAGATTTCAAATTTTTAATTGTGAGCATGGCGTTTATGGGTGTTTTTTTTTTTTTTTCGCGAAAAAATTGACGTTCCAGGGTCTGTATAACTGTAAGTTAAAAAACGATATGACACTAATACTTGAATTTTTTTCGCAAGAAAACAAACAAACAAACAAAGCTGGCAAGATGGGCTCTCTCATCTCTTGTACTGTCTTTTAGCTTGACAAGGTTTTCATCACCAGGGTAGTCGTAACTTGGCCCACAAGCAGTACTTTTCACTATTTACAGTTTCTAAAATCGCCCTGTACCCGTAGGATCCCATACCGAAATGCCTGGCCAGGATCACGTGCGCGTTACCCACATCTGCGAAGTGAATATCAAGCTACAGTTGTTCAGTGTCACACTGGCTTACTGATTTGAGCCGTCGCTGCTAAAAAGGAACACTCAAAACAACACGACAGGAAGAAAGTCACAAGTTTTACTCCATTTTACTGATCGACTGTTTCATTTAAGAAGATAAAGGTGCTGTAAAGTTTGATTTGCACTACTTTTTCCTGCGACATCGAATTGGTATGCAAATTTGTTGCACATGTTTCGTAGGGTAATTGACTGGAATAACTATATTACTTTAGAGCAGAATAGGAAAGAAATCTTGGATCGAAAAACATTGAATGGCTGTCTTCAGTCAGTCTGATTAGTTTTAGGGCCCAATATGTGATGTTTGGAAACATTCACGGGCTCCAGATGTCAAGTGTTTTCGAATCGGTTCTGATCTCAATTCGTGACGTGAATTGCGAGCCGCAAGTATCGCACGCATATTCGATCTTCCTTGCGTGGGAAAGAGTTTGAATCAGAGCTTGAAACTTGGAGCGAATAAAGTTCTTTTCTTCGTCGTTCGAGATATGAGATTTAATTTAGAGAAAATGACATACCAGAAACACTTTTATTTTAATAAAAAGAGGCATTAGTTTCGAGGCCATTTTGAGTAGCGTATACAAATCTGCATGCTTTAGAAAGCAGCCAGCGAGTTTGGAATGTTTATTGTATTAATTTTCTTGTGAGATGGTTGGTCTAGGTTTGTGTAAAGTTTCAAGTTCATTGGGTTATTTTACACCGTGAACGGGGCTTCGTCCTTTGACCTAAATTTTCGCGGTTTTCATCGGCCCGTGACCGCACCTAGGCCGCATTTCAAACTCTCGCAATTTTCTCAAAAAAATAAAATACCTTGGAACTTTAAAATATGATTTTCGAAAATAGCTAATCCAAGGGTATTTTCAGGCGAAATATCAGAAATTCGACCAAGTGGTCGCTGAAATGCAGTTCTCGATTCTTACAGGCAGCCGCTCTTAAGATAAGAGAGCAGTCAATAAAGTACGCGACGGCTAAAAAAGAAAAAATGTCTAAACGTGAAGGAGAACTTGAGAAAGAAATTAATTTTTTGTAAAATTTTATAGAATTTAATGAAATAAACCCAAACGAAAAAACAGAGATCTCTGGCACTCTCGAGGCCAGGAAACGGGAACTGGAAAAGATTATTGAGTATCGCACCAAAGGGTCAATTTTAAGAGCTAGATGCAGATGGTATAACGAGGGGGACAAAATACGAAGTATTTCCTAAACTTGGAAAAACGACATTTTAAGCAAAGCGCCATCACCCAGCTAAAAGTAGACGATGAGAACTTCGTTACAACTGATAAAGAAATTTTAAATCAATGTGAAGCCTTCTACAGAAACCTTTACAGTTGAAAGATTGACTCCCCTAATGAAAAGTATGATCATATCTTCTTTGAGGCATCTACAAAGAAGCTAAATCAACAAGAACAGGACAGCTGTGAGGGTCTTTTGACGAAAACGGAATGCCTAAAGGCATTAAAAGAAATGGATTCCAATAAAACACTGGGCTCAGACGGGTTACCTGCTGAATTTTATAAAATGTTTTGGAATGATATTGCCGACTTTCTTCTTGGCTCAATCAATTATGCTTATCAAACAGGGCAGTTATCCGTATCCCAGAAGCGTGGGATCATTAAACTTATTCCGAAAAAAGATACGGAGCCGTACCTCGTTAAAAACTGGCGTCCAGTATCTCTGCTAAATTGTGACTACAAAATAGCCACTAAAGCTGTCGCTAATCGCCTCAAACTAGTTCTTCCTAAACTTATTGATAACGATCAGACCGGCTTCCTAAAAGGTAGATTTATCGGAGAGAACATTAGACTTATTGATAGTGTCATCAACTTTACAGCTGCTAAAAACATTCCCGGGCTTCTAGTTTTCCTTGATTTTGAGAAAGCCTTTAATACAATTGAGTGGCCTTTTATACATAAGACCTTTGACCACTTAAATTTTGGCTCATCCACTCTAAGATGGATTAAGCTCTTTTACCATGACATAGAAAGCTGTATCTTGAACAATGGCTGGTCTAGTAATCTTTTCAAGCTAGAAAGAGGGGTTCGGCAAGGCTGCCCGCTGTCACCTTACTTGTTCATTCTAGGCGCAGAAGTTCTCGCTGACGCAATAAGGAAACACAATAATATTAAAGGCATATTAGTTGATGGACAGGAAATTAAAATCAGTCTATATGCAGACGATACAACTCTTATTTTAGATGGATCTAGGGCATCCTTCCAAAATTCACTGCAGATTTTAGCGTTTTTTAGAGCGATATCCGGCCTCCAACTAAATTATAAAAAGACAGAAGTGCTGTGGATTGGCGCAAATGCAGGAAGCGAAGAAAAACTGTGCCCCGAGCACGATTTAAGGTGGATGAGAGATAAAGTAAAAACTCTAGGGGTATGGCTCTCAACAGGCCCAGAAAAAATGTTGAAAGTTAACTACGAGGAAAAAATAACAAAACTTAAGGCAAGCTTGGGCTGCTGGGAATTGCGTAGATTAAGTCTGCTGGGAACAATTACTGTATTAAAAAGCTTAATTGTCTCTCAACTCACGTATATTTTGTCACCTTTGCCAACAAACCAGTGTGCTATTGGTGAAGTCAACACCCTATTCTTTAAGTTTTTGTGGGATGGCAAAGGCGACAAGATTAAGCGTGATATGATGATAAGTGATCATGAAGATGGAGGTTTAAAGATGATTGATATAAGGCTCTTTACTCAAGCTTTGAAACTTAGTTGGGTGAAAAAATACCTTGACAAAGGAAATGAGGCAAAATGGAAGCTTTTCTTCAATGTACAATTAAGAGACTTAGGCGGAGACATTATTTTCAAAGGTAATCTCCACAAGAAGGATATATTAATTTTCTTTAAGGTATCGGATGTTTTCTTGCAAGTAAATTTTGCAAATTTGGTCAAACGTTATCTACGAAGATAACATTTGCTCAAAGAAACAGTTACTGTCACAGAGTCTCTGGCTAAATTCTCTTATTCGTGTTAATAATAAACCAATACACTATTTATTATGGTCTTCTCAAGGAATACAGAATATCGGTCATTTGATGGAAAATGAGACCAGATTTTTATCTTTCTCTGAATTCAAAGAACGTTTTCACATCAAGATAAATTTTCTGTCTTTCTATGGAGTGATATCAGCTGTAAAACATCTGGTTATAACCTTTAAAAATAACGCCTCTCAGGAAAGCATCAACTACGAAAGTTTTCTTGATAAGTTTCTAAAGGCCAAAAATACAAATAAGATAGTACACAGAAAACTTATAGAAAAGAAACGAAAGCAGCCCGTGAATAGCCAAACGAAACGGTCGGAAGACTGCATGATAGAAAAAAATGAACCTATTGACTGGAAGACTGCTTACGGGCTGCCCTTAATGTACGAAAATCTCAAAACTTCGCGTTTTCCAAGTTAAACTGCTACACAGGAGACTTGCCACTAATGATTTCTTAAAAAAAATAAAGCTAAGGGATAACGATCTTTGCAATTTCTGCCAAATTGAAGAGGAAACTCTCATCCATCTTTTCTGGAACTGTACGGTAACGTCCGGTTTCTGGCATAATTTTAGGCAATGGCTGCTCAGAAACGAATCTTCTGTGCGTTCTCTTGAGCTAACCCCTTCCTTGGTCATAGGCTTAAAGACCCACCCACTATTTTGCAAAAATTTTTACCTTTTATTCTTAGTCGCAAGACTCTATATCTGGACTTGTAGAATACAAATGACTCATCCTACAATTGACACGTTCCCCCTTTTCCTCTCACATTACAATCTTTAAAAGGTACTTGCTTCTTGTTTTTTTCTTTCTTGCCTTTTGCAGAGTATGTGCCACGTGGGTAGAACGGTAGCTGGTGTGGATGCATGTTTAATTAGTATAATTATTTAATATCACGTATCTGTTATGAGAAAAAATGTAAACATTACGCATTTACTTGACGTGATTGTTGTAACTGTAGTGTGACAGTAATAGTGTTACAACTGTACTGTAATGTAATTTCAAATTAATTAATCTAAACAGTGTCGGGAATCTTGTCAGCATTGTAATGTGGTAATGTAGGTATTGTAAGTATTGTTTAGTGTAAGCATTGTAAGTATTGTAAGTAGTTATTTAGTATTGCAAAATAAAAATAAAAATACAAAAAAAAGTCGTTATTCGGTTTCTACTATACAATGAAGTTGGTAACTTTTTAATTATTCTAAGAAAAGCTGACTATTCTTTCTACCATGCCACAATTTCGCTTCACTCATAGTCCTGACCAAGAACTCCCTCTGACCCTGCCCTACATGGAGTCTGAATCCTGGCGGGATATAGACCCTATGGAAGGTGGGGTAAGACGAAGCTCTCGGACAGGACTACTTCACTTACCGCTGGTGGAATTGGTGGAAAAACTTGATCAAATTAATTGAAATCTCCCTTACAATGTTTGGCTGGATGTTTAGCTGGATGGGGGTGGCGCAGTGGTGAGAACACTCGCCTCCCACCAATGAGACCCGGGTTCGATTCCCGGACTCGACGTCGTATGTGGGTTGAGTTTGTTGTTGGTTCTCGTCCTTGCTCCAAGAGGTCTTTTTTCCGGGTACTCCGACTTTTCTCCCTCCTCAAAAACCCTCGTTTCCAAATTCCAATTCGATCTGGAGAGTGCCCCTAATTAGTACACTGCGCTAAATACGTTGGCGCTTAAATGAAGTTCTAGGAGTAATGGGTTTAATGTTGTTTGCTTTTATGTTTCTTCTCGTTCTCAGATATTTTAACTATGGTGGTATCGGTATGGTGATTGGACATGAAATAACACACGGATTCGATGGCAGTGGTAAGATTAAATCCAACAGATCTACCTTTTGGATAATCTTCTAACTAAGTAACTGACCGACCGACCGACCATAGTTAATTGAGGGACTAGTCATGAAATCTTGGCATTACAACAATGGTGCTGCAATTTTAGTTGGAAGGGCCGCGACCGTGCACAATCCTTTGTTTTAACGTTCACGCCACAGTTGAATATCTTAACAGGAACATTTCTATTGGTCAGTTGCTTCAACACATTTCAAAATCTGTTGTGGTTTGTGCACGATCAAGGCCAAAAAAGCGAGCAAAAACATATAACAAAGAAGTTTGTCAGGCTTCATAAGCATTGCCTTTTATTAACCATGAACTAAGTATAAGCAAGCAATCAGCAAAGTAACTGCCTATGTTCGATTTATTGGCTGACATAAATTGCATACAAAGTTGATTATAGCAGTATCCTGCAGTAAGTTTGACTTCGAGCTTGACACATCGGATAATCAAATCTACCGGGAAATGGTGAATGGCGCTCAAAATCATCGTTATTAATTAATTAATTTATTTATTTATTAAGATTTTTTTAAAAACTTTGTTTCACTTCCAGGAAGGTTTTTTGACAAAGATGGTAACGTGAATAACTGGTGGTCCTATACATCACTCTTTGGGTTTACCATTAGGGCGAATTGTCTTGCAAAGCAGTATTCAGATTTCGACGTCTTTGGCAAAAAGGTAAAGTAGCATGAGTGGTTTATTACATACTACAAATACTAGAAGCTCCGCACGGATCACAGAACAAGAGGGAAAGGGCTTGACCACTTTGATAAAGTAACTACATGATTGACTAAATGACTGACTGATTCGTGAACGAGTGATTGACTGACGGACTTACTGACTGACTGGCTGAACGAGTGACTGACGTACTGACTGACTCACTGACTCACTGACTTACTGACTGACTGACTGACTGACTGACTGACTGAACGAGTGACTGATCGACTGACTGGCTGAATGACTGCCTGACTGACTGACTGGCTGAATGACTGACTGATTGACTGACTGACAGGCTGAATGATTGACTGACTGACTGACTGACTGACTGACTTACTGACTTACTGACTGACTGGATGAATGACTGACGGACTGACAGACTGATTGACTGACTGACTGACTGATTGACTGACTGGCTGAACGAGTGACTGACTGACTGACTGACTAACTGATTGACTGACTCACTGATGGAAGGACAGGGAGAAGCTTTACGGACTAAGAGACTGGTTGGTTGACCGACCGACCGACTTAATCACTGAGTGGCTGAGTAGTTGGCTGACTAGAAGAGTACAAATGTCATATTTTTACTTGATTAATTATTATAGTTATCTTGCTAGGGGGTTATTGCTGATAAGTTTCATGAAATTTTTTTACATATTTATCAACACCTTGCCGTGAATGTTCCAAGTGAAAGAGATTTCCACATTAATATTTTAACCTTAAAGTGGTCCTTCTCGACTAATGCAAGTGAGTGCTTTACGATTTGCAGATCAACGGTAACCAAACACTCAACGAAAATATAGCAGATAATGGAGGAATCAAACTAGCATACGATGTGAGTTGTCTTTTAAGCGACTATTTAAAGACTATAATATTTCTAGACTAAGATCAGAAAATGTTACCTAGTCCTTTGCATTACTTTGTCTCTGTTATTTGGCTTCAGGCGTATAAGACGTTGGTGGATAAAGAAGGTACTGAGGGAGCCCTGCCGGGAGTGGGTCTAACTGAGGATCAATTGTTCTTTGTAGGATTTGCTCGGGTGAGTATCAGATATATATATGCAAGGGAAGCTATCCATTTAGGCAATTTTTTCTGTTGGAAATTCCGGAAATCTTCTGTGCATTTGTTCCAAACTTGAAAACTCATTGGCAGATCAAACAACGTTCTCTTTGCATTTTGCGGACCGGTTGAACAGAAACATTTGACTAAATGGAAAGTTTCCAAGGTATAACAAACATGAGAGAGTAAATATAACCGACTTAGAGTCAAAAAAGACGTTGAATACTGCTTTTATCTTACTACATCCCCAAGCTTTAAGTTTCCCATCTTTCGTTTCTTCGTCACTGCACGAGCCCCTGTAGCCACGGCTTATCTCAACAGTATGAAGGAAGCTTTTCACTTGTTAACAATGTAAATGGTCTCGCTCAGGTACCATGAGTCTCCCAGTTGCTCGGTGGTCATGGCGTCCGGGGGTGTACGGGAGGTCACATGTTAAATTTCAGTCGGGTAAACTGATCCTTTTGTTTGTTGTTTTGTCCCACGCTCATGTGCCCATGATGTGTTCAATATTACATCTCCCTTTTGCTCGCAAAATACAGATAAAAGAGGTCAAATAACAAACAATACGTAACAAATGACCGAGCGGCTTGGAGATAGCTAATGAAGTACGTTGAGGTAACGAGATCACAAGATTGTGCTTTAGGGAACAATCTCAGCTCTGCCTTGAAAAATAATCGTTTTCGGATGCACGCGTGAAAACCGAGCGTTTGCCTCTCACTTGTGTAATTTCCTTACGAATTGTATGCTGTAATGTTTAGGTGATTACAGAGTTGACTTTCATTTTAATGGCTGGTTAATGTATTGCTTTAGTAGCCTATGAATTCTGGCGCCTCTTTAGCAAAAAGAGTGCAGAAAGGCGCCAGTTAGAGATTCAAGACAACAACAACAACAACAACTTTGTTTAAGTGTCGATATCTTTAGCTTGTAAACAGCTAATTGGGAACACTAAAAATAATTTTTAAAAAAAGAATTTATACATAGTGTAAGTAAATTCTTAATTAACTAAAATCTAAAATTTATAACAAGTGTGGGAAAAGTTCCTCCTGTGTCTCAGAACACCAAATAACTCGCGAATAAATTCTCACAAAGGTTTAATGTCTCACAATAACAACGCGCCTCAATCCGCTCAGTCTCGAAAAAAAACAAAACGTACCCGATACGTTTTTGTCGCACGTGGTTCTTAGCCTAATTTGCATACATGTATTGCTTCAAAACGAGGCGTCACGCAATCCGTGTAACAAAACATTCCGAACACCCTCCCCCCATTTAAGTGTCTATCAGCTTAAATGTCATTCTCATTGTCCTCAAATTCTTGTGAGAGAATGTTCCTGATTTGGGCGTTGGCAATCTCTTTGGTCCTTCTGTTTGGTCCTGCTCTTGGCACAAACAGTTCCGCTTCTGGATTTGGCTTCCAGTCAGGTTCTTCACCGCCGATTTCCAGGTCACACACAAGTTGTAAAGGGCGCTCCACCACGTATCCGTTCCCTTGTTTCAGCTTCAATCCTCGTACCTTTCCATCCTTTCCAGTAACGTTTCCCATTACTCGTGCAAGCTTCCACAGTGCCCGATCTTTCGCTTCACCTTTCAGCATCACCACCGCCCCTGTCTTTGGTACATTTCGCTCTGCATTGCCTGTGGAGTGCTGCTGTCTTTCCTCAAGGGCGTGAACATATTCTTTCATGAATCTCTTTCGGACTTGTTCTTTGCTCCTATGCAAGAATATCATTCGTCTTGTCACCCTTTCCTCTCCAATCTTTTCAAGGTCTTCTTCTAGAACTGGGGTAGATCTTCCTCTTAGCAAGGTGTTTGGGGTTAGCACTGGTTGCTCAAACTCCTCCCCTTGGTAGAGCAGTGGTCTGTTATTCATGGTTGTTTCACAATCCAGCAAGACCTCTTCTAGCTCCGGATAGGTTAGTAGGCTTCGGCCAATCACTTTTGACAGACCTCTCTTCATGATACCAACAAGGCGCTCAAAGAAGCCTCCCCACCATGAGGCCCTGGCCAAGTTAAACCTCCACTTGATGTTCAGTGCTCCCATGTAGTTTGCCAGGCTGTGATTCTTCTTCAGGACGGACAACCATTTTCCAGTGGCCACAAATGTCTTCCCATTGTCACTCACTATAGTCTGGGGGCATCCTCGTCTGGCAACGAACTCCTTCAGGGCTCTTTGAAATTCAGTGGCGGAGAGATCACGACACAGCTTTAGATGTACTGCTCGCGTACTGGCACATGTGAACAATGCAATGTATGCCTTGGCAGTGACAGACTTCTTAATCTTGTAATGTACCGGTCCTGCAAAATCCACCCCTGTAACGGCAAAGGGGTCAGACAGTTCAACTCGGAAAACAGGCAATGTAGAATCGATGACACACGAGACAGACACCGGTTTTTTCCTGTAGCGTTTGCAAATATTGCAGTTACGAATTACTTTCTTCGTTAGAGCTCTCAGCTTCGGTATTCAAAACTTCTCTCTTAAGCGACACAAGGTGGTTGAGACTCCCCCATGCATCATCTGTTCATGGACTTGTTGAACGATCAGGGTAGCCAATTCGTTTTCTCTGGGTAGAAAGACTGGATGATAACCGCGAACTCTGCCGACGCATCTCAATATCCCTTCGTCATCTTTCTTTAACGTCACATCAGACTTAAGGGGTTGGGATGACTGCGCTTGCTTGATCCAAAAGTTCTCTGCTGCTTGAAATTCCTCGGTCGTTAGTGGACCTTTATGCATCGCACCCTTTCTGCAGTTCTCAATAAAGCGCCTCACAAATGCTGTCAATCTTAGGAGTTTCCAGTATGATGCATACTTGTGCAGAAGGGTATCTGTGGTTACATTCTTCTCCCCCTCTTCCTTTGCAAGCAGCTGCTTCTCGAACTTAGGTTTCACACTTTCTCTTGCGGTCTCAGAGGTCTCTGAAACTTCAGGTTGTTGTGGCCACTTGTCTGGGCTGCTAAGCCAACTTGGCCCTTGAAACCACAGGTCTCCCATCTTGATGGGTTCAATACCTCTGCTTCCCTGGTCACTAGGATTGTCACCAGTTGGAACGTGGTGCCACTGTAGGTACCCCTTCTCTTGAATGGTTTTGGTTCTGTTCCGCACAAACTGCGACCACGTCCCCTGTCCCGTGATCCAATACAGTACCGTGGTGCTGTCTACCCAACAGTGATACTCGTCAATTGGATGACCTTGCAATACTCCCTTCACATGGTTCATCAGCCTGCTCAGTGTGTGTGCACCGATAAGCTCTAAGCGTGGAATTGATAGGTCCTTTGGTGCAATCCTTGACTTTGCGACAAGCAGGTTCTGGTGAACTGGTGCAGCAGTGTGTAATGCCACGGCATAAATTGCTACTGAAATGGCTTGCTTGCTTGCATCAAAAAAACCATGAAGGATGATTCTTTTTACACCTCTGTTCACAATACTGCGTGGAATGCTCAACTGGGGGCATTCCTCCAATCCTTTCAGCCACTTCTTCCAAGGTTTGCGTATGTCATCCGGTACTTCTTCATCCCACTTCAGTTTCCTCAAACACACCTCACTGTAGAGAATCTTTCCGGTGATGATGACTGGTGCTGCTAATCCCAGCAAGTCAAAGACACCATTGATAGCTGATAGGATCTTCCTTTTTGTTAAAGGGCCCTCACTGATTGCCCCCAAAGGTTTCATGAAACCGATTGAAAGTTTGTCTTCAGTCTTGTTCCAAGGAACTCCCAATATCTTTGTTTCTTGGGGACCAGTTCCAACCTCTTGCTTTGCATAAGTTGAACTTGTTACAGATACCATTGCATCGTCTCCATTCCTTAGGGGTTGTTCTAACTCTGGGATGTTGCTGTGCCATTTGTGTAGCTGGAAGCCTCCTTCCTCCATTATCCTTGTAGATTCCTCCCTAAACGCCAAGATCTCGTTGTGTTGTTCACCACCTGACTGAACATCATCCACGTAAGTGTTCTTCAGCAATTCATCTGTAGTTCTGGGGTACTTGTCAGCATACTGGCTCACATGCTTTTGAAGTGTGGCACCAAGAATGTATGGACTTGGCCCCGACCCAAAGATCACCCTAGTGAAACGATAGTGTACCACTGTTCTCGAGTCAAGATTCTCATACCAGAGAAGACGAAGTGCATCTCTGTCCTCTGGGTGAACCCTAATTTGCAGAAAGGCCTTCTGGATATCTCCGGTGATGCACAGGAACTTCAGTCGGTTCCGAAGAAGGATGTCAAAGATTAAAGGCTGCAAAGGGGGTCCAACCTCCAAGCAATCATTTAGTGACGGTAATTGGGGATCTGTTTTCGCTGAACAGTCATATACTATCCTCATCTTGGTTGTTTCTGCTTGCTCTCTGATCACCGGCTGGTGAGGTGAGGAACGTAGTGTATGACCTCCCCCGTGGGTATTTCAGGTGCCACTTCTAAGATCCCTTCTTCCAATTGCTGCTCCATGACCATATGGTACTCTTCAAGCCTCTGCATCTTTTCCAGTTTTCTAGTTGTGCTCTTTAGCCGACCCATAGTGAGTTCCTTGTTTGAAGGCAATGGGAAGTGGTCCAGTTTCCATGGTAACCTTGTTGAATAGGTTCCGTCTTCCAGTCGCTGCAGCTGATTCATGAAATCTTCATGGAACAGGGCAGGAGTGTTTTCCACATCAGTTAGACCAAGCACTTCCTGTGAACACATTTGCATGAATTCGTCATGGCTTGAGTTCAAGAAGAAACCCTTCTCTGCTTCGGTATTGGACAAGATGGATTTTCCAGCAATGACCCACCCCAACATTGTAAACTCAGCTCCGGGGTCAGAGTCTGGGTTCGATCCGAGGACTGCAGGCTCAGTAGATTTGATCCTTTGAATGTCAGCCGCCCCTAGGATAATGTGCACAGGTAGTTTTTCCGCAGTCACAGTCTCTTCACTAAAGACTAGTCGCCTCAGACGATGATTCTTTTGCTTCAACTCAGAAATTCTTGGGTTGGGTAGGTACGTCAAGACGGGCTTTTCTGCATTGATGCAGTGTAGCTCTATTCCAAAATCATCGACCACATTTGACTCTATGCGAACCTTGTAGATTTCAACTTGCTTATCCACTGTCCCATACATTTGCTCAATGACTCTCCTTTCAGTTCGGTATGGTCTAATGTTCAGTTCAGTCAATAAATTTGCACTAATGTATGAGCTCCCTGCTCCACTGTCTAGCATGATACGCGCTTGTACACTATTAACTTTGGCTATCACAGTTGAATGCAGTGTTGTTTGAGAATCATTTACACCATAAAACCTGTCTGAAGGGGTGGCTGGTCCTCCCTGAGAGTGTGGTGGCAGTGTTGATTTTGAGGGTCGGTCGCAGATAGATGTGTGATGTCTGCTGTTGCACCTCCCACATCCACGAGACCTACACTGGAAAGCCGCATGCCCAGACCTTGCGCAGTTGTAACACAGGCTGTTCCTCTTTAAAAACTCTCTTCTGCTGGCGAGGTCCAGTACCTTGGTACACTCTGAACTCCGATGCTGGGCTGAGTTGCAGTAGACACAAGCTGGAGGGGTTGGCAGCTGTCTTGGTTGTCGCAGGCTGGGACTGAACATGAGCATACTTTCCTTTCTCCTTAAGTGATTTCCTTGATTTCCCATAGGTTTCTTGGTTTCCTGCTGGGTAGGGGCAGTTGCATCAGGTAAGGGGTTCCTGTCTATGTACTTGCGTAGATTCTCCACCAGTTCTTCCAATCCCCACTCTTCCCAGTTGTCGTCCTTTTGCGCCATGGCTTCTCTCACCGGTCCTAGTTTATCCATAATGCTGTAAACATAGCTTTGTTTACCCTGTAGTTTCTTCATTGTTGCCAAGGTCCTCACAGTTCTAGATAACTGGCTGTGAAAGTCATGGATCTCTTTGACTCGCTTGGCAGTTGTAATATTGGGCAATGATTCCAAATCCTTTATCAACGCCTTGTGAACTTTAATATCTTTACCGTAGATTGTTTCTAAAATCTTCTTGGCCTCATGGTATCCCTCTGCAGTATGCGGTAAGCCGAGAATGTGACCTTTAGGTTCCCCTTTCACCAATTCCAGAAGATAATTAAATCTACTGATTTCAGAAATTTTGGAACTATCCCTCTCAACGACAAACTGATTCCAGAATCTCAGCCAGTCCTTACAGTTCCCTGCAAATGGCGTTATCGTATACTTCTGCAATTTAACAACTTGCGGCTTTGCCATTTCTTGCTCGGCCTTTTTCTTTTCCAATTCCATTTCGAGCTCAAGCTTCTTTTTAAACCAGTCTTCCTCCCGCCAATGCAACTCATGTTTCTCCAATTCCCCTAACTTTTGTTTAAGTCTGCTTCTCAACTCATGAACGGGTATTAAATCTTCCTTACGAGCGTTTGACCAAGCCCTTACCTCTTCGAAAGGCTTTTCCTTATCCAACATGGCGTCCTTCACAGCGTCAGCCGAATTCTCGAGGGTTTTGTTTATCTCGCAAATCTTCTCTTGGGCCAACAATAAATCCTCTTTTATGTCGCTCTTTAGTGTATCCGCGATCTCTTTGACGTAGTAGGTCGCCTTTTTCAACTCCTTAGTGTAATTCTGTTCGGCAATCTCCACCATGTTTACAATGTTTTGAGTTTCACTTCGACCGCCGATTGTCGTATTCGTAAGTTCTCTCCCAAATCTCTCGAAGCTCCAGATATGTTAGGATCTTGTCCTGGCAGGGTCGCCACTTTTGGTGTGGGAAAAGTTCCTCCTGTGTCCCAGAACACCAAATAACTCGCGAATAAATTCTCACAAAGGTTTAATGTCTCACAATAACAACGCGCCTCAATCCGCTCAGTCTCAAAAAAAACCAAAACGTACCCGATACGTTTTTGTCGTACGTGGTCCTTAGCCTAATTTGCATACATGAATTGCTTCAAAACGAGGCGTCACGCAATCCGTCTAACAAAACATTCCGAACACAAGTAAGATTTAAAAATTAAAACTACAAAAAATTGTCAAGAACTACAAATAAGACAGGAGTCACAATTATCACTTATAAGATCTACAAGGTTAATACGCCGTATGCTGGACTTAAAAGATTGTAAAGTAGGTTTGTCCTTGATTTTGCTGTCTAATCTAGACCATAATTATGTATGGTCCAAAGTACCTTATAGAATGTTTCCCGTAACACTGTTAAATCTGGGAAATCCTCATTCCTTAAGTAATACTTAGATGACTTTACACTAAAAATTTCACTGATATTCTTACTGTAGGTATTACTAGGTAAAAGACCACACTCAAGCACTGATGTTACATGTAGCATTAAAGACATTAGCCTCGGTGTGGTCTGTGGCTCGTTCGAGTTCAAAAATACTATTTAGACCCACTCATGTTGGTCCGCAGATTCCTTAAGTTAACCTCAATGTAGTTTTATTCATCTAAAGGCATGTTCACTAAATAATTTTACAGCTTCAGTTATAATTAAACGGCATTGTTGCCAAGGCTCTCGCCTTAGTGTAACTAATATATATATTTAGCCAAGCCTAAAAGCGGAGCTCCAATTTTTTTCATAGCATTTATAGAAATCTGCTCATCGTATAAACGTAGTAACCTTATCAGTTCCTCATCCTTTGCTTTCTGTAGTTATATATGCTTTTAGTGCATATGCAGCAATTTGCCCATAAACAAGATGCCCTAAATCGGCATTACACGAAATGCTTAATGTAGCCCCATTTATTCCCCATGATATGTTTTGCAGATATTTAAAAACCATCCTCCCTTGTAATAAGAATAAATTTAGAGATACAGTTTTTTCGCTTATTCGTTGTGTTACTGGGATTCACACTGGGAATAACTCTGCAATAACCCCATGACCCCGCTGAATTGGGCTAGCTTCCTTGGCTTTGAATTATTCAATCTGTTGGTAAAAGCGTAGTTTCTTCGCTGTGAACTCTCCCAATTTCCACCGTTTCAACTTTCGAGTACTACCTAGAACTGTTATTATTTCGATTTAACGCTCGAGCAACGTTTGTTTTCTTTCTGAAAACGGCAGATCCGGAGTCGTAAATTCAGACATGTGGCCGGCATTGAATGAAAACAACTTTTCCAAATGATGATTTGCTTTGACGTCGCACAAGTAGAGATGAGTGGGTCCCCTCCCTCGTGATATACGCGCGGATAATGGAGTTTGATTGGGTCGCTTTTGTTCAAGACAATCAAAACAATAGATCCCTTCTGGGAGAGGGAAGAATTTAATCTAGTTTTAATGAATAAATCAAATGATGATTTGACGTCACACAGGAAGTGATGAGTGGGTCCCCTCTCTCGTGATATGTGCCTGAAAAATAGATTTTGATTGGGCCGCTTCTGTTGAAGACAATCAGAACTACGGAAGCCCATAAGGGACACATCTTTTCTGGTAATATTCCTCTATATAACAAGAAATAACACATCTCACAAAATAAAATGCACTACAAACTAAATAAATCCGCACACTGCGAACAAAATAAATCCGCACGCTGCAAATAAAAGAATTCGCACGCTGCAAATAAAATAAATACGCACGCTGCAAATAAAAAAGTCCGCACACTACAAACAAAAAAATCCGCACGCTGCAAACAAAATAAATCCGCGCAATGCGAACAAAAAAGTCCGCACACTACGAACAAAAAAGTCCGCACGCTGCAAACAAAAAAATCCGCATGCTGCAAACGAAAAAGTCCGCACACTACGAACAAAAAAGTCCGCACGCTGCAAACAAAAAAAATCCGCGCGCTGCAAACAAAACAAAAAGTTCTGCGCACGCAGGTAGACGCAAAGTACTGGGACTGAGTGTTACATTTAAAAAACATGGCGTCCAGTGAAGCGATGGTGAAGAAAGCTGAGTGATGAAATTGTGCTCGACAGTTTGCCCTTTGGATCTGATGGAGAGTTATTTCAACAGAGACCTTATGTACAGCCATATAACGCTGATGTTGGGAAGACATCATCATATTATTTTTATAGATGTCGTGAATGAACGAACATTGAAGCGAAGACCTCAAGATTTGCGGTATTTAAAGAAGGCGAGATGTATGCTGTGAATGATAATGTAGTTGAACGCGTAGGGGATCTGATGTTGCTTAAAAATTTCACTGGTGCAGGCAGTTTTCTACCATTTATATAAAGAAATAATATATATATAAAGTGTAAATTACAACTTGGAAAACTCATGGAATTCCATTATAAAAGTGATGGGGTAACAGGTCAGGTTATTAATTAATTAATTTATTTATTTATTTATTTATTTATTTATTTATTTATTGTTTTTGTACCTCTGATAGGTACAATTTATGTGGAGCGATACCATGAAACAAAATCTTAGGACCTTATAGGGTTTTCTTATATACCCAGTGAGCACCACTGTCACTTTTGAATGGGATTTCTGCCATCCCCAGGGTACAAACTCTGAAACCATTTCAGGTGATTGGAGTTAACTTTCAGCTGAAACAACCAAAATTGGTCTGCAAGCAATTACATACATGCAACATTCAAAGTCGTTAAATGGGGTGATTGGAGGCCAGTTATTTAGGTGAGTGCATTCTTCACGTCACTTGCCCAGGTGGAGAGTGTTCTCAAAATTACATGTTTGTTTACATGTACAGTCCTGTTTATATTTAGTTGTGCTGTACATATAAGAATGACCTTGACATTCAGCTGTTGGTCAATCATCACCCACACACTCTTGCAACCTGGTGTTCCAGTGTTAACTTCAATAAAAGTTTTGGCAAAATTCTGTAACTTGTGTCTTTTATTATGCATTTCTTATGGGAGATCGTATTTTTCCAAGCTTTAAAACATATCTTAGAAACTAATTCAGAAATAAAAACATGTTCAATATTCAATGAAATTACTCTACACCAGGAGTCCTGCTTCCTAACAGGGGAAATTGCAACAATTTTAAGTAGTATAGCAAAATTGTGCAAGGACTGGGGATGATCTCATTTTGAACTTTATAACATATTTTTGGACAAGCACCTTCTTATTTTCATCTTGTCTCCAATGTACTAATCTTCGGGGCCCAGTTGCTCGAAGCATGGTTAGCGCTAACCCGGTTTAAATACCTTGACAACCTGTAGGTTTTAATACCTCTTAACCAATGGTTAGCGCTAACCATGCTTCGAGCAACTCAGCCCAGATCTCCAGTTCCACCTTGTTGATGATAGCCTACACATTTTTTGATATTTTGAGTACTTTTTGACAGTGTAAAGAGCCTGTATGAGTTAATTTAGTGTTATTTATACCCTGTAAGTCATTGTACCCTTGTTTAAAAAAAAAAAAACATGAGAATGCAAGGGTGGTTATTCAAGGGAACAGGGTCCTCACTGCAATGGCTTTATTTAACCCCCAATTCCCTAGTATAGGGGGTTTATTAGAGAACAGGGGAATGGGGGCATGTTTTCTCAGTTACCATGGCGACAAAATATAGATAAAATGAAAGATGTTATGAAACGTTTCATCCTCATTCTGTTGCATTTTGAGTTTACTTAAGTGAAAATTGTTTCAATTAAAATTTTGAAAGGAACAGAACCCTGAGTCATTAATACGATTTTGCCAATATCACATAATTTAATATCTTTTAATCATTAAACTGGATTGCTCTGACAGACCTGTTTCCAAACAGGCTTCGAGGCTTGTTTACATTTGTATCTCAAAATATGTTTAAAAAATTTACCCAAGGAAACACGAGGAAATCCATCGTTAATTTTGGTTTTTTTTTTGGTTATGCTGACATCATAGCCTTGAAGCCTTCGTTTAAACGTTTGTTTATTCATGTCGCCGAATACAGGAACAAATTTGGCCAGTCAAGGTCGGAATTTAAATAACGGGTAAGGTTGATATTCAGTGGCTCGCCAGTCATGTGGCCAGAGTGTAAAAAACGAGTTAAGGCCCTCAAGTCGGCTCTGCTGATGATGATGTCTTCCCAACATCAGCGTTATATGGCTGTACATAAGGCCTCTGTTGAAATAGCTCTCTATCAGATCCACAGGGCAAACTGTCGAGCACAATTTCATCACTCAGCTTTCTTCACCATCGCTTCACTGGACGCCATGTTTTTCAAATGTAACACTCAGTCCCAGTACTTTGCGTCTACCTGCGTGCGCAGAACGTTTTGTTTTGTTTGCAGCGCGCGGATTTTTTTTGTTTGTAGTGTGGATTTATTTTGTTGGCAGCATGCGGATTTTTTTGTTTGTAGCGTGCGGACTTTTTTGCTCGCAGTGTGCGTATTTATTTTGTTTGCGGCGTGCGGTTTTTTTTTTGTTTGTAGTGTGCAGATTTTTTTCCTCGCAGTGTGTGTATTTATTTTGTTTGCAGCGTGCGGTTTTTTTTGTTTGTAGTGTGCGGACGTTTTTGCTCGCAGTGTGTGTATTTATTTTGTTCGCAGTGCATTTTATTTTGTGAGATGTGTGTTCGGAAAATCCCGGCACTGGTTCGACTCAATAAGAGGACTGTATCTTTCTCCTTTCAACAATTCTTTATTTCGTTCTCCATCATATACTGTTTACATTTCACAATCTCTAACAACTCCGAACTTTCGTATCAACTGATACATGAGCTTCGATTTTACAAATTTATCTTTTCCAATACAATGGTAGACTATTTTGACACTTATGTCAATCAATTACACTATAGATCCATTAAGTTTCAGAATACAAAATCAAGATACAATCTAATGTCAACACGGATTGATTTACAATAATTATTCCTAGACACACTCCCCCCTTTGACCAATCAGGGTCAAACACAGTACACAAGTCCGAAAAGTACGATCGCGCTACAAAATACACCGAGCAAACAACTAGTGATTAATCATGGCTCGCGTACGCCAACACGAATCCAGTGCTGCCGCTCGCCTTGGGGTATTTCTAACCCTACCCTGATTGCCATTTTCCCCGGTTCCTACATTTCTCTGAGTTCCCCCCGTGACACAACTAACCTCCAGGGGAAACAACTTTTGAACTGCCCGGTTCATAAAAACAGGTTTTCCCTTCGTGATTACTTTCAGTCTGGCACCTCTTACCTGTCCATCTTTGCCCACAATCAACTCCTCCACCTTCGCCAATTTCCAGTTACTTCTCTTAACATTGTCTTCGTGAACCAACACCAATTCTCCAACACTTACCTTGTCATGCTTGCCTTCCTTGTTGCCACGATGATGCTCTCTCAAATCCACCAAATACTCTTTGCGCCACTGATTCCAGAAATGGATTCTTAACTTAGCAAGGTATCTGAACCTCTTCAGGAACCCACGTTCATTTTCTTCATCGTCATCTCGTACCTCCTCTGGTAAGTTAATTAAGCGCCGTCCATAGATGAGATGCGATGGTGTCAACATTTCCGCCCCAACTTCATCATATTCGTACGTCAGGGGACGTGAATTCATGGTGGCTTCCAATTCAGTTAAGACTGTTATCATTTCGTCCGCGTTAAGCTTCGCGTTTCCAAGGACCTTTCTAAGACAGCGTTTCGTAGTTCCTATCAATCGCTCAAAGAATCCTCCCCACCATGGCGCCCGCTCTAAATTGAACCTCCAGTCTATCCGGTTTGTCTCCAAATGCGCCCTTACCTCTTCGTTGTCATACATTCGCCTCAAAATCTTCTCCGATGCCTTGAACGTCTTCGCGTTGTCCGAAACTATCAACGATGGTGTGCCCCGCCTGGCCGTAAACTTTCGTAAACAACGCAAAAAGGTCGGCGCTGTTAAGTCTGCCACCAGGTCCAGATGCACAGCCCCTGTCACGCAACAAGTAAACAACGCTATATAGGATTTCACCATTTCGCCATCTATAGACTTCACATACACTGGACCAGCGAAATCTACTCCTACCTTCGAAAATGGTGCGGCCTCCCTGACCCTGAATTCTGGTAATGCTGCTACAGGTGGCGCTCCAAAGGGTTTTCCTTGCTGTCTTTTACACGTCACGCATTCTCTTAACACCTTCTTTACAACTTGTCTACCCTTTGGAACCCAAAACCTTGACCTCAACTCTCCCAACGTCGTTCGCACTCCTCCGTGTTTCGTTCTTCTATGGCATTCTTCGATAATCAACTTGGTCATCCTGTGATTTCTGGGCAGAATGATTGGTTCCTGCGATTTCAGGTCCAGATCCGAATTTTCCAATCTGCCAATACATTTCAAGATTCCGTCACGGTTCTCTAGTTTCAATTGTCGGACAAGGTCATCATAGCTTTTACTGCCCTTTAATTCCGCTTGCGCGGTTCCGATCCATATTCGCTCTGTTTCGTACATTTCTCTTCTTTGCAACATACCCGCTCTCCCTTGCACACCCCTTCTGGTACACACAAAATTGAACAGAAAACGCTTCACCCATGCCGTAACCTTCAACAACCGATCAAAGGTACTAAACTTGTTGATATCAATCACATCTGTGACTCCACGTTTTCTTGTCACGCCAGCTACCGTGACAGTCACTTTCTTCATCTCTTCGTTACTCTGTGGAGTCTCGTTGATCTCCGTGCTTGGCCATCCAGTCCTTGGTCCAGTCAACCACGGTGGACTGTTCCACCACAAGGCGTTTTCTTTCAGCTTGGATGCCTGTTCACCTCTCGAACCTATGTCCGCTGGGTTCTCCTCCCCCGGACAATGTCCCCACTCATCCTTCTTCGTGACCTTCAGAATTTCATTGACTCTGTGACGAACAAACTGCTTCCATTCGCCGTTGTTTGCTATCCACCATAGCGCCGTTTTGCTGTCCAGCCACAGTTGTGTGCTCGCTATGTGTACCTCCCCCTCGAGGGCTTCTTTAACTGTACTCATGAGCGTCGATAGAATTCTGCCGGACATGAGTTCCAATCGCGGTATCGTCTGTGGCTTCTGAGGGGAAACTCTCGTCTTGGAAGTGAGCAGCGTCACTGAGATAGCTCCAGAAAGCTCGCACACAAAATAAATCACAGCACAGTAAGCCTCTCTACTTGCGTCGGCAAATCCATGCAGTGAGCAAGTAACTTCGCCCAGGGGTACTCCATAAACGCATCTAGGAATTTGAATCTCTTTCGCTCCCTTTAGGTCACTTAACCACCCCATCCAACGTGTCTTCAATTCACCACTTAACTCTTCGTCCCAACCTACCTTGCCCATGCACAACTCTTGAAATAAAACCTTCATACTGACAAGAACTGGGCTCACCAACCCCAAGGGGTCATACATACCTGCAATCACCTTCAAAATACTTCTTTTCATGACAGGCAAGTCATCCGCTTTTGAAACCATTTCTGACAGCTCAAAGATAAACACATCGTTTTCACAATTCCACGACTGTCCAAGCACCCTTTCATTCTTCATTCCCGCTTTCGCTCCAAGGGTCTCCTTGGCATAACTCTCGTCGGCGCTTTCGACTTCTTTGTTTACGTCTGTCTCGTCACGCAATTCACGTTGTTCTATTTTGGCCCTCAACTCCCCGCTGTTCGTTAACCATTTCCTTAATTTAAACCCACCGAGAGCGAGTCTCGTTTTCGCCTTGTCATACAACTCACCTGCCTCCTGCGTGTCTCTCCTTCCAGAAACGAGATCATCGACGTAAAAACTCTTCTTCATGATACGAACAAACTCAGGATCTAGCTCAATAAACGAATCAAGATGATATTGCAGTGTTGCATTGAGTAGGAATGGTGAACAATTAACTCCAAAAACAACACGACAAAACCTGTAAACAATGGGCTCTAATTGCTCGCTGTCAACACTATTTACCCAGAGAAACCTCAAACAATCCCTGTCACGTCTGTTTACAACGATATTGAGAAATGCCTTTTCAATATCACCAACTAACGCAACGCGCTTCTCTCGAAAACGAATTAGAATTTCATACAGCAGTGGTGTTAACGCAGGTCCCACATGAAGGCAATCATTCAGCGACACACCCCTTTTTCCCTCTTTAGACGATGCGTCGTACACGACCCTGACTTTGGTCGTCTTGGCGTCTTTCCGGATGACTGCGTGATGCGGGAGATAATGAATCTTCTCAGTCGTTTCTAACTCCGTCACTCGCTCGACTATTCCAACCTCTTCTTGTTCCTTTATGATCCCGTCATATGCACTCAGAACTGTGGGGTCACTCTTTAACCGTCCTAATTGACCTTTTAGCCGTCTCAAGCTGTTGTGGTAATTGGACGGCAGGGGCCCATGTCCCTGTTTCCATGGTAGAGAGACTTCGTATCTGTTTCCGTTAAACACAATCGCGTCCTTCAAGGCTTCGTGGACTTGATCCCCTTCCCGAATTCCGAGTGTCTCGAAGTCCCACAGCTTCCGTGCGCTATCTTCCAATTTTCGATTATCAACAAACGCCTCTTCATTGCATGACAAACTGTTACCCACAAGGTGAAGGTGGACATTTATCTGTGAATCATCACAAACTCCCTTCAGGGGCCCTGACAAGACCCAACCCAGGTGGGTTTCTACGGCGACGGGTTCACCTGGCTCCCCCCTTACCGTTCTCCCCCCTTGAAAGGACCAGAGAAAATCCGCCCCAATGAGCAGGTCTACATCGAGAATTTCCCAATCTTGATTGACATCCGAGAACCACAAGCCCTGGAGATGGGGGTACTCGGCTTTCCTGTTCTCAATGTGCTCATTTCGTATTTGCGTGATACAGGGTACCTCATAGGCCTCGATCCTAATCCCATTCCCCCCCTGTAAAGGGAACACATCAAACTCATGCAGACCCCTCAACCCACTATCCCTCGTTTGCTGCCCAAAGGTGCTAATTTCGATCCATTCCCTTCGCACCTCCTGCAACCCTGCTAACTGTACAGCTCTAGTAGTTATAAAGGACTTATGGCTACCCGCGTCGAATAAAACCCGAACCCTCGAATGTTTGCTCCCCGTAATAACTGCTTGGGCTGTTTGTAATGCAACCCTCCCAACTAATCCCACATGAAGGGCGGGACTGGCATGACTGGCATGCGCGTGATTGACACTTGGCGAGATATCATAATCACCATTGTTTGCGGGCCTAGGCTGACGTGGCGCCTGGTATGCGTTGTGACCCACATAGTCAACACAAATGGAAACATGATGACACCCTTTCTTACAAACATTACATACAATTTTAGTGGCACAATCACGGGAAATATGCCCTTTCTTAGCACAAATAAAGCATCGTCCGTACTTACGTAAAAGGAGCTTCCTTTCCTCAACAGAAGTAACGTTCATACAATGTTCATGGGCATGTTCGCCCTTACGATAAGCACACAGATTGTCCCATGTCTTTGCTAACAGGGCGTTGGCTGTTGGGGGTCCGCCCCCAAATTTTCTTTGATCTTTCTCACGCGGCTCACGCGTAAAGTTCTTGTCGCTTCTGAATGAATTTTCCTCTCTCAGCTCCAGCTCACACAACAGTTCAGCTAGCATTTCGTCCATTCTCCACTCCTCATGGTTCTTCCCTCTGGTTATCTGCAATCGTATGGCCTCTGGTATCTTGTTCATGATGGCCGGCACAACAATCCCTTGATATGTAGCGGCGTCCACTTCGAGCGCCTGAGGGCCTCGATGGTGGACTTCCACCAAGTCGTACAATCGGCGAAGGCCACCAATATCCCTTTCATTAAAAACAGCCTGAATCTTTAAAAGGTCGTTCACGTGGGCTCGTTCGATTGTACTTTTCTTCCCAAATCGCCGCTTTAACAGGTCGATGGCGACCTCATAATTTGCCTCCGTTAAGACCAATCCCGCTATAGCCGTACGTGCTGTTCCCCCAAGTAATCCGCGTAAGTAGGAAAACTTGTCTACGGGCGATAGCTTGGGATTGGAGTGTATGGAGCTTACGAAACCGTCCCAAAACTCCTGCCATTCCTCGACACGCCCCGCGAACCGCTTCGCTTCCAACTTCGGCAATCGAACTTGAATTGTGCCGGACGAATTATTGCTCCCGTTACTTGAAGGCTCTTGTGGTGATGCTGGAGGTTGAGAGTTTCCACCGAGTGCCTCTTCTGCTGAGGCGACAAGTGCAGTAAACTCTCCCCTCAAGTCTCCGGCGCATCGTATCTCCTCTGCTATCTCCTCGTCCGACACCTCCTCGATTTCGACTAACAATCTCAAAATTTCGCCGTCAAGTTCTTTAGTAATGTCCAACAGTTCCGATAATGTACCCTTTAACTGAATGGTCTTCGCCCGCTGCTCCTCGTTGTACGTTTGCAAGAGTCCTTTTAACTCGTCGCCGACGTATTTTAGGTACGCTCTATGCCCTTTTCTTTCTCTCCTTCTCAGTTGCACTGTCTCTTCTCTGCTCTCCTTTCTCGTTTCTGAAGTCGTTCCATTGCCTGTTTTAGATGTCTTTGTCTTTCTCATGATCCGGCTCGAAGGACCAAATGTTCGGAAAATCCCGGCACTGGTTCGACTCAATAAGAGGACTGTATCTTTCTCCTTTCAACAATTCTTTATTTCGTTCTCCATCATATACTGTTTACATTTCACAATCTCTAACAACTCCGAACTTTCGTATCAACTGATACATGAGCTTCGATTTTACAAATTTATCTTTTCCAATACAATGGTAGACTATTTTGACACTTATGTCAATCAATTACACTACAGATCCATTAAGTTTCAGAATACAAAATCAAGATACAATCTAATGTCAACACGGATTGACAATAATTATTCTTAGACAATGTGTTATTTCTTGTTATATGGTGGAATATTACTAGGAAAGATGTGTCCCTTATGGGCTTCCGTACAGAACAATATATCCTTACTAGGGGAGGACAGAGTTTAATGCATAAATTAATGTGCACATTTGTGACTACGATGAAGAAAAAAAAGATACCCGACCGAAACCTAGACACGTCATGCCCTGCGGACATTCCGTGTAACAATAACAATGTAATACAGAGGGCACAATTATTTAATGCTGATTTGTCGCAATCTCGTCCCCAGAGCCCCCGTGCGTAGGAACCAAGATTGCTAGTACCCAGATTCTTCGTACACACGCGCGAACTTCAATTTCATAAACAAATATGGCGGATGATTTGGAGAATTTAGTTGTCTTGCTTTGTTCTAGAGATTTGGATAAAAATAGCTGTGTTTAGACGTCTTCCTGTATTAGGATGGTGCATCTAATCAGCGTGGTGGATCAAGGATCTTTTTAAGCGCTAGGAAGGCGATCGAAGTTTTCCTAGTCGCCTCATCTTATTTTTCCTGCGTGACTGTGTGAAAAATGTTCCGTTCTACAGCAGATCTATTGGGTTGAAGGAAAATTTTTAGTGTGATAAATGTCAAAAGTAGAAGAGGTTTTGCTGTGTCGGCGAGAGGCAAAAGGTCCGACGGCTCTGTCAATCTAGGAGGTAAGGACTAACTAAATCTTTGTCACTTTATGTATGGATGCTCACGCACCTTTGTACTAGGGGGAGCAATTTTCTAAAAGAAACCTTTGATTTTTAATCAAGATAATGTTAAAATTGCAAGTTAATACGGACAACAGTAGGCCAGTGTCGTTATATAAATTCATGTGGTCGGCTATATTACATAATATGCACAATACTAAGAGATCGTTTCAAACTGCGGACCAATTATTAAAAAACGAGTCATTAATCATGGGGATTTTCAAAATATTTTAAATTTCATCGTTTTCTAGTCAAATTGAGTGATTTTTATTGTTGATGTTTAGGTTCTATTTGAGTGAGATGCACCTTGGAGAATGTTTGAATACAGGATAAATATTTCAAGTCAAGTTAGCTTTGTGTCATTTTTCTATTGTCTTTAAAATACTGTACTTGTAGCTGATTAATTTAATAAATTAGATTAAAAAGCTCATTTTAAAAATTTCTGTTTTTCCCAGGTTGATAGCTATTCTTGTACACATAGAGTTGTTTATTTTGGTTTTTGTAGAAACTGAAAACTAGGTGCTCAGTTCCATCAGCCTTTGATATTAATTTACTAGAGAGTCAAGATGTCTTTTTGCGAGGGAATAATCCAGATAATAGGAGGATTTGTTTAAGCGAAAAAAAAATTTAGGGGTTAGGCGCACTTTAACTTAATCTACATGTACATGTAAGAATGCAGTATAATTTACCCATTTAAGGACGGTGCCTACTAATACCGAAGTATTTTTGTGTGGTTTATGACTATGCGAGAAAAGCAGATCTTAGCAAGGCCTATTGGAATCCAAAAAGAAAATTGGGGGTAACAACGCATTTCTCAGAGATAATTATACAATAATATCTCTAAAAAACGCCAAAATATAAAGCAATGTATGGGATTTCCTAAATTGAAGCTTAATTATCTCTGAAAAATGCATGGTTACCCCCAATTTTCTTTTGAGATACCAAAAGCATTTGGTAAGTTCTGCTTTATCCGTATAGTTTAAACCGCACAAAAATATTCCTGTATTAGTAGGCACCACCCATAGGAAACCCGAGTATCTCGCGATGCGCAGAACGTATGCGCAGTGACAATAGTAGGCACGGTCCTTAAGAGTACAGACAATAAAATGACATCAGATGTAACACACGCTTTCTCAACGAAAAAAATAGCCAATTCTGCTCGTACTTTTTCCATGTTATTGTAAAAAACAAATCAACGGCAGTTTTCTATGGTCTATACTCTTATAGACCATAAAATGACGCCATAAAATGTCTTAAGCTTGGCAGTGAAACCACTCGCCTGCGGCTCGTGGTTCCACTTGAGTTTTGAACATTTTTTGACGTCATTTTATGGTCTATAAGAGTAGAGTAGTACCATAGAAAACTGCCGTGGATTTGTTAATTAGAGAGTGCATATTTTGTTGACCTCGATCCTAGGTTCTCCCTCCTTTGCCAAGTTGGTGATGATATCATCTGCCCCTACAAAATCTGCAGGGGGTGCCAGATTCATGTCCCAAGATCCTTTCATTCATGGCAATCAAGGTTGGTTGTCCCATACAATCTCGACTCCAATCTGTGTAAGGAGTACATTCTTTGTATGTAATAATTATTATTGTTGAACGCAATAAATTTCGTAAGTCTAATAATTTATTCAACAGGAAAAAAATGTTTTTGCAGTCCCTAGCCATTCTTTACCTGGTTTTTAAAGTAAGCAAATTGTTTGACATGAAATCAAATATTACTTGGGTAATTAAATCCTCAACTGTCCCTGTCAAAATCTTTACCAAAAAAAACCATCAGGCAGTTATGGGGTCAGTTATCCCCAGCAGTTTTTTTACAGGTTGCTACATGAGAGTTCACTTGGAGTAAAGTAAAGAAATAACACAACAATTAAGGGGTAATGAAATTTTGTGCTGTGCAGTGCTGATTTACAACTGGGAAATCAGATAATTATCCCTGGAGTGTAAATTTCTGTGTGAGAAGGAAACCGCTTAAATTTTGCATTGCCCTAGTGAATAGTCATTTGGTCCATCACTGATCAAAATCCTGGGGTAATGGGTTTGATCATGAATCCTGCAAAGTCAAAGAGTTTTACTTTACCTTGCATGGACCACATTTCCTTACTGAGGTAATACTGAGAAAAAAAGTAAGCGGTTTTCTTCACCACAAAAATTTACACTGCAGATTTCATTCTCTGGTTTCTCAATTTAAGTACAGGCCTTGCTTCAACCTATTAACCTTTTGTCCTTACAAGCAAAATCCCAATTGAAGAACATTACATTAAACATTACACTGCTGCAGCCTCAGGCATCACTCTAGCTTATGGATAGCACCTCATCTGAGAAGTCCCATTCATTTTTACACAGCAAGATTAACCTACCATGTATCATTTAATAAGCATTCTGCAAACATACTTCTTAATTTACTTTACATCATCTGGTTTTTCCGAGAAAAAAAAATGGAAGGTACAAGAGTGCTTAAGGACGGTGCCTACTATTGTTACTGAGCATACGTTCTGCGCATCTCGAGATACTCGGGTTTCCTATATGGGTGATGCCTACTAATACTGGGATATTTTTGCACGGTTTAAAACTATACGGAGAAAGCAGAACTTAGCAAATGCTTTTGGTATCTCAAAACAAAATTGGGGGTAACCTTGCATTTTTCAGAGATAATTAAACTTCAATTTAGGAAAAAAATCCCATACATTGCTTTATATTTTGGCGCTTTTTAGAGATATTATTGCTTAATTATCTCTGAAAAATACGTGGTTACCCCCAATTTTCTTTTTGGATTCCAATAGGCCTTGCTAAGATCTGCTTTTCCCGCATAGTCATAAACCGCACAAAAATACTTCGGTATTAGTAGGCACCGTCCTTAAAGAGAGTTGAGTGTGCATATAATAGTCCTCTTCTGAATTCACAAAATGATGTACAGCTAATATTTTGCCTGAAATATTGCAAATTAAAAGCATTTTAATAACTTCATTCTTCAAAACAATCAGTGGTTTAAACTGTTCTTATATAAATAAAGAAGATTTTACATAAACCCAGTGGACAGTATGGAAAAGGAAAATAATATATTAGTGTTTTTCCTTATGTTACTGAAAAAGGTATACCAGACTATGTGATAAGGTGTAGAAAACTTTACCACCGGTCACTGATGTCACAAAACCCATAAAAAATAAACAGTTATTGTACGGTAATCAGAAGTAAGTAAAAAAAAAAACAATTAACTTGGGGTATAACATTATTTTGTATAATAAAAATATGATAACTGAATCACTTCAGGGGAATATCAATTGTTTTTAACCTGCAAGGGAAACAGAAGTTTGCTAAAAAAAAATAGGAGGTAAAAATCAGACTGAAGCAAATCCAAGAGAATTAACAACTATTTGTTCAAAGAATCAGGATTGTCAAAAAATTGAGGGTTCAAATAGCTGAGATTGCACTGTAAAAATTAATACCTGTCCATATTAATTTTCATAAATCATTACTCACTACCAAATTTGAAAGTTTTCTTTTAATTAAAAGAGATGGCTGATAAGACGTTTGACCTTTTATCTGTAATCACAGTTATCAACAGAAGCCACGTTCTGGTTGCATTTAACATATTGCCCTGAATATCAGCCATCTCCTCTCCAGATTGGTGAGGGGATGCAGATTGACAAGGAATGCCCCTTGTTCAGCATATTTTTGTTACGCCTCTTTATCAGTTGAATAGTTATAAGAATGATTGAGTGACAGTGCTCTGTTGCTTATAAACACAGCTAGGCCCAGGTATCCAGTGGCCAATCTCTGTTGTACACACCATGCTAGAACGATAGCTCTACCTGGCCAACTAATTAAAATGTTTACTGCTGAAGAAAAATGTTACATGCTCAGTAAGTGGCTATTCTATTTGGTTCCTGTCATCATATCATAAACATTCATAAAAAGGTAAGAAATTAAATACACAACTGGATCTATATCTTGATGGGAAAAGTGCACAGAAACGTTCACACAAGAATGCATAATTTACAAGTTTATGAACTGCCTCAACAAAAACTTCCATTAACAAATGATTCTTGAGCAATACAGTGTTTTCATCACATCTGCCATGATCTGTGATGGTAAATAAAAAGCTTACATCAATTTATTTTTTGTTATTGCTAAAACACAAGGTCTAAATCTACCAGAAAAGGTTACACCCTCTGAGCACTCCTGAGGGAAGGTTC
The DNA here is from genome assembly GCF_977016875.1 of Pavona decussata. Classification (NCBI taxonomy): domain Eukaryota; kingdom Metazoa; phylum Cnidaria; class Anthozoa; order Scleractinia; family Agariciidae; genus Pavona; species Pavona decussata. The sequence continues at coordinate 2,209,770 of NW_028145469.1, read as the reverse complement.
ATAATTTATGCACATCCCCCCCCCCCCCCCCCCACACTCATGAGCTATCCTGCAAACCATGGTAAAACACCATGCCCACTCCCCCCTATCACCCTTTTTAACTTTAAAACCTCTTCTAAAATGGAAAATACAAGCATTTCTGGAGTCTTAACATTAAATGACATTTGCATTATAATTAACTAATAAATTTCACGTTAAAAAATCCTTTACTAAAAATTAAAATAATATAAAGGCTGACATTCACTGCATAGAGAATGCAGTGGGTTTATGTTATAATCCACATTTATGAAATAGCTTACTTCATTGCTTTGCCAAGGAATCATTCTAATATTCCATGCAAAATAGTTACATTGATCTAGCCCCCTACCTTCTTTTTTGAAAAAAAATGTAGAATCTCTTTAACATATCAATAGATTATCTTTAAAAATCAATTTTTCTGGAGAAGAAATACAATTGCAGCCATTTTTTTATGTGATCTATATCATAAATAATGTTGTTAAGATAATGTTATTTGATGAAGTCAGGTTCCGAGATACCGAAATGTCCAGAATTTGGATACTGATTACCTCATCAGGATACATCGAGCACATGAAGACAGTGGCCAGGAGGAATCTGAAAGAACTAATTCTGCAGTTGGAGATGCTAGCCATTATTGATAGCAGTTCTATAAAATGGGAATATAATTTTTCATGACAAATCAGACGGAAAAATTTAGAAAATAGCTGTGACTAGCTGACTATGAAAATCCCGAAGATAAAGAATTGAGAGAGAAATGCATGGAGGGTTGGTCATGACAGCATTGCGCATTGAAGATGCACCTGTTCTGTCAGATTACATTTAAGGGCATTTGTAACAGCGAGGGAGGAGGCATTTTGTTTTCAACAGTACCCAGCTAATCATAATTTCATGAAGGGATAAGAAAGTTCAGAGAAAAACATGTCCCAGGCTAGAATTATTTTGCTTGAATTTGTGACCATAAAATAAATTATCACCATGATGTCGGAGAGTTATACAGATAGATAGTATAGAAAAGTGCTTAATAGACCTTAATAATATTTTTTGTTGCTTAACTGGCAGGGGTATTTTGCTGAATACCAAATGTTGCATTTTATGCTACCTAGGACAGTTTAGCCGAATGAAGTTATTTAGGTCTAAGCACTTCTCTTTACTGTCTAGGGTTAAACACTGGTTATACAGACATTTACCTTTAAGTTGTTGTTATGGCAGCCATTCCATCAAAGGACTTCTATGAATTCGGCATTCAGCATTCTGCAAAATACCCCTGCAGCTTCAAAATCAAACTTTAAATAATATTATACTCGGCTTCATGTGAATACATATACTACCTGTTATACAAGGTAGTATTTAGGTATCCTTTTGAACCCAAAAACCCATTTCAGTAAAAGAGGCATTCTAAGCTACATGATTATGTGAGTGGGGGTCCAAAATCAAATATCAAAATATTACATGTATGTACGCTGAAGGTAAATATTCAGGACGGGTACTTCCTCCTATACCTTCCTATTATTATATTTTTTTTCTGATATTATTCTTTTTCAAGGCGAACTTGTGTATATAATATAGCAATCAGTACAGAAATATTAAAACTGAACAACGATCTTTAAAAAATGTGCACAAACAAGCGAATAAATATTTTGCGTAAGCTAATTGTATTGATGAAAATGAAATCACACTTCGCTTTTAACGTTCCTTGAAAAGACTTTCAGTCAAGAATACTCACACATCTAAATCTTTGCCCTTATATCCTATTCTTTTAAGTATTAATTGTGTTTGTTCTCTGTAAAGATTGCCACAAATAAATGTTAAAATAGAAATATATGCGAGAATAAACTTGTCAGTACTTTTCACAGTGTAAATGCAAGACGTTTGTTAGACTAACTATTTTACTTGAGAATCAAATTTTCTTAAATGAAGCAAAACGGGATGAGATAAGAAAATAAACTTCCGAAGGAAATAACAAACATGGACCAAAAAATGAGCACAAGAGACTGATCTGACGTTAGCAGTAGCTTTTACAAAAGTTAAACAAGTTGCAGCGTCAACACTTCAAGAAAATCAATATCTTGCAAAAAAGCAAATTAAAGTTTTGTCAACAAAATCATAAAATAACATACTCGCCTCTTTGGAGATCGATAACAAGTCCTTTTATTCCATTGCTGATTTTCGTTCGTTTTACAACGTTGAGTAAGCGAAAAGTTTCACTTCAAGAGGAAAAATACAACGTTTCGTCGCGTCGATCGGATCAGACTAAAATGATTTTTCTTCGGCCGCTGTTTATGTTATACCGCCTCTAAAACAGTCCATATGTTTCTTCCGCCGCTAGTTGCCCTGCTCTTTTTCCCACTGTTGAAAAGCAAAATTGGAGGAGATTAGAATATAAAACTTTAAGGGAAAAAATTAAAAAAAAAAGCCCGAAAAAATGAGCGAAAAAGACTGCTCTAAAATTAGCAGTATTAAGCTTTAGATAAGCTTAAAGTTAAACTGCGTGTCGACAGTGCAAGACATCAATTTCTTGCAAACCAGCAAAGATTGGTCAACAAAATCACATGGATATATTCGCCTCTTCTGAGAATAAACAGTCCTTTTATTTCACTGCTGATTTTTTCGTTTGTTGTACAACGCTAAGTGAGCGAAACATTCCACTTCAAGAGGAAAAATCCAACGTTTCGTACCGTCAAGCCGGCTCGGAGTAAAATGAGTTCACTTCAAGATTCGGTTGCTGTTTATGCCAACTCTCTCGCCTGCCGCCAGTCGTATTTATACTCTTTCTCCCGCTGTTGGAAGGCAAAATTTGGGATAGATTAGATAACAAAACTCCAAGGGAAATGATGAACATAGACCGAAAAAAGTGAGCTCAAAAGAATCCTGTAAAGTAAGCAGTATTTAGCAGTAAACGGCCTGTCAACACTGCAATGCAAAACAACAAGTTCTTGCAAGACAGCAATCAAGCAAAGTTTTGTCAACAAAGTCACATGAATATACTCGCCTCTTCTGAGAATAACCAGCCCTTTTATTCCAATTCCTGATTTTCCGTTCGTTTTACAACATCAAGTGAGTGAAACGTTTCACTTCAAGAGGAAAAATTCAACGATTTGTTGCGCTGGGTCGGAGTAAGATGGTTTCACTTCAAAGTTCTGATGATGTGCAAGTCGATTTGTTTCTCCCGCCGCTAATCGTCTTGCTGTTTCTCCCGCTGTCGGTTACATAACTTGACTGTGTATTTTGTTGTCTTCAAAATGTCTTTGTATTTCTTAAAGGCAACTTGCCGCCATAGTTAGTAGAGGGAGACGCTAAACAAACAAGGGTCGCAGCACGATCGCAGAACAGCTTCACACAATCTGAGTGTTCCTGTGGTACTAATTGCGGTTGTTTCGCCCGAAAGTCGACTCGCCTGAAAGCGTTTCGCCAGAACTCGCACGACGAAATACACCGTATTCACAAATTCCAAATGGATTTCATAACTAGTTCAAAGTTTTCACTTCGCGGTAAAATTTCCCGCTAACAAAAATAAATCAATTAAATAATATTTGTTACAAGTCGACATGCAGCTATTTGTCTTGAAATCATACTCAATCGCCTTGTAGGTAAATCCCTAACATCTCGGAGAAACTCGGCACCTCAACGTAAGGACCTCTTTTAGTTTGTTTGTACAATTTTTACTGATTTTATCTCCGCTCGTTTTATCGTGTAGGTCTTATAGTTACTTTTTCTAATGAAAGTTTTCCATTTTATTATTTAAAACATCGCGCTAATCGACGTGAGTCCGGGCGATATACCGTCGGGCGAATCGACTTTTGGGCGAAACAACCGCTGCGCTGCGTACGTCGTACGTACGGTCGCTGGACGGACACAAGTGACGTCATAACCAAACCAAAATTTCTCGCATTCACGGGTTACCAAATTCTCTTAGCTATGGGGCTCCGCTCGCGCGCGCTGCGCGCGCGGGAGCTCCGCTAATAATTACGTGTTTCTTTGTTTCTAACCAATCAGCCGTGGTGCAGCATATACAAGAAGAAGGCTGCCTTTCGTCAGCTAGAGACAGACTCCCATTCGTACCCTAAATACAGGTGAGGTTTGAGTTTCTTTCAAACATAAAGTTGTCAGAAAAAAGTGATCAGGAGCAGAGACTCATTCATTAGAGGGTACTTCTTTTAGGGGAACCGAATTGGCAGTTTTATAAGGTTTATTTCGAGCTATTATTTGTCTCAATAAATCTCGACATCTTTGCTGTGACCACACTCCATTGAATGCTGAACATTAACACTGGGTAGATGTCACACGTGTTGATAAATTGTCGCTTATCATCATCGAACATGGGTAGGGAGGGGAGGGGGTGAGGGCAAGATGTGAAAGTACGCCTACTGACGACCCCATTGAGTATTTTAAACATGGTGGAAGCCGCATCAGGAGCCGTACGAACAACAGAAGATCGAAGGAAATGGAAACAGAAATATGTTAGGATCCACAAGGGACCATTTTTTCTCTGCTTTTACGGACTGAACTGTTTGCTTTGCCATTTTGCTAATTTTCAGTGATTTTGGTCCGGAAATTTGTTCTAAGTAGAAGAGCTAATACTAAGTACTCAAAGTAATATAACTTCCCTGTTTTACTCTAAATATTGTTAAGTGATCGGCTAAGTATCTTCTTATCGTAAATCTCGTTTCTTTAACTGTACACATCTAGTCCTAGTTCTTTGTCATTGTATTTTCCTTTCTCTTGTTTTACCTGCTACTGTATTGTAGGTTACTTTCTTGATTCTGTAAGGTTGAACTGCTGTTATTTGTTATGCGTCAAAACCACTGCTCGCCCCGAATAGGTGTGGCAAACTGCGAGCAGTGCTTGTATATGTTTTTAAAATCTTTAATTTTGGCAATTTTCATTGTGCAAAGCGAAATGTTTTGTAGTCACCAACGAGATATACTCAAAGTTAAGTGTCTTCTACGATAGAATAGAACTCCCCTGGACCCTGTGGCATACGTCATATATTACCATGGTCACCGTTAGGAAAAGAATAATCGTCCGTGTTTACAGGCTGTACGTATTAAACGAGTTATTTTTGGCGAAATTGTATTCTTCTGACCCAAGGTAGATCCGTAATTACGAGATTTCTGTATAAGCTAGTCTCCGTGAAGTGGGGTTCAACTTTTTATTCATTTTCATTATTTTTGTTTATTTATGTACTTACTTTAACAAAGCTTCCACGTTTTATGATATTTAAAAAAAAGGAGAAGAAAAATACGAAACCAAGGCAAAAACAGTGGAGCTACACAGCAACGCTTGACTCCAAATTAAGTCTGCCCTATGAGAAGATAACTTACATGACAATTTTGCATTTATTTATCATACAAATGTAACATGATACGGAAAGCAGCGTTGGAGCTAAGTAACACTGCGAGTGATTTATACTGATTGCATTTTGTTCATTTTCAGGATAATTGGCACGCTTCGCAACTACGATAAATTCGCAAAGGCTTTCAACTGTAAACCAGGTTCTGCCATGAATCCGGAGAAAAAGTGCGTACTGTGGTGATAGAACACTTTGAGAAAAACCGATCCAAAACATGCGAACGATCAAAATAGGCCTTATCACGGTTTTCGACGCCATTTTGACGGGTAGGCAAACAGGCTTGAAATAACAGTGTTTGTATGAAAATCCGATGTCAAATAATTTTCATAAAATATCACTTCTGAAAAATTCATGAATTGGAAACTTTTGGCACTAGGAAAAGGATTTTAGGAACAAAATTGGAGGGATGTAGCTGTGACAGAAAGCGTTCAGTCGTGTTTTGAACTTTCCATACATTTCCCTGTATTTTTTCCCGCGAACTATTTTTAGTAGCAGCTCACGGCTGGTTCGCTATACAGACAAATGTATGGAAAGTTCAAAACACGACTGGACGCTTTCTGACACAGCTACATCCCTCCAATTTTGTTCCTAAAATCCTTTTTCTCGTGCCAAAAGTTTCCAATTCATGAATTTTTCAGAAGCGATGTTTTATGAAAATTATTTGACATCGGATTTCCATACAAACTCTGTTATTTCAAGCCTGTTTGCCTACCCGTCAAAATGGCGACGAAAACCGTGATAAGGCCTATTTAGAAGAGTTACGAAAAATATCTACAAGTTCTGGTTGGTTTACATTTAAGAAAAAGTAAAGTTCAGATAGAGTTTATAGAAAGAACATCGAGGGACATGTTCGAGTCATAACTCACCTATTAAGACATGGTTGTTCCAGAAAGCATTGCATTCTTTAGGGCATCCATTGAGAGCGGACTTTCTTTCCTTTATTTTCTCATGCTCTGACTGATTCGAAATTGAATCCGAATCCAGTAGACTTTATTCGACGGAAAGTTATAAGTTAGTGAAGTTACAAACTGAAGAGTCAACGTTATATAATATACTCATCTGTAATATCTTGAATCACACGAAACGTTAAAGGAGCTTACAAGATATGGAGATTGTACGAAACGTTAAGTACCTTTCTTTTACAAGGAAGGTTCACAGACCACAAAAGGAAGATATCGACTGATTTTCTTTTAAAGCGAGAACAAACCATGAACGGCAGTTCCTAGCGACTTTTCAAGACACAGAGAAGAACTTGATAAAATTGATCCAATTTTTCCAAGTCGCAATCCATTTTCACCCTGGCCAAAGACACTAGAAGCTAGTAGGGTAGTTTGAGACAAAAGTGAACCAATATAGTAAGGGTACCTCTTGTTTCCAAAATACTATCACATGGCTCCTTTAAACTCTTGACTCCATCTGGACCGTCGGGGAGGCGGGGATTCTGCCCGCGCCGACTTTGAAAGTTTATAATAGCTGCCATGGAAACCAAATTTTGACGCTACTGCGGAATAAACACCAGTACAGCACTAGCTTTCGCTTGAATGATCACTTTAGGTTTCATTAATTTGTGAATTAGTAACGTTTCTCATCATCATTTAAACGCGACTTTAAAGAGTAGCCAAACATACTTGTTACTCATTCTCTAGAAATGTAAATCTGTTGTATTTCATTAAATGATTTAAATGATACGATACCTGTTGTGTTTGTTGTATCTTCTCATCTGGGAGTTTCTCAAAATGCGAAAATTACTGCAGTATCAGCTGATTGATTAATGCTGATCTTCAAGTACACTTAAAAAAGCTTCAGTATATCCCCTTTGCACTAAGAAGTCATATGACCCCTCCCCTCTCCCCGTTGTGAGAAATACTCCGGCCTGGTGTCAAAAGGAGTGACCCAAAACCTCCGTCATCTCTCTACTGAAATCCAATCCTCGCTCCTCGTCAGTTCCGTTTCGGTTCTATTCTCTGTTCACACTGCTTAGCAAAGTGTCATTAAAACCTATCCGATATGTGACGATTCACTTTCAAGACCGAAGCAGCGCAGCACCAACCCGGCACAAAAACCGATCCGAAAATCGGCGTTTTGTGCGTGAACGAACGAAAGCCCTATTCAATATGTTTTCGGTGTCGGCACAAGAGCTATACGGTATAGTGTAGACATAACCTCAAAAAGAAGGCCGTTTTATCGCTAATCTCGTGCCCTTCCCAAGCGGAAAACTTATTTACACAAACAGCGAAACTTGAAGTAAACTTACTTACACAACGTAAGATCAAACGTTTTTATTTCCACATTCACCTGTATACAAATGAAAAATAAACCCATTTTGATGCAATGTACAAGTTTAGAAATAGCCCCGAATTTTTACAACAATAGATAATGCGACAAGAATTGAAAAAGAGGATAATGGAAGTGGAAGAATTGGCCACTGACGCTATGAAACAGATTAAACTGAAAGATTAAGTCACTTGCTGTAGTCTTCTCGAAGACTAATGCCTCTAGCGTACATGTATCTCCGCTTGCAACTGAAATGTCAGTTCTTTGATCAGAGAAACACCGGCGCACATCTGGCGATACTGCACAAACTGTTTGCAGTGTTCACCCCCTAAAACGCGTCGCATCGACCTTTTTTTCCGGCAAAATGTTCACGTGCAACGGAACAAAACAGTTATGTAACGTGTTTTCCCGCCACTTTGAGAAACGTTGCCGGTTTCTCCCCACTTTGAGGAACGTTGCAGGTTTTCCGTCACTGTTTTCCCGCCACAACGCGTCTCCTATCTAAGCGATATTTGCATCATATTTGGTAAACATTAAAAATCCGCCTGTAATATACCACCCGTGCGATGGGGCCAAGCAGCATTTAATACAGCTTTCTTTTCGATAGAGGCACGACATGAAATTTGACATCAAAAAAGGAAAAGAAAAACTGAGTCGGTCCCAGAAACATTTTTTTACAGGAGGGAGAGAGATCAGAAAGAGGATTGATCAGAACTGCCGATTGGTAGGGGTGGACTGGTTTTGATTGTTATTCGTCGGAAACTGCTGCTGCAGGAATCTTCCCACGTGACCAGTTTGCTGTCCGCTGGAGGACTGGGTCTGTTGGTTATTTTGTCCTTGGAATGCGAACGACTGCTGCTTTTGCTAAAAATGGAAGATAAATAAAACAAATTTAGTAATGTAAACTAAGAGATTTGAACCCCAATGCGCTTTCAATCTCACAAAGCCTATTTCAACTGACATCCATTCCAATGTCAGTGAGTTTTCAGGGAGAGCAGTGATGGCGCAGTAGGGAAAGCACTTGCCTTCCATTAATGTGGCCCGGGTTCGATTCCCGGACTCGGTGTCATATGTGGGTTGAGTTTGTTGTTGGTTCTCATCCCTGCTCCGAGGGTTTTTCGCCGGTTACTCCGGTTTTCCTCCCTCCAAAAAACACTATTTCAAATTTCAATTCGACCTGGAAACAGTGGAGAGAAGAGCCACACCGTGGATTCCACTTAAATTCCCATTTATTTATCTCATTTATTTTACTTAGACCAACAAAATGAACTAGACAAACGATAACAAAGCATTAGTATGTTACGCCTTTGTAGCAGCGATAGACAAGCTAATTAAACAGAAAAGAGACCCTCGAAAAGAAAGCCTGAAGTTTTTTTCAGGCTTTCTTTTCGATAGCTGCTTAAGTTACCGGCGTAAAAAAATGCGGGGGTCTTTCCTCAATTTAACTTTTCAATCGCGGTAAAAATGTATGTTTCATATCTTCATACTAAGACAGACTAATATTCTAAAAATGAGCGCAACACCAATGGGTTTGGCGCAAAACATGCTTCGGATGAAACATCATCCATTATCAGTTGCCGAAGAAGTGGCTGAATGTGATGCATAAAATAAGTGTGAATACAATGATAATAATAATTAATACTATAATGCCCTTGAATTATTACTATTGTTTCTTTGGCTTTTGTAGCATTCCTTCGAAGTCTTTTAGTCACATTATAGCATGTATTACTATCATTATATTCACACTTATTAAGCTTATACACTACATTCAGTCACTTATTCGGCAACAAACGGTGAATGATGCGCCATCCGAAACATGCTTGCGCCAAACCCAGTAGTGTTATGCTCATTTTTAGAATATTCATCAGTTTGTTAAATGTACAAGAGTGTTACGTTTATACTCCAGTCTAGGAGCAATATCAAGATACTGTGACTCCGTATTTTGACTCTGACACTTCCAGAGACAAAGCATGAGTCATTCAGGGTGAGATTCGCTTCATTTCATTCAAGACGATGAACGAAATCTTATAACTGTGACCATTCAAATGAAAGGACAGTTTTAAACATCATCCCACGAGAAAGAATGTGGAATCTCAAGGAACTCAGCTCTCATAGTCAGTGGTGGGTGATATATCACCTCGCTCGCTCATTCTGCTGCATTGGACGTGACTCGTGGAGTATAAAACGCTTTAAAGCATCAGATATATGTACCAGGAAAGGATCTTTTTCCACTGTGTGCTAGAAAACATTTTGTTGCTAGTGTAACAAAGTGTAGGTGCCTTGCATTTTAGTAAGTACTTACTATGAAGGGACAGAAAGAGAGAAAATGTGAAAAATGCAATTAGTTTTATCCTACCTTCTTACTAACTCGGCAGCTCTTAAACGCAAGTAGGCGACTCAATAACGAGGAACAAAGTTTTTATCAGGGTTATGACGCGCAAGATGGCTGTTCTATGGACGCCCTTCTTCCGATAAAATTCACAGAAAATTAACATGTTCAGACGAAACCCCTACAGAACCCGCACATCCAGTAGCTGCCTTGAAGCATGCTCCTTGCTTTGCTTATTCAGCTCGTAAAAAGTCGCTTTGTTAGTCTTTAGATCCAAACTAAAAAATCCAGTACGCCGACCTTTGTCATGTACCAGGGGCTTAAATTTGTGGTGTCCCCAGAGAGTGAACAGATTTGACCCTCACAGACACGTGATACTTTACCTGGAACTGGTCAGTCGCATGCGCAGACACGACCCGTACTCTTTTAGCACTCGGCTGGCCATTAGTGTCCGAGTTCTCTTGCTTGCCCGGGTTAGTCTGTAAGTGTTAAAATGTTGGCCGCTCTCAGCGAGATAACGACACTGTGAATTGTAACCACTGTGTACCTCGTCTAATATTGGCCTGTTCCCCACCAAGACTGATGGGTAATTACTACGGCTAAGTTAGAACGAGTTAGCGCTAACAAAGTGTGCTTTCGGAACACACTTGATGAGATGTGCCACATTGTTAGTGATAATTAGATTGTGTTGTTGTGAGACGTTATTGTTGCTGGTGTTTGTTGTTTAAAAGTGCACGATGAATTGTAAAGTTTTGTGCAAGTATTGCTGGATCACATTCGTACTTGCCGACATGCAGCTAGTAAAAGACACTTCCCCGAGGATGTCTTTGTTCAGGTTTGGACAAAGCGCACATCTCGAATTATGCTTTAACTTGCATGCTTTGTACAGTAATGTTGTATTGCGGCGACTATAGAGTGCATGCAATTTCGGTCCAGGGACCACTTACATGAACAACAGGGACTACTTACATGTACATGTACAATTATCCATGCAATCATCTTCAGTTGCAATACCATGCAAACGCTGGACCAATATTAATGGAGCAGCATATTGTCAGGATTAAGCCAATGCCTCATAAATATCATTTTGGCCATCTTATTTTCTGTAGCACAGTGCTACAGTCATGCCACTTTGACAATCTTTCCAGTTCAAAGCAAAGATTAATCCAATATTGTAGCAATGCCACTATTTTAATTACCTTTGCAGCACTTGATTTTGAGTCGCTATCATCATCGTTTAGGAATTCTCTTTTCGGGTACGGTATTGTCATTCCTGCAAAAGCACTAAAACCACAAAGAAATCATCAAACACGAGGAAGAAGGTTTCATGTAATATATCAAACACGAGGAAGAGTGGTTCATCAGATATCCAAACACTGAGAAGTAGTTTGAAAAAACGAGGCGCAGCCGAGTTTTTTTTAACGACTTCGAGGTGTTTGGATATCTGATGAAACACACTTTCAAGTGTTTGATATGGCTTCTCAAATGATCAATAATTCTTGGAGAAATTCAAGGCTAAAGTTGGCAAAATTTTATGGTAATAAGGATCACATATCCAAACCACAGTCACGGTAGTGGTTTTCTTTGTTTTCTCTTGATGAATTATTAATGAGTTTGAGAACCAATTTTCAAATACCGAGAAGAGGGTTGAGAAAACGAGCGCAGCGCGTTACCACTACACAAACTTCGAGAGACAAAAAGACTGCAAGCAGTCTACTAATCAATAAAAACAATTCCAGAGACACAGCTAGACAAAGTTATCGTTAATCTTCGATCCCATACCAGCAGAATCAGTACTCCCAGCGGCCATAATAAATAATTATTATAAATTTACTCAAGATGAGACTACGAAGGCAGTTTATTTCTGTTTTTTTCCCTAAAACTATTAGAAGGTGGACTAGGCCTCCTAAGGATGTAGTTAAAGGATTTTTTTAAATTATTCTATCAGTTGACTGTTACGTTACTCACCTGAGTTTGTAATTCTGTTTAACCTTGTAGTTTTAGTTTTATTACACAGTACTGCTCAAAAGTAAGTTGTTTGTCTCGACTCGATCCTCGAAACTCGATATTCGAGTCTCGAACGTCGAGACCTTCGAGTTTCGAGACGCGAGAATCGAGGTGTGATGTCTTATGGATTTTTACCGACGAAATAAATGAACATGTAGAAGTAAAAATTGCACTGACAAGTATAATATGTGCTATTGTGTATTTTCTGTGATTGAATAACTGCACTTACTCTGGTGTTGGTAAAGGCTCTTCCTTAAAGTAAGGATCCTGCAATGCCTGTTCAGATGTAATTCTTTTATTTGGGTCCATTACTAACAACTTGGACAGCTAGTAAAATAAATAAATTCATTCATTCATTAATACATCTTCAAGTTTTAACACCAAAGAACACTGAAAAACTAAAACTGCCCAAAAAGAAAGTGAAAGTACATGTACATTGCAATAACTGTCAACAAACATAAATTTTTACCAGTTGAAATGCTCTGCTATCCTGTTTGACTTTGTGTTTCTCCATATATTTCCACAAACTAGCATTGACATAACTAACGAATAAAAACAATTATTTTTTTCAGTAACCTACAAAGTGCATCTCCTTGTCAATGTTAGATGCATGTAAACAGCTAATATCAATTAACCTTAAGTTAGAAAGTTTACATGACTAGGGAAGTTGGAGTAGGGGTGGGAGGGGAGGGAATGTATGCAAAGACCACAAGGTAACATGGGTTATAATTGATTTATCTCATTTGCGGCTCATCTCTACGGTAAATAAATCACAGAGGCAAGTGTTTATGGTATTTTTCACCCATCCTACATGTATGGCATTGAAAACAGTTAATCACAGCCGAAGTTCAAAGATTTACAGCTACCAATACAACCTTTTAGTCTTGTTGTGTCAGCTTGAGAATTAAAAAATGGTGACTTAAACATTGAAATAGCTGTGTGCTATGGTTAAGTTTCATTCTAGCTTCAAATTTTATCATCTTCCTTTGCTTTGTTTTGTTGTTGTTGTTTTATGTGTACTCTAATGCGTAAAAAGAGCAGAAAACGAAGGAAAATAAAAACACAACCAATGATAATAATGAACCACAAGATATATGCATGATTTTTTAGCTTGCAAAGACAATTGACATAAATTGTCCATACTTTGCTTTTCTGAAGTCCTTCTGTAGAGTTCCATGCTCTGGCATTTTCCTGATATCTTCCCAGTCTTTCTCTGAAAAAATGTCAAGGCAGGACCAACACCACATGCTGTTACTTGCATAAAATAATGGGGAGCAGGGATGGTCTTAAAATTCAACCCACGTATACCTGAGATTTTACTTCTTGTTTGCTCTGTTTGTTGAACAGATTGTCCAGTGTCTCGCCTAGAGATACACTGTTCAAATGTCTAAAGGCAGACCTTCTTACCAATATTTAATTATGCTCCAAGGGAATGTCAGAAAGTCTTGAATTTGGCTTCAAAATCAGGCTTGTCTTCAATACTTAATGCAATTAGGAGAACATGTCCCCAAGTCATGCTTGGGAAGCTAGGACTCCTGACTTTAAAAAGTCGCAGGCGGTTTTCTTCATTTTCTCCTTATCTTTAGGATTATTCAGAACTTCCAGTGTCTAGAGTAGCTGATCTCTTATTTACCCAGTCACTCTAGTCTACACAACAATACTCTTAGCGGCAATACACTACTTCATCTGCCAAGAGCAAAAACTTCGACTGGCCATATGCATAGTATATTCCAGTATTCCACAGCCCTAGACTGGAATAGCCTCCCAAAGTCAACAAGGAAACTAACCTTACTCACCACTTTTGAGTCTTACTAGTGCAGGTATTTTTAATTTGTTAATCACGATAAAATAGAACACTTTACTGTACCGCTTCAAGAGCATTTTCAAAATGTTTTAATAGTTCAAATGTGGAACAGGCATGTGGGAAGCTACATGTAGGTCACACACAATGTATTACTACCTTGTGGAAATCCCATCACATTAAAAATCCTATCAAGCTGCTCATGGTGGTAAGGGTTGCTGGTTTTGATGTCCTCTTGACGGCAATGAAATATTGGTTCACATGTTAACAGCTCAGCAAAAATACATCCTATAGCCCAGATATCTGAGGACAGAAGTAAAGTGCAGTGAAAATGGGCAACCATAAAAGATGTATAGTGAAGTATTGTTCCATAGTTTGTTTTAGACAAATTTAAAAGAAATTGATGTGACATGATTGAAGTCTACTAAGAATATGAAAGTAAAAGCTTACGTTAGGATTGTGGTTAATGCTAGTGTTAGGGAAAGTCCTGCACCTCTCTGTACCCCACTTGCGTGGGTCACGTGATGTTTTTGTGAAACCATGTGCTTCGAGCAGTTTGTGCCTTTGCTATGTACTGTAGCGTAGTTTGTTCACTTTTTACGACTCGATTTGGAGAGACGGGCCGCAAGATGCCCAAAAATATGTGAGTTGTCATTTCTGCCGCTTACTTGAGCTGGTTCTAAGTATTTCTGTATTGTTTAGGCCTGGATTGCGAGCTCTTTCATTTTGTATTTTTCAGTTGTACCAAACGGACGCACGTAACACAAGTGAGTGAAAACAACTGGAATTTGAGTGTAACGTTTCGTGTAATGGATTAATAAACATCTTCAACTGTGGCTAAATAACGGTTTTGTCAGATAATGGTTTTTCCAACAGCTTGTTTTTATTTTTAAGTTCTAAAAACTAGCATATTATTTAAACACCAGTAGAAAGCGTTAGAAGGTTAGATCCAAAAGTTAGAATGACTTGAAAGCCGTTAGCTATCTGTTAGCTTTCTAATGTTTAATGGAGTATCGTTAGTGTACAGTTTCCCAAGGAAGGTCATAATATTAATATAATCACAAGTGAAAAAGGCCATCAATGAATGACAACGTTCAGCAAATCAATTTGCGTGGAAGATCTGTCTATGTGTACTACAATGATGCCATGTGTGATGGGTGTAATAATACCAACTAATATAAAACCAAGTTCTAAAATTAACATGGATTGAATGTATACAATGTCATGCAACATTCTAGTTTTTTTAGAAAATAATGGTTGTGATATGGGGGGGGGGGGGGGGAAGGGGGTGTGATGTTCCATATGATCAAAGCCATGCAAAACCTATACAATTATATTCTGTATGTACCATAAATATTTACTAGCCCATATCAGCTCTATAACATTAGACCATAATACCGTATGTCCCATACTACAGCATTCAATTTGGTACAGGGTAGACTTGCACATTTTTACATTGAGTTTTCATTTGGGGTACTGTGCTTTACAGTCTGTTGTATCTGTGAGAACAATTTTTTATGAAAGCAGCAAGTCCAGTTATCAACCTTTCAAAATACATGTATGTCTCTTTGTTTAAACACAGTGTTCTACCTGTACATGGTAGTCTTGTAAACTTCTCAGACTCAAATTTCATATCAGTCTGGTTTCCTGAATACTTAAAGAAACTCCCCCAAATTTAAAACTTTAATGAACATGTACTCTAACCAACAATCGTTAGCATGGATTTCAAGTGTACCTATTGCCTTAGTGTAATGTCTTGCACCAAGAAGCAGCTCAGGTGCGCGATACCAGAAAGTCACCACCACTGGATCCAGATCTGCAAGAGGCTTTAATGGAGCATTGAACAACCTGGCAAAACCCATGTCAGCTGCAAAACAATACAACACATAAATAAAATCCCATAACAATACATTATTAAATAGATGACATTTATCCTTCAGCCGGGGTCCAGCTGAGTGGTGACTGTGGATCTGGCCCCAGTTGTTCGAAGAGCGGATAACTTTATCCACTGGATAAGTCGGTATCCAGAGTAGCAGATGTACTCCAACCAATGTTTCTGGCAAGTTTTCCACACAATCCCATTCTTAAATTTGACATATGCTTCTACTCTATTCACAAATTATAGGACTATCAGGAAAATCTTGCACACATTTTATCCAGTGGATAAAATTATCCGCCCTATGAACAACTGGGGCCTGGAGGTGACTGGTTGAGGGCAATCCAGGCCCTGAACAATGTATCAAATCAGTGAATGTTTTTCATATTTTCTGATTGAGTACAGACCATAAAAATGACATCAGATGTAATGCTAGCGCCTTCTCAATGGAAAATAAAGCTAAATTCTGCTCGTACTTTTTTCATGTTCTTGTAAAAAAACAAATTGACGGCCGTTTTCTATGGTCTATACTGTTATGGACCATAAAATGATGTCATAAAATATTCAAAACTCCATGAGCCGCAGGCGAGTGGTTTCACTGCCAAGTTTTGAACATTATTGGCATCATTTCATGGTAGATATATTAGAGTATAGACCATAGAAAACTGCTGCCGATTTGTTAAATATCCCAGGCCTGTTATTTTACTCTTCTTGTTCATCATGTCCAAGTAACCACCTTACTTCATATTATTCAAAGCTTCAATCATACTCTGGTAGTTTGAATTGACAATAATAATAGCCTGGTGGTCTTTCGTTTGGTGGATACTATTTTGACTACAGGTGTCTTTGTGTACAGAGTGTACGGTATGCATGCATTAAGTGTTCCCAAAATGTCAAAAATAGCAATTACACATCCCTACACTTATTAATGCTGGTCACTGTTTGAGTATGACAAGCACCCCCAAGTCTTTAGAAGGGCAGTGATAATGGGGAGGGGTATAAAAGAGGAAAAGTGTTCTACAGGCAATAGACATGTTCATAACCTTACCAATCCTCACTCGTCCTTTCTCTGGACCCTCACCCATAACAAGTATGTTGGCTGGTTTCTAAAGTGGAATCATGTCACAAGCAATATTATTAATGAGTGCATACTGTATCAACACAAAAACAAACTAAGCAGGGTTCACTCTTACCCTATCTAGACTGTGGAAGGGGGGGGGGGGGAAGATTCTGCCCATGGTCACTTTAAGCCTCAATAGATTTTTTTTAACATTAGAGCAAATGGCATGATCAGACATTTATCTTGGAAAAATTTGATGTGGTCAGTTAGTGTTTATCATGGTAACCATGGCAACCAATTTTTGACATGCTATTTTTTTAAGAAAATGGAAAATTTTTTTTCTAAAATGAAGAAAAATTACTTTTCTTATTGTAACTTTTATGTTTTTAGCTCATATTTTTGTTCAATTTTGGTGCTTTCCTGAAGTCTTGGGGAAATCCTCAAATCTAAGACAGCAAATCCAAGATGGCCACCATTAACCATTTAATTATCATGACACATGATGTCATCATTTCCTGTTGTGGACCTCACAAGAAACATCGTTGGACATGCTATCTATCCTTCAAGCGTCATTCTCATAACCTTTATACTTGCGAAGTTATGGTGCCCCCCACCCCCCTCTTGGCACAAGGACAAGAACCAACAACAAAGTTTTTAAAACTCAACCCACATATGACACAAGTCTGGGAATCGAGCCCAGGTCACATTAGTGGAATGCTCATAGAACTTTACAAGAGCAATATAACTCACCAGGTCTCTGTGTAGCACCCAGTTGGAATGAAGATAATGAATGCCATCTAGTATCTGATAAAGTAGGGACTTCACCATCCCCTTTGGTACAGGGACTGCCTTCTTTTGAGCTTTAGAGGCCCGATGATACTTGATAATGTGCTGTGAGAACAAAATAGAAAATTAATTATTAGAATATTATTATAGGTGTACAGAGACCATTTATTTCATGAATTCAGCTTATACAGTGTATATCAGAAGATAATGTCCAGGATTCAACATTGTACATTGGCTGTACATTGTACATTGGCAAAAAGGAAATACATCAAGAAATTTTGAGCAGAATCTTTCAGCTGAGGACATTATCAGCGTTCTCTGGAAGCTCACGTGACTGGCAAAAATCTCAGTCTAGTCATCCTTAGTGCACAGCCTACACAGGGTTCGACATCTCCGCTCACCCGGTCGCCCGAGGCTAGTAAAACTGGAGCCCGGCTGGTAAATTTTGCACGTTCAGTAGTCCGTGGGCTAGTAGAAATTTCTAGGTAATTAATTCATATTCTGATTACATTTTTTAGTTGGAACAGTATCAAACAAATTATTTAGAGTTCTTATGATGTTGATAATAAAGAGTGTTGGAAAACTACCATAAAATGGCATCTTGTCTCTTCATTCTTTTCTCCTTCAATCAGTCGTTCGATCGTGCCTTGCTACTTGTACCCAGACTGCACGCTTATAGTTAATTTTGTCCCCAGGCCCCTCTCACTCTGTATTTGGAAACGCCTGACAAAACCTCTTGAACTTGCAGATGTTGGAGGCAAGATGGAGCGATTTCTATCGAACTACAAACCTCCACCGCCGAAAAAGTCAAAATTTAGCGAGGAGGATCAGTTAGAAAAAAAAACAAAATATGAAACTGAAAAACGTAGTTACTAAATTAACATTCCAGGGGAAAAATGTCTGGGCTACTGATATGTGAGATGGTCTAGTAGATTTTGAAAGTTACTAGCCCGATGGCTACTAAGTCAGTTGAACAGGTGTCGAACCCTGCTACATGTACATGTACTCAGCGAAAATAATTTTTGGAGTAGAAAGGATAAATCCATCTTATTTACTTGCCAAATCTTGTACCGTGATAGAAAGAGTCCTTTAAAGCCAGCCGTAAGATCAAATGAAAAAGTGAAATTTTCTGGGTCATAATTTTGGTCACAATAATTTCTTTCAGCACAGTGGTGGTGGGAGATTTTCACACACACCGAGCAGTGACGCGGCATGAAACTCTCAGCAGCAACAGAGGGCTCTATAGGGAGCTGAAAAGACTAAAAGAATCCTTCAAGGCCATAAGAGGAAAATTAAAATCTTCCAAGCCATAATTTGGTTACAATATTTTTGTTTTTTTTTTGCAGGGTGTTAAATTAAGAGATCTTAACACTCCCAGCAGCAAGAGATTCCCACAAACACACACAAAAAAAAACAATACTAAATCATTACCTGATCAGTACTTTTATACCTACTGTAATGCAGTATTGGTACAATTATTGCAATACACTAATTAGTTCTAATGGGACCCATCCACTACATGCTATGAACTGCCCCTTCCCCCAACCCCTCAGCCACCTGCACACACATTAACCCTACAACCAACTCTTACTTAATTGCAGACGTGTTGCCAGTACAAATACCCTGTTATTGCCAACAGGAAATGAAGTCCTGACTTGTAAAGAAGAATACCGTATTTACTCGAATAAGCGCCGCCCCCGAATAAGCGCTGCCGTGGAGCGGAATGGTTAATAAGCGCCGCCCTCGATTAAGCGCCGCAGCTCTGGTGCGGCGCTTATTCGAGTATTTACATAAGATGATAAAAATACACTGTAATCGCTGCAATGCGGTTCTAAGCCAGCAATGGGAATTGATTTTCATCAATAGTGATGTTTTTCAGTTCGAAGTGAGTATATCTTGATGCTCTTTCATTCAGTTCTCTCTTCAAAATGTCAGTTCGCGTTCTTCAGTTCTTGCGTGAAGGCTGCAGTAAACTTCGCCGGTACAACAAGCCCAACCTCCCTCTTTCTCTTCCCTGTAACTGTTGCAGTAAGGAGATGTCAGTGTTTTTCCTTGTACAATCAAAATGTTTTGGCTTTGTGGTATGAGCCTTTTAATAAGCGCCGCCTTCAAATAAGCGCCGCCCTCGAATAAGCGCCGCACAAGAGACACGAAAAATTAATTAAGCGCCGCGGCGCTTATTCGAGTAAATACGGTAATCAGTAATCAATAATAATCAAATCAATCTTTTTACTAACAATCGATTATTGATAGTAAAAAGATTGATTTACCAGTGATGCAGGTTCTCTCTATCACAGACAATATCTTTTGATGACAATATCTTTTGCACTGGCTCTGAGTATTTCAAACTGAAAGGGAGTTACACTAGCTTCACATTTTCATATACAGATACATTTATTTACATTAAGAACTCACCCAGAGATCATGCTCTGCAAAATCCATCAGGAGCCAAACTTTACGATCAGTATGTGACAGGAACACACGTTGTAATGCAATCACATTTGGATGCTTCAGCTCTCGCAGAAGCTACAAAAAGTTTAAAAATAAAGAAAGTGGGTGACAACTATTATTTTGTTTCTGTTGAAAGACAAACATTTGGGGGTTTTGAAATGATATCAAATTTACGTGATACTTCCCCTTTAAGGAATCTATGTACATAAAATGGGTTATTCCAGAAAAAATCCACACCTCCCTGATGGATGGGATTCTGGAAATTCTCACCGGAGGGGGGGTCAAAGACTCTGGAAATCCAGGCGGGAGGGGGGGTTGAACTTAAGAAAGTCTTCTGCAGGAGTCATTTCGACTGATAGTTCACGCGATTCAAACTTTTAGTTCGGTGACACTTCAGCGCTCTCAGACCCTGAAAATAATAGAAATATTTTGTTCACATAATTCTCACCTAAAATAAATGATAATCTAAGTTCCTTCGCAGGTCCTTTTATAGCAGAAAACGCGAACAACAAGATAGTAAAGAACGAGCCATCCTAACATTGTTTGCAACGAAGAGTTTGAACACCTGACACATTTCTACTCGTACCAGACCCAGCGCGCCACCGTGGTGTAATTTCACGTCTGCCATTGCATTCTTAGCATGGATTCCACTGCGTCAGGCAGAATAATTTTTCACTTGTGCAAGCAAGGATGCAGAGCTATTTGCTGAAGAAGATAATTCCAAAGAATTTTGGTCCAAACATTCCCTCTTCGTCGAAAATACTCGAGAGGAACTTGTAGCCATCTGTACCTTGAAAAAACTTTTAGAAACGTAAGTTATTGCGAAAGCAACAGAAGGAGAAAGTTCTTGGACGGGTTCCTGCAACATATACAGTGGTAACCTCTCTGAAGTCCCATCGTCCATAGCACAGTTGAACAAGCAGCCAGTGCATTTTCTGCGTGCAGTTTTAAGATTCCATCGGTGTTGTCCATTGGGCACAAAGGATGAACTCGTTCGCTTTTTCGCATTGTTGCTCCTTTCTTTTTTTAGTTCCACGCGATAGAGTTTTTAATATTAGCCGAAGCTTAAGACATTAAAAAAAAAACATCTTCTAGACGTGATTGTGCGTATTTTCTATTATAATTAAATTAAATTTAGGCCTAATATTTTTTCCGGAAATCCAGGCAGGAGGGGGGGTCTTTTGTGTTGGAAATCCAGACAGGAGGGGGGGTCTTGTGCTTCAGGAAATCCAGGTGAGAGGGGGGGTTAAAAAACGACCTCATCCGTCGGGGGTGTGTGGATTTTTTCTGGAATAACCCAATGGGAAAAGCCTGACCTGAATCAACGGGTCAAACACATTAATATGACGCTTTTCTTGTACATGTATGTAGTTATCTGGCTCAGCCTCATCCCCAGTCGCCCTACGCTCACTCAAAGGGGATAAGTGGGGCGCTAGGAATGAACGGAAGGGAAAAACGCAGGCTTTTCCCTTCCTATTTTTCTCCTTCTCATCAGCCCCTCACTCGCGTATTTCTCCTTCCCATGAGTCTCCGCGCCGCTTCTAGCTCATTCCTATGCTCTCCGATTCGTTCATCATTCCTGGCTCTCTGATTCGTCTTCGTTTACAACCCCCAAGAAAAGCCTGTGGAGGAGGCAGGGTATCTGGACCTTCAGTCATTTACAGTCAGGTGCATGCGCACTCTATTTTACTGTTAAACTTTTTTAAAATTGTATGCATCGTAGTATTATGTATGAATACTTGTTATCGTAATGTTATGTAACCAACACTTGCTATCTTAACTGTTACGCTGAAGATAACAGACGTCGTTGAAACATGACTGGAAAATTAAAAAGAGTCGAATTGTTTTTAAAGATTTCAACATTATTGGTGTTGTCTCGCAAATATGAGAAATCTAACAATAGAGTTACACTGTATAGCCTGTCTCCATATAAATAGGCCCTAAGAGGCTTAAATCCCGGCATAGTAAATCGAACCAAATCGACCTAAATTTCAATCGAACTTATTGAGTTCGGTTGAGTTTGGCAATCGAACGAAGTCGAATTCACCGAAAAGAAAAAAAATCAATCGAACCCAATCAAATGTTCGATTTTTGAACTCGTGATTTGTGTAAAACAGGCTTTGAAAATCCCTAACCAGATCTTGGAAGCTCGAGTTACTTCAGTCCGGAGTATAGCGCATGTTTTTTTCGTAAACGAAGAAATTACGCGGAAATGGCTTCAGATGCGCTCTGGATGGTAAGCTTCAAATGCGTAGTAAAAAGGCTACCAGGAATGCCACTTTGACGTCAAGGATGGCGAAGTTTTCAAGGTTTTAAAGAAAATAGGCGAGAAAGGCCGTGCATTCCGAATTGGAAACGAGCGTCGACGATTAGCCCTTCAACACCCGGTGAACGTGAACTGGTTGCTTCCCTGTGGCCTATAAATGCTTCCATAACTTGGTAAGTGAAGATGTTTGTCAGGGATTCAATAGATCGGGGAACATATCCAACCAAAATAAACCGGGAATGTATTAATTTGCCTCAAGTAGTTAATGTGCAACCCTTATGAAAAACAGGGGAAGTAAAACTTACGCATACTTTTCACCTTTAGCAGAGTCAATCCACAGATTGAGTTCGATTTTCGACATTCGATTTACTATGCCAGGTTAAATCCACAATGAATAATGATCTTAATCGAAAAGAACAATAATTACAGCATACAGCTGTAGGTTGGAATGAGTTATAAAAGAAGAAAAAAATTACATTAAGTCTTATAAAAAAAATAACAATAATTAACTTACACGTAAGCTTATTTCATTAAGACTTTATAACAGTGTATAAAATAATAATTATAATTATGGCAGTTAACCAATTTTTTAAGCTAATTACACTGGACTGCAAGTAGCGAAAGCTAATTGAGGCAGGCAGTAAAAGAGAAAAAGAAATGTGAAATCTGTTGGAAGAGAAAGAGACATAAACACAATGGAAGAAATGAGGCAGTAAAAATCAATAAAATAGCATATTTATAATACATGTATATTAGTACAATATAATTAGATTAATAACATAATATAATGTATTGTGGTACATACTGCTATCTCTCGACAGGCAGACATCGAAATCCCTGCCCCTTCAATTTGCTTGAGGGCAAAATATTTCCCATTGGGACTAGAATACAAAGAAAAACAGAAAGGTATATGAATACAACAGTATCGAGCATCGAGTATTTTAAACTCTAAGAACGACAACAATCTCGTCCGCGCAGATATACAAACCAGTCTTTCTGTTTCGCCTTGTAAACGTGTCCATATGTTCCACGGCCTACTTTACATCCTTCAAAATCGAATTTATCTTCTACTTTTTCTCTTTGCTCGTTTGTTTTTAGTTTGAACTCAAAATCCATTGCAGAGAACAAACGCTCTTTCATTCATTCATTCAAAGGGCGGCCATATTGGAATTGACCCAGCCTCGTATCGATGCATCAACACTTGTTCCCAGCTTCTTCTCCAAAAGGACCTGAACGTTTCATTTTTTCTGAACGGGTATTTGTCATTTTTACTATGAGGTAAAGTAACATAAAAAGGCGTGAAAATGGTGGAAGCCACATCAGGAGCCGTACGAACAACAGAAGATCGAAAGAAAATAATAATGGAAACAGAAATATGTTACGATTCACAAGGGACCATTTTGGCAATTTTCATTGTGCATTTCATTGTGTTTTGAACTTTCCATACATTTGCCTGTATTTTTCCCCCGCAAACTATTTTTAGTAGCAGTTCATGGCTGGTTCGCTATACAGACAAATGTATGGAAAGTGCAAAACACGACTGGACGCTTTCTGGCACAGCTACATCCCTCAAATTGTTCATCTTAAAATCCCTTTCCTAGTGCCAAAAGTTTCCAATTCATGAATTTTTCAGAAGCGATGTTTTATGAAAATTATTTGACATCGGATTTCCATACAAACACTGTTATTTCAAGCGTGTTTGCCTACTCGTCAAAATGGCGTCGAAAACCGTGATAAGGCCTTTTAAATTAGTTGGAGAGGAAGCTTTTACGACTATTGTGACACCTGTTGTGAAAACTAGCTTCCAGTACTATTTATTCTCAATTACCGCACCTTCGTTGAGCATTTCCTCCAGTACCTGTCCTCTTATCAGCCTATGTCTACACTATGCTGGATAGCATTTTATTACGTTGGAAAAATACTCCGGCCTGGTGTGAAAAGGAGTGGCCCAAAACCGCCGCCATCTCTCTACTGAAATCCAATCCTCGCTCCTCCTCGTCAGTTCCGTTTTGGTTCGATTCTCTGTTCACACTAGTCAGTAAAGTGTCACTAAAAATATATAAAACCTGTCCGAAATGTGACGAATCACTTTCAAGACTAGCCTCCCACGCAGTCGTTTTTAGGGGACTCGAGTCCCCTAAAAACGACTGCGTGGAAGGCTTTTTCAAGACCGAAGCAGCGCAGCATCACTCCGGCACAAAAATCGATCCGAAATCATGCGTTTTGTGCGTGAACGAAAGCCCTATCCGATATGATTTTGGTTCCGGCACAACAGCTATCCGGTATAATGTAGACATAGCCTCAAAAAGAAGGCCGTTTTATCGCTGGTCTCGTGCCCTTTAACAGCGGAAAAGTAAACTTACTCACACAAAGTAAGAATAAACGTTTTTATTTCCATATTTACACGTATACAAATGAAAAATAAACCCATTTTGATACCATGTACAAGTTTAGAAATAAGCACCAATTTTTATAACAATAGATAATGCGACAAGAATTGAAAAAGAGGATAATGGAAGTGAAAGAATTGACCACAAAGGTCCGGGTATGAAACAGATTACACTGAAAGATTAAGTCATTTGCTCAGCTGTAATCTTCTCGAAGCCTTATGTCTTTAGCGCATCTCCGTTGCAACTGAAATGTCAGTTCTTTGATCAGAGAAACACTACCGCATATCGGGCTATATTGCACAAATTGTTTGTAGTGTTCACCCCCTAAAACGCGTCGCATCGACCTGTTTTGTAGCAAAATGCTCACGCCACTTTGAGGACGTTGCCGGTTTCCCGCCACTGTTTTCCTGCCACAACGCGTCTCTATCTAAGCAATATCTAATTAATTTGTATCACATGGTATACATTAAAAATTCGGCTGTAGTATACAACCCGTGCGATGCGGCCAAGCAGCATTACAGCTTTCTTATTGATAGAATGAGATTTTCCAAGACATGACATGAAATTTGAGATTAAAAAAGGAAAAGAAAGAAACTACATGTAAGTCCCAGAACATTTTTTACAGAAAGGTACAGGAGAATGAGAGAGATCAGAAAGAGGACTGATCAGAACTGCCGATTGGTAGGGGTGGACTGGTTTTGATTGTTATTCGTCGGAAACTGCTGCTGCAGGAATCTTCCCACGTGACCAGTTTGCTGTCCGCTGGAGGACTGGGCCTGTTGGTTATTTTGTCCTTGGAATGCGAACGACTGCTGCTTTTGCTGAAAAGGGAAGATAAATAAAACAAATTTAGTACTGTAAACTAAGAAATTTGAACCCCAATGCCCTTCCAACCTCACAAAGCCTATTTCCACTGACATCCATTCCAATGTCAGTGAGTTTCCAGGAGGAGCAGCGAAGGCATAGTGGTGAGAGCACTCGCCTGCCCACCATTGTAGCCCGGGTTTGATTCCCGATCTCGGCGTCATTTGTGGGTTGACTTTGTTGTTGGGTCTCGTCCCTGCTCCGAGGGTTTTTCTCCGGGTACTCCGGTTTTCCTCCCTCCGAAAAAAAACTACTTCAAATTTCAATTCGACTGACCTAGAAACAGTGGAGAGAAGAGCCACTCCGTGGATTCCACTGAAATTCCAATTTATTTATCCCATTTATTTTATTTATTAGACCAACAAAATGGAACAGAGAACCAAAACAAAGCATCAGTATGTTACTAACAAACAGAAAAGACACTCTCGAAAAGAAAGCCTGAAGTTTTTTTCAGGCTTTCTATTCGCAGCTGCTTAAGTTACCGGCGTAAAAAACTGCGGGGGTCTTTCTTCTATTTAACCTTTCAACCGCAGTTCAAATGTATGTTTCATATCTTCATACTGAGACAGACTAATATTCTAAAAATGAGCACAACACCAATGAGTTTGGCGCAAAACATGTTTCAGATGAAACATCATCCATTGCAAAACATGTTTCGGATGAAACATCATCCATTATCAGTTGCCGAAGAAGTGGCTGAATGTGATGCATAAAATAAGTGTGAATACAATGATAATAATAATTAATACTATAATGCCCTTAAATTATTAGTATTGTTTCTTTGGATTTTGTAGCATTCCTTTCAAGTCTTTTCGTCACATTATAGCATCTGCTACTATCATTATATTCACACTTATTTAAGCTTATGCACTACATTCAGTCACTTATTCGGCGACTTATGATGAATAATGTTTCATCCGAAACATGCTTGCGCCAAACCCAGTAGTGTTATGCTAATTTTTAGAATATTCATTAGTTTGTTATATGTAGAAGTGTGTTACGTTTATACTCCAGGGCCCAATTGCTCGAAGCATGGTTAGCGCTAACCCGGGTTAAGTACCATGACAACCTATAGGTTTTAATACCTCTTAACCAATGGTTAGCGCTACACATGCTTCGAGCAACTCAGCCCAGACTGAGAAGAATACCAAGGTACTGTGACCCCCCCCCCCCCCCCCCCCATTTTGACTCCGGCATTTCCAGAGACAAAGCATGAGTCATGTAGGGTGAGTTTCGCTTCATTTCCTTCAAGACGATGAATGAAATCCTAAACTGTGACCATTCAAATGAAAGCACAGTTTTAAACATCATCCCACGAGAAAGAATGCAGAACCTCCAGGAACTCAGTTCTCACAGTCAGTGGTGGAGTGATGTGTCACCTCGCTCGCTCATTCTGCTGCATTGAACGTGACTCGTGGAAGATAAAACGATCTAATTCCACTGTGTGCTAGAAAGCATTTTGTTGCTAGTGTAACAAAGTGTAGGTGCCTTGCATTTTAGTAAGTACTTACTATGAAGGGCTGAAAGAGGGGGAACAGAAAGAGGGAAAATGTTAAAAATGCAATTAGTTTCATGCTACCTTCTTACTAACTCGGCAGTTCTTAAACGCAAGTAGGCGACACTCAAAAACGAAGATCAAAATTTTAATTTTTGACGCGCAGGAGGGCCGTTCTATGGACGGCTTTGTCCGATAAAATACACAGAAAATGAACGTATTCTTTAGAGAAATAAGCTCACACGAAACACCTACAGAACCTCCACTTCCAGTTGTTGCTTTGAAGGATGTTCCTTGGTATTCCTTTTCAAAGGTTCTTCAGCTTATAAAAAGTCCCTATCTGTTAGACGTTAGACCTAAACTAAAAAGTCCAGTACGCCGACATTTGACACGTACCAGGGGCTTAAACGTGTGGTGTCCCCAGAGAGTGAGCAGATTTGACCCTGACAGACACGTGATACTTTACCTGGAACTGGTCAGTCGCATGCGCAGACACGACCCGTACTCTTTTAGCACTCGGCTGGCCATTAGTGTCCGAGTTCTCTTGCTTGCCCGGGTTAGTCTGTAAGTGTTAAAATGTTGGCCGCTCTCAGCGAGATAACGACACTGTGAATTGCAACCACTGTGTACCTCGTCTAATATTGGCCTGTTCCCCACCAAGACTGATGGGTTATAACTACGGCTAAGTTAGTACGAGTTAGCGCTAACAAAGTGTGCTTTCGAAACACACTTGATGAGATGTGCCACATTGTTAGTGATAATTGCATTGTGTTGTTGTGAGACGTTATTGTTGCTGGTGTTTGTTGTTTTAAAGTGCACGATGAATTGTAAAGTTTTGTACAAGTATTGCTGGATCACATTCGTACTAGCCGACATGCAGCTAGTAAAAGACACTCCCCTGAGGAGGTCTTTGTTCAGGTTTGGACAAAGCGCACATCTCGAATTATGCTTTAACTTGCATGCTTTGTACAGTAATGTTGTATTGCGGCGACTATGGAGTGCATGCAATTTTGGTTCAGGGACCACTTACATGTACAATTATTCATGCAATTATCTTCAGTTGCAATACCATGCAAACGCTGGTCCAATATTAATGGAGCGGCATATTGTCAAGATTAGGCCAATGCCTCATCAATATCATTTTGGCCATCTTACTTTCTGTAGCACAGTGCTACAGTCATGCCACTTTGGTGACCTTTCCAGTTCAAAGCAAAGATTAATCCAATATTGAAGCCATGCCACTTAATTACCTTCGCAGCACTTGATTTCGAGTCGCTATCATCATCGTTTAGGAATTCTCTTTTTGGGTACGGTATTGTCATTCCTGCAAAAGCACTAAAACCACAAATAAATCATCAAACACCAGGAAGAGGGTTCATCCAATTTCCAGAAATCGAGAAGTGCGTTGAACAAACGAGGCGCAGCCGAGATTTTTTACTTCGAGGTGTTTGGAAATGAAACACGTGACATAAGTGTACGGAAAGCCAATTCACCTAATGAAAAATTCTATTCGTTATAGCGGCGCTGTGT
Source organism: Pavona decussata (assembly GCF_977016875.1). Lineage (NCBI taxonomy): Eukaryota > Metazoa > Cnidaria > Anthozoa > Scleractinia > Agariciidae > Pavona > Pavona decussata. The sequence continues at coordinate 2,181,273 of NW_028145469.1, read as the reverse complement.
TATGGAATTTTGTCTCATATAATTTTAAAGACAATTTCACAGAAAGGTGCAATCTGATCCCACATTTAGGGAATTCAGATTTACTAGTGGCGGGATAAAAATTTCAAAAGTACATTTTGCATTGTCATATTTTTACCTTAAAGTCTGATTATCTATTCGATGTATTTTATGCATTTCTTTTAGTAGGCTAATGAGGTAATAGTTAGTTACACACGACCCCTCAAGCATGTAATGCCTTTATTCTCACCGTGTTTAAATAACGAATCTTAGTATATCGTGAAATGCTTTAGTCACTCACAGTTTTGTGAATAATGTCTTACACAAGCCAGGCTCGTTGATTACACTATGCTCGTTGTACTAACAAGTCACATACAATAGTGATGCAGCTATATTTACAAATACTAGAGTACCGCACACTGCTCGTCTCAAACTCATTAATAATTCATGAGGAGAAAACGAACGAAATTGTAGGGGCTTCAGAAATGTGATCTTAATTTTCATATATCTTGAATGGTGAACTTTTGCTTTGGTTTTCTCCAAGAGTTATTAGTGGTTTGAAAAGATATATCAAACACTCGAAAGACCCGACCAGTCTGGAGTGTTTTTATTGTAGATATGTTAAAAGGGTTAATTACTACATTAGTTTCCGTAATGGATATTTCTGTAATGCGTGTATTCAGATAAGACCTTTAGATGTCGTGCGTGTCAAAGATCATTCATTCCTGTGTTATCCTTTGTGAAAGCAAGAGCAACCCACCCACCTCACCCGGGTTTAGGGTGTTGTCTCTTCAGTAGTATCACATTTGAATAACCATCCGTTTACCCCATCTGCTGAGTCTGTTTGTGGTAGTAATTCACATATATACCAAATCATAAAATGATTTACTAACTTACAGGCTCACAATTTAAATGCTTTCAAACTGTTTTCTTACAATTGCATTTTGTTTTTACGTTTGACCGCGGTCAACTGTACTGTACATACTAGTCCAATCATAATCACTACTCTTTGCAATACTAATTTTAGATATATATTTTTTTCTGGTAAACGCTTGAAATCGCTTTTCTTTTCTATTTTTTGTTCACAACCTTGTGATGTTAGGTACTGTATACTAAGGGTTGCTCCACATCTCAACATACTGCAACACTTCAACAACGCATATTTAATAGAATGGCTTGGTGGAAAGACGGCGTATATGGTTTTTTGCATTTGCATATGTATTTGATTTTTGTTTTGCCCAAGAAATCGAAAAGAAAAAAAAACTGACGACTACAGTTTAACCGACCCTCGCGGAAATGTTTTTCTTTTTCGCTGGTACGTTTTAATAATTTTCTACCAAGGCTAATTTAGTGAAAAACTTGGCATTTTTACGGTCACTGCTTTTGATGTGGTCAGATCCTTTGAAATTCAGCCTTATTTAGACAAAAAAAAACAAACAGATCTACACAATAAGTACACAAAATGTGCAATGCAAGCTAACAATGGGAGGGTTTGGAGAGTCTTTTTTTTATTATTATTTTATTTTTTTGCCAAAATCCCGACTTACTGTACGCCCCGTTTATAGCAAACCCTTTGATTATTCGTGATTACATTTATACAGCTACTTCAATTAACGTTGTCGGTTCAAAGCATGAAGCTAAAAGACAAGACCGAAAGTTTACGTGGGATTTTTATGAATAAATTCATCAAAATCAGTCATGCCTGGAGAAAACAATAGGTTGTAATTAGCAGTACAATGATCTGCACGTGCAGGGATGATTTTGATGAAATTATTCATAAAAATAATCCCACAAAACATTGTGGTCTTATCTTTAAGCTTGATTTTAATCCGATAACGTTAATTGAAATAGCTGTATGTAACAACAAATAAGAACAATTCCAGAGACACAGCTGCACAAAGTTATCGTTATGTTCCACCCCATACCATCGGAATCAAAACCGCCAACAGCCATAATTATAAATCTATTCAAGATGACACTGCAAAGGACGTTTATCACCTTTAACCGACTAAACAAATGAATACGTAGATGTTGAAGTTGCACTGATAAGCATTAATTTTGTACTGCTGTGTATTTTCTGTGATTGAATAACTGCACTTACTCTGGTGTTGGTAAAGGCTCTTCCTTGAAGTAAGGATCTTGCAACGCCTGTTCAGATGTAATTCTTTTATTTGGGTCCATTACTAACAACTTGGACAGCTAGTAAAACAAATAAATCAATAACTAAATAAATAAATAAATAGATGCACTTACAAGCTTTAATACCCAAAAATACTGAAAAACTAAAACTGTCCAACGTGAAAATTAAAGTAATACTAATATTGTCTCCATGGCAATAAACATAAATTCTTACCAGTTGAAATGCCCTGCTATCCTGTTTGACTTTGTGTTTCTCCATATATTTCCACAAACTAGCATTGACATAACTAACGAATAAAAACAGTTATTTTTTTTCAGTAACCTACAAAGTGTCTCCTTGTCTGTATGAAAACAGCTAATTTCAATCAACCTTCAGTTGGAAAGCCTACATAACTAAAGGGAAGTTTTTTTTTTGGGGGGGGGGGGGGGAGGGAGTGGAGGGCTTCTATGCAAAGACTGCAATGTGATATGGGTAATTTATTTATCTCAGTTGTGGCTCATCTCTACAGTGAATAAATCATAGAAGCAAATATTTATAAATGGCATTTTCATCCATCCTGTAGCGTTGGAAACTGTAAAACTACAGCTTAAGTTCAAAGATTTACAGCTACCAATACTAACTTTCAGTCTTGTTGTGTCAGCTTGAGAATTAAAAATATGGTGACTTTAGTATTGAAATAGCTGTATGCTATGGTTTTACCCTAGACTGCAAGCAGTCCCTTTCTGGTCAGTCGAGAGAGTACGTGCGCTCACAGTACAGCGAGACTGGAGTGCGGAGACCAAGCTCCCCTCCACTCGTTCGTTCCAGTTTTTTCGTGCTTGGCTATTTCGCACAACCTCTTGACTATCCAGAAAGGGACTGCTTGCACTCTAGTTTTACCCGAGCTTCAATTTTTTCATTTTCCTTTGCTTTTTTTTATTATTTGTACTTTAATGTGTAAAAAAGAGCATAAAAAAGAAAAACACAACCAATGATAACGATGAACCACAAGATACAGTAGATGTACATGTATATGCACAATGTTTAGGTTGCAAACACAGGGGAAGCTTTCTTTTAATTCACATAAATAATTTTTGTCCATACTTTGCTTTTCTGAAGTCCTTCTGTAGAGTTCCATGCTCTGGCATTTTCCTAATATCTTCCCAGTCTTTCTCTGAAATAAAAAAAAAAGACAAGGCAAGTTGACCCGACTGGTACTTACTGGATCTAAATTCAGGCACTGAATACATGAAGCACTAAATGCAGAAATCAAAGGTGGAGTATGTGAGTGGAAAGTGTATGTCGCACACAATGTATTGTACCTTGTGGAAATCCCATCACATTAAAAATCCTATCAAGCTGCTCATGGTGGTAAGGGTTGCTGGTTTTGATGTCCTCTTGACGGCAATGAAATATTGGTTCACATGTTAACAGCTCGGCAAAAATACATCCTATGGCCCAGATATCTGAGGACAGAAGTAAAGTGCAGTGAAAATGGGGAACCATAGTGACATAAATCTCCACAGTTTATTTTAGACAAATTTAAAGGAAATTGTGGCAATTGATTGAAGTTTACTAAGAATATTATGAAAGCAAAAGCTTACCCTATATTATAAATTGTGCTTACATGTAAATGCTTGTAATTAGAACTTCAAAATGTCACAAGTGAAAAAGGCCATCAATGAATGATAATGTTCAGTAAATTCAATTTGTGTGGAACATCTGCCCACTACAATGGTGTCATATTTCATGGGTGTAAGTAATTACCACAACTGCAGAAAAATTATTTGATTTTTTAATTTAACTTATGTAAAAAATATACCTCAGTCTATACATATAACTTTCTAGTTTTTAAAATTAAACAGTGATGAGTGTGATATGGGTGGGTGGGGGAGATGATGTTCCATATCAATGCTACATGTATATGCAAAACCCATAATTATATGGACCATAAATAATCACTAGTCCACATCAGCATTGTCCCATCCTATTCAGTTTGGTACAGGTAACGTTTTCATTTGGGGTACTGTGCTTACAGTCTGTTGTATCTATAAGAACAACCAAACAACTGGTTCACCATTACACTCTTTTATGAAAGTACCCAGTTCAGTTATCATGCACCCTTTCAAAATATGTGTCTCTTTGTGAATCAAACACAGTGTTCTAACTGTATAGTCTTGTAAACTTCTCAGCCTCAATCTCAGTCTGTTTTCATGGATCCTTAAAGAAAACTCCTCCCAATTTTTAAAACTCTTTAATGTACTCTAACCAACGATCGTTCGCATGGATTGCATGTGTACCTATTGCCTTAGTGTAATGTCTAGCACCAAGAAGCAGCTCAGGTGCTCGATACCAGAAAGTCACCACCACTGGATCCAGATCTGCAAGAGGCTTTAATGGAGCATTGAACAACCTGGCAAAACCCATGTCAGCTGCAAAACAATACAACACATACATGTAACTTACTCCCATAACAACACATAATTATTAAATAGATGACATTCACCCTTCAGGGTCGAAGATGACCATGGCTTCAAATCTAATAAATGAGTGGTGACTGTGGATCTTGAAGTGACTGGTGAGGGCAATCCGGGCCCTGAACTAGATTTATTGTAGTCTTATTAGAGATTGTACAATGTATCAAATCAGTGAATAATGTTTTTCATATTTTCTGATTGGTCACTACTCCCCCCCCCCCCCCCACCCCTTACAGATGGGATTGGAAATACCATGGGGTTTGGGGAAGGGGGGAGGGGGGGAGGGAGAATTAAAAGACCAAAGAGTATAAAGAAAAGCATGAAGCTAAATTGGAATTTCCAGAGGGGTGTGGGCTAGGGTTTTAGAGGGGGCAGGGGTATTGGAACCAAGGATATTTTAACTCGGTACTCCTACGATGAGGGACAATAATAATTGTCAATAATTATTTTTATTATAAGAGTTTGAAATCAACTAAGAAACAAGGGAGACCGAGACTGTCTTTAGTAGGGTCATTATACACTGCATATCACTATAATTATGTCATAAGTTTACTCTTCTTGTTCATCATGTCCAAGTAACCACCTTAGTTCATATTATTCAAAGCTTCAATCATACTCTGGTAGTTTGAATTGACAATAATAGTAGCCTGGTGGTCTTTGGTGGATACTATTTTGACTACAGGCATCCTTGTGTACAGAGTATACATGTACATGGATGCATGATTGTATTAAGTGTTCACAAAATGACAAAAAATAGCAATTGCACATTCCCTCCTACACTTATTAATACCTGTCAATGTTTGAGTGCAACAAGCACCCCAAGTCTTTAGAAGGGCAGGCATAATGGCAAGGGGTATAAAAGAGGAGAAGTGTTCTACATACACGTACAATAGTCATAGAACTTGTCGAAATATAAGTTTCATTGCCCTTCATAACCTTACCAATCTTCACTCGTCCTTTCTCTGGGCCCTCACCCATAACAAGTATGTTGGCTGGTTTCTTAAATGAAATGATGTCACAAAAAATTAACGAGTGCATACTGTATCAACATGAAAACAAACTGACAAACTGAGCAGGGTTCATTATTAACCCTACATTGTATCTAGACCGGGGAAGGGGGGAGGCAGATTCTGCCTGCAGTGACTTTGAACCTGAATAACTTTTTTAATATTAACCATGAAACTTAAGGACTTTTTCTGTCAGAAATTTATCTCAAAAAAATTTGATGTGGTCAGTTAGCATACATCAACTTTGATGTTACCATGGCAACCAATTTTTGCCAGGCTGGGTTTTTTTTAGGAAAAATATGGAAAATCCCTTTTTCAAATGAAGAAAAATTACTTTTCTTTTTGTAACTTTTTGTTTCAGCTGATATTAGTGTTTCTTTATTGGTTTTGATTACTTTTTGTTTAATTTTGGTGCTTTGCTGAAGTTTTGTGGAAATCCAGAAATCCAAGATGCCAAATGCAAGATGGCCACCATTAACCCTTTGGCAACCAGAGCATAATAATAATGTCATATTGTCATCATTTCCTCTTGTGGACCTCACAGGAAACATCTTTGGACAAACTATCTATCCTCCAAGCCTCATTGTCATAACCTTTATACTGGCAAAGTCATGGAGGGGTCCCCACCCCCCTCTTGGCGGAAGGATGAGAAACATGACTGTATAACTTACCAAGTCTCTGTGTAGCACCCAGTTGGAATGAAGATAATGAATGCCATCTAGAATCTGATAAAGCAGGGACTTCACCATCCCCTTTGGTACAGGGACTGCCTTCTTTTGAGCTTTAGAGGCCCGATGATACTTGATGATGTGCTGTGAGAACAAAATAGAAATTATAAAAATTATAAGTGTACAGAAATGGTTTATTCAGTGAATTCAGCTGGTATATCACAAAATAATGCCCAGGATTCAACATTGTACAAAAATGAACAGTTGGCTGAAAGGCACGGCATCAAGAAATTTTGAGCAGAATCTTTCAGCTGAGGACATTATCAGGGTTCTCTGGAAGCTCGGATGACTGGCAAAACTTGCAGTCTAGTCATCCTGAGTGCATGCACTGACTACATGTACTCAGGGAAAATAATTTTTGAGTGGAAAGTTTAAATCCATCTTATTTACTTGCCAAATCTTGCATGGTGATAGAAAAAATCCTTTAAAGCCAGCCATAAGAGAAAATAAAAAAGTGAAATTTTCTGGGTCATAATTTTGGTCACAATAATTTCTTGCAGCACATAAATAAGAGATTTTATATCTTCCGTTCCTGGTGGTGGGAGATTTTCACATGCACCAAGCAGTGACGCAGCATGAAACTGTCAGCAATAACTCTCAGATACAACAGAGGGCTCAATAGGGAGCTGTAAAGACTTCCCAAACCTTGTAGGGGGGATACAAAAATCCTTCAAGGCCACAGGAGTAAACTTGAAGTCTTCCAAGCCATATTTGGTTACAATATATTTTTTTTAGCGGTGTGTTAAATTAAGAGATCTTATTACTCCCAGTACCAAGAGATTTTCACAGCCACACGAAAAAATATAGATACTAAATCATTGCCTGATCAGTACATTACCTAATGCAGTATTGGTATCATTATTGTAATACACTAACCAGTTCTAATGGGACCCATCTACTACATGCTATGAACTGCCCATTCCCCCAACCTCTCACCCACATTCACACACATACACTACAACCAACTCTTACTTAATTGCAGACCCATGGCTAATACAGATACTGTGTTATTGCAGGCAAGAATTGAAGTCCTGACAAAGAAGATTATTAGCAGGGGGGCTGGCAGCAAGGCCTGGATTTCTTTACTGGGGCAATCATGTTGCGGCAAGACCAAAGAAGCCACAGATCAAAGCCAGCTGCCAGCCCCCTCCCCCCTCCAGCCCTTTGATTGTTAGTAAAAGATGGATTTCCCAGTAACACAGGTTCTCTCTATCAGAGACAAAAAATCTTGGTGATAACAACATCTTTTGTACTGGCACTGAGTATTTCAAACTGAAAGTTATAAGTACATGTATTTAAAAGGGAGTTACAATAGCTTCACATTTTCATACACAGATACACATAGTTACATTAAGAACTCACCCAGAGATCATGCTCTGCAAAATCAAACAGGAGCCAAACTTTACGATCAGCATGTGACAGGAACACACGTTGTAATGCAATCACATTTGGATGCTTCAGCTCCCGCAGAAGCTACAAAAAGTTTAAAAATAAGGAAAGTGGGTGATCATTAAACGTAACTATAAGACATGACGTCTTGTAAAAGTTTCAGACATTGTGGCCCACTACAGACAATATGCTCTAAGGGCCTGTTTACCTGTTGGCTTTTTTTAATCATGGGATATACATACATGTACACTGTATACCCTGTCTTGTATTTATAAGGAAAACTACAGCCTGCCACTATCAAGGTTAGAGTTAATACCATCACCATTTTGGTGCCTTTGTTCACCAAAATTCAAAACCATACAAGAAAGATTTTTTAGCATGGTAACTAGGGTGGTTCATTTTATGGTAAATGTGCTTTTCAACAAACGTGTAGCTTCCATACTCAGGGATCTCACCAAAAGGCTCAGACTGCCTTGCCGTTCAAAACGCAATGAGAAATCTTTAAAAACAATACGACTCTTTTAATTTTCCAGACATGTTTTGACAGTACATCTGCCATCGTCAGTGTAACGGTTACGATAGCAAGCGTTAGTTACATAATATTACGATAACAAGCATTCGTACATAGTATTACAATACCTACACTTTTAAAAAAGTTTAACGGTTAAATAGAGTGCACGCATGGTATGCATGGTAACATTATGTATGAATACTTGTTATTGTAATATTATGTAACCAACACTTGCTAATTCTTAACCGTTACACTGACGATGGCGGATGTACATGTACAGTACCATCGAAACATGTCTGGAAAATTAAAAAGAGTTGTAATGTTTTTAAAGATTTCAACATTATTGCTGTTGTCTCGCAATGAGAAATCTAACAGTAGAGTTACACTGTATAGCCTGTCTCCATATAAATAGGCATGAATAAAAATCTTAATCAAAAATAACAATAATTACAGCATACAGCTGTAGGTTGGAATGAGTTATAAAAGAAGAAAAAATTAAATCAAGTCTTATAAAAACACTGAGAGCTTATTTAATTAAGACTTTGTAACAGTGTATAATATCAACCAATCCCAAACAATTTTAATTATAATTATGGTAGTTAATCAATTTTTTAAGCTAATTACACTGGACTGCAAGTAGCGAAGCAGGCAGTAAAAGAGAAAAAGAAATATGAAATCTATTGGAAGAGAGTGAGACATAAACACAATGGAAGAAATGAAGCAGTACAAATCAATAAAATAGCATATTTATAAAACATGTATAATAGTACAATACAAGACTAATAGCATATAAATTAACTAAATTTTATGTGGTACATACTGCTATCTCTCGACATGCAGACATCGAAATCCCTGTCCCTTCAATTTGCTTGAGGGCAAAATATTTCCCATTGGGACTAGAATACAAAGAAAAACAGAATGGCATATGAATACACCAGTATCGAGTATTTTCAAACTCTGAGAACGAACGACAACAATCTTGTCTGTGCAGAAAATACAAACCAGTCTTTCTGTTTCGCCTTGTAAACGTGTCCATAAGTTCCACGGCCTACTTTACATCCTTCAAAATCGAATTTATCTTCTACTCTTTCTCTTTGCTCGTTTGTTTTTAGTTTGAACTCAAAATCCATTGCAGAGGACAAACACTCTTTCATTGAAGGGCGGCCATATTGGAATTGACCCAGCCTCGCATCGATGCATCTACACTGCTCCAAAAGGACCTACTGTAAACACAGAAGTAACCAGTTTTCTTTTTTCTGAAGGGGTTTTGTCATTTTTACTATGAAAAGGTAACATAAAATGGCGTGAAATTGCTATCAACATTATTCCAAGCATTAAGTGTTGTCCACTGGTCACCTGTATGAGCACGGCGGATTAACGTCCCCTCCGGTGTTTTCCACTTCTTTCCCTTCCACCACCCCCTCCGTCTACCTAGTTTCCTGGAAGGAGTAGCATCCTTCAGAGAAAATTTAGGCAAAATGTTTGCACTGGGTTCGCGTGCAACTTTAACTCGTGAAATTAACGAAACGTTTGAGTTCGTTAAAGAAAGTGACCGCACAGCAAGGAAGAAAAAATCATGGTGTGAAAATCTAGAACGTAACATAAAGCAAAACTACCCGACATCTCGACTGATTCTGGTCGGTTCTTCAACAACTGGTTTTGCCACCGAAGGTTGTGATGTAGACTTGACCCTCGTCCGCCCTGATAGAACAGTGTTCTACGAGTCTTCTTCTAGTGTACAGGTACTTCGAAGAATTCGGGATGGATTAAGGACATTAAGATGCATCAATACAGAGGTAATTCGTCGATTAGGGAATTTGTCAAAGGTTTATCGTTCATTCAATTTATTGACAGTTTATTTTGATATTCTAAACTATGAGCACTTTTTGCACTTTAAATTAATAATTATCTTGTTTAGCTCAGTAATAATCGGTTAATTTTGAGAGAGGTTTCGTCTTGTCTAATACAGAATAAAATACAGGATAACGCATTAATGAAAGCCGGGTAAATCGTCAGCCAGCCGGTTCTGTCTGATCATGAATCTTCTCGCTCCCGGGCAGGAATGCACAGTTGCGAAATATTTTCGAGCAATGCAAGTCAGTGATAGTTTATCAAATGCATGCAATGCCATTTCAAAAATATTTTGCTTTGTGAATGGATGATGTTGATTAATTAAAACTCGTACGAGATGCCAAAAATACCATGTAAGTGTTACATGAAGAAAATAGCTCTGCACCTCGATAGTTTTTCGCGCCAGGTTAAAACTTGACTATTATATGTTCCATTTAAGCCAGAGATAAAACAGAAATTAACACCATGCACTTGCCGGAGAGACTTCGATATTTTTACTTAATTTTTTACACATTATCGTTTTATCAGCACAAGCAAGAAATGACAATTTCCAGTCACTTCCGGGTGCCATTACAATACTAGCAACGCTGGTTCGTCGCCATTTTCCTAAATACAGAAAGAGAGACGGCCTAAAACGCTTCAGTCTCATTCGGATTTCGAGGAAATAAAATGTTCTTTAAAGGAAGCGAAAAAAGGCAAGCCGTAGGAATTTTGGAAAGATAATAGCACCTCGGTAAATTGGAGTGGATCTGTTTTCCTTTCTGTGGCTTAAAAATTAAACCAAAGTATCGAGAGAGATCAAACTGTGTTAGCGTCTAGAAATATCGAAAGTGATCTTGGAAACTTGAAACGACATGTCGAAGATTTTACTTAACCGACCGTTCTCGTTTTCTCCCACAAAATAACTGTTATTGCAACTTGTTGATCCCTTAATTCAATCGCTAACTTCGGCGCAAAACTTCCAAGTGTAATAATTCTGATCTGCAGAGGACGTTTCTTCACGGTTTTGGAACTTTACTGGGAACGGGTTGGTTCTAGTCATGGCAACTTCAAGGTTTCTTCACACACTGATGAACTATACTGATTACTTTAGAAATTAATGTTAGTAAATACAAGTTGGTGAGGACGAGAAAGTCACAAGGACAAGTGACAACAATGGTGACGAGAAAAGAATTAATTCTTCGTCGTTCGCGCCTTTTTAATACAACAAGTTCGACTTTAATTTAGCGTTGGCAAGGCACCGTGCTTACATTTATCATGTCTGTTGTCAGAGAGTAAGGTGCCATCTCGTCTCTTGTATGCATGATCATGTAAAACTTCGACGATGTTTTGCAGCAAACAAGCAAACAAAAACTTTATAGTCATTTTCTGTGTCATGTGCAGAGCGAGTATCTTTAGACATGCCTATAAGCACAACTAATTATTAACGGTAGAATTCGCCGACTTTGGGTGATGAAGATTAGTTTATTTATCACCAAAGTGACGTTAGGAATATCAGAGATCGATAAATCCACTGTTTCGAATGTTAATGCCTTGCGAACAAGACGGCCAAATTCTACCCGATCGATACCGCAAGTTACAGGCCAGAGCCGATCGAATGCGGTCAAATTGTGAGCCGTGTGAGGTGAACAGCGCTCTTCAGCCATTTGAAGTTTCTAGCTATAGTTAACGTTTATTTGTCCTTTCTATTGCCAATAACCGGATTAATATTCGTGTCGAAAGAGTCGCTATTCTCAGCTATGCACTTTTAAAACCCACTATTCAAAATCGACTGTAGTGCATTCTCGAAAAGACGGGTCAAGTCATCAAGGCAGGTAACTAATTCTTAAAACAAGTTACACAACTCACAAAAACAAAGACGAAAAAGAGAAGAAAAAGAAAAACAATTTATGGTACATTAATAAGTGGTAAAATATGCCCCAGTTTCATAGGCAAGGTACTCAGTAGTGTAAAGGCATCTTTCAACGACTATATCATGGAAAACTCGTTCTTTTCCCTTCATTTCAGCTTATCGATGGGGCGGTTGTCCCCATATTGAAGCTAAGGGACTTGAGTGAGAATTTAGAAGGCGACATCAGTGTTGACATCCACAATTCCATATTCAACACTTACCTACAGAAGTGCTACGCTAGCATGGATCCCAGGGTCGCCCCTCTGGTGGTGACCGTGAAGCACTGGGCCAAACAGTCAGAAATCACTGGTGCACGTGACCATAAGCTCTCGGGTTAGTGAGTGATGCAGTTTTTGCTTTTTTATTTTTTTAGTTGTTTTGTAACGCTTTATTTGGGTTTTGGCTCCACGGGTTTCAACTCTTCAGTTCTTCTAACCTTTTTTGTTTTGTTTTGTTGTTTTTTTTTTGTTTTGGTTTTCGGAAGTTTAGCTGATCCTTTTGCAACGACTCTCCGAGAGGTCATTGAAATGTTGCAAAATTGTCCAGCGCGTTTTGATGCTCAGCTTATGCAGCCATCTTAATTAAAATTTGTCTGCCATGAGGCGAGGGACAGTAATGATTTCACTATTTTTCAAGTAAAACTACTTTGAAATAAACCACGTATGAAAACAAGAAACAAACAAACATAAAAAAGCAATCATTGCCCATGGTCAGTAAACCTCCCTCAATGAGCATTGCCCACTCATGGCTAGAGCAAGCTACATTTTCAAGCTTTGCCATTTTACAAATCATAGGTTTGCCTCTTTTCCTCTTATTGTAGGTTTTGCAGTGGTACTCTTGGTGATTTACTTCTTACAGAAAGGTTGCACGCCGGCTGTCCTTCCATCTTTACAAGCTATCAGCCCAACCCACTTCAATTCATCGTCGGGCGCCATCGTTACAGCCGATAAGTTGACCAGCGGCTTACTTCCGTCAGTTGTCACCTCATATCGGTCTTCTAACAGTGAGAGCCTGGGAACTCTTTTGGTTGGATTCTTCAATTTTTACTGCGACTTTGACTGGCACAGAGTGTTGTCTGTTCGAATGGCCGGCACCAGGGCTGTGCCTTATGACAAGAAGTGGACAAGACCGTACATTCGCATTGAAGATCCGTGCGACTGCAAGAACGTCACTCGTGCAGTGTACCAGTCTGCTCAATTCAGCGACATCAAGGACGCGTTCAGGCGGGCCAAGCAAAAGCTGGCTTATGATCGATGTCGTTTGATTGAGATTCTTTAATCTTCGACGTCAGAACACCCTTTCTCAAATTTTCTAACAAAACAGAAACAGTCGGAGTCACATGAAAGTTTTAGGTGCGATTTACATCTTCATGATCGCAGATTGGGATGGAATCTAGATCCAGTCTCAATATTCAGCGTCCCACTGATCGAGTCATAGAATAATTGATAAAAGTGCTATAGCTTAGTTTGATCGTAACGTCTATGTGGCATCAATTTAAGCCGGCTGGAAGGAAATATTTTCCTTATTACAGCACAATGGTCGCTTGCATGGATTTTACTTATCCAAAAGCTCAAACATTAGTCTAAAGTATAATAAACAGCACCACAGGAAAGTACTACTGACTCAAAACGTTTCATTACAATGCTCACACAAAAGGATTTCATCCACAGATGCAAAATTACATCGACCTTGTACATACAGTAATAGTAAACAGCGTCTTGGCAAATTTCCGCCTAGTAGCTTTCACTGCACATGTAAAACACAGAATCACAAATCACACCATGAAATGCGTAATACGGTGTAACTAAACGCAAATTGTTTGGCTTTGCTGTTTTTACCCGAGGATTCTTTCATAATTCCCTTTCTTTCACTGCAGTTTACATTGCATTGCCATTATTTCTATATTATTTTACTTCTCTATGATAGTTTGAAATTCATCTTCCTCGTAACAACGGGCTCTCTATGTAAGACGTCACCTATACTATCCTGTATCATTTGCCCAGAACGAGTCCACTAAAATTGCACAAATATAAAGTGTGACAAAATAACGCTTTGAAGAGAGGTCAAGTTCCCTTTCTCCAGTGTTGATAAAGTTGTTAGCAGAGAAAATATGTCTTCAACAGTTTAAAAAACTATAGGAAAGTTCATTAGCTGTGTGGCTCCAAAACAATGTTGAACTGATTTACAATGTATATAATTAAACCACAGAAATGTTTTACAGTTCTTGCATTCATGATTTTGATGCCCTTAATATAAACAGAAACTTGAGCTACAGTCTTTGTCAAGTTTAGTTGTGGCACTTCACAACCAAGCCGAAAAATGTCCCTCTCCTGCTCCCCTCCCCCTTTCAATGTTGTTTTTCGGAATTTTTCTAGCCAATCTTGTCAACCAACATTGAGAGGGCAGGGTGACGAGATCTGTCCCATCCTATGTGACTAACACTGTAGCTCATTTATCAGCATGAGGCAACCAACGGTTCATTTAATCCCCTGGAAAATTTGTCGGATAACCTAAAGTTTTCTTCGCTTAAATGTCAGTTCAACGATCCTCAACACTTTGAAGCTGATTTATTTCGTTTCCGACGAGTCAAATACGTCGTTAAAAAATGCGAAATATCAGCTAGCACTTTCCTAAATATAAAGCCAACAATAGCTCGTAAATTTCGGGAATGAGATCCTGTCCCCTAAAACGTTCTGCAACTTAAATTTTTAACTAAAGCATCGGAACAGATCAAACTGAAATAGCGTACACAAATACGTCCTTAAAAGGACAAAAAACTATCTGCTAACGCTGGAGACAATACTCTAATTTGTTTTGTCTTGATTCTTATTGATTAATTAGTGTTCCCCTGTGTTACTAATTAAGGCACTAGCTAATCATTCAAAACAGTGTAAATATAAGTTCCGAGAATTGCCCTCTTTCTACGGAGGTGTGGGACATGCAATATTTCCCAAAGGAAAACGTCACTCCAGAATGCTGTACGGAGGACAGGCCACCTTGCCCATACCAGGAAGGAGGACCAATTATGTAGGAATCGGAGAATCAAATCGAATTTCAAATCCTTGATAATCTTCCGTTCCACTTTTTAGGACTTTAGACAAAAAATGTCCCGTTTTAGCTGCTAAACAAGTGACGGGCTTATATTGCTCATGATCATAGACCTTCAGTGTCACCGAGTACTTTTCGTTTTCGCTTCCAAGAAGACGCACTGCATACAACATTACATCTTTGTCTACCTTAAAACCTAGGCGATCTGGATATTTGGAATCATGATATTCCCACCCACTATTATTCAGTGAACTAAACCTAAACAATCTGATCTTTGGGGTTCTCTTTACTTCAGAAAACCCCACTGGAGTACACGAAGCGGAGTTAAAATACCTCAACAGTTCGTACGCTTCTTTCTTACGTTAGCAGGTCACATTCAAGGACAGCATCGAGGAACTCTTTTTCTTCCATCAAAGGAAAACGAATTCCCTTCACGATCCGTTCTCCAAGGATTCTTCTTTTCACAGTTCCTTCTGCTACAAGGCCTTGCTTTTCATATTCATTTTCAGCCCAGCGATCGACAGCTTTGAACAACTCTAATTCTCTGATATTCAGTGTAACCTCGATCACTTCCTCCAGTACTGATCTCTCCATTGTCACGAAACCATCCGATTTCACAGCTTCCTTCGTTTCTTTCTCGATCACTTTCCAGCAGTGATCCAAAAGATCTTTCTCTTCGTATTTCTGCTCGTCCGGCAAAACGGTAAACACGTTTGACGCGTCCAAGTTCTCTTTCAGGTAAGCGGAGCATTTGTCGACCAGAGAAGGCAGCATGTATTTGTTCGCCAAATACATCAACTGCATCACATTGTCCGGTGTCAACTTCGCCTCGTCGCTGTAAATGAAACGAAACAACTCCAACAGGCTCTCGTACGAACAATCAGAGATCTCGACGGAATCTTTTCTCTCCGCCATTTCGCCGTAAAACATGGCATTAAACACTGGACTACTGATCGCCAACACAAACTTGTGGGCTGGAATCTCCTTCTCTCACTTCCGTCCTGGGAAGCTGGAATAACAAACTTCACATCACTCAGTAGTTCTTGGTTGAAAATGAACTTACATCTTTCACTCAGAGTATTCCTGGCTGTTGATTACCAAAAATCGTTGTTGACTGTATTCAGAGACATCACGGGCAGGGCTTTGCTGCTAACTGAATTATTACTCAATTCTTGACTTATTTTACTAGCCTCCCACGCAGACGTTCTTAGGGGTTCGTCACGCGTTCCTGCCCCACGAACCCCTAAGAACGTCTGCGTGGGAGGCTATTATTTTACTGGCCCAGCTTTCGGTTTCGCTCAGAAAATGTCACATTATTGTTGCATGAAGTATTATTATTATACACTGAACGGTTTAAAACTAACGTTTTGATTGGTGCAGCAGAGTTTGTGACGCACGAATGACTTCATCGTGTGGTGTGAGCGGCGCACGTGATCTAGCCTCAAGGAACAGGCGTTATTTTTTTTGTGTTTTTTCACGCGAACAGAGGCGAGCGCGGAGTGCAAGTCACGCGGGATGGGAGGGGCGCCAAAAAATAATAATAATTTTCAATAATTCTCTTGGTCGGATTTTTCAAGTTTAACTGCGACTTTGACTGGCACAAAGTGTTGTCGGTTCGAATGGCCGGCACTAGGGCTGTACCTTATGACGAGGAGTGGACCAGACCATACATTCGCATTGAAGCTCCATGCAACCGGCAAGAACGTTACTCGTGCAGTGTACGAGTTTGCTCAATTCAGCGATATTAGGGAGGCGTTCAGGCGGGCCAAGCAAAACCGACATATGACCTATGTTGTTTGATTGAGATTCCTTAATCTTTGACGTTAGAACATGTGAGAGTTCCCTTTCGCAAATTTTCTTACAAAACACAAACAATGGGCCTAGCAAAAAGCGTGGCATCCTCCACTGGGTCATCGAGAACAAAGGAAAATCAAGCTTAACCGGTTGGAATTCTTTTGTGTTCGAATCTACTACATTCTTTTGCCATCCAGTATGGTGGAATTTGTACCATGTGACCAAAAGGCCCATCAGAGTTACAAGAAAATTCCATGTCCGATTTACATTTTCATGATCGCACATTGGGATTGAATTAACATCCAATCTCAAAATGCAGAGCCCCAAAGAGTTATAGAATAATTGATAGAAGCGTTACAGCTTTCATTTGAATGGTGGCGTCTATGGGGCATCAACCAAAGGAAATAACTTCCTTACTACAGCATAAATCGCTCTGACAAGGCTTTACTGATTCCACAGACTCAAAAATTAGAACGACCTAATCTAAACCATAATAAACAGCACCACTGAAAAATATTACTCAAAATGTTTTATTTCAATGCTTACACAAAAGGATTTCATCCACAGACGTAAACTTACATCGAACCTAGACACAATTCAATCTTTACTGACACACGGTTAAAAAGTTCATCAGGTCGGTGCAATATAAAACTACAAAATAAACTATCAATACCAAAATGTATAAATGTATAAAAATCCTAATCCTAAGCAGTCCAAAACCTAAAGAAAACTTGACGTGCTTCCCATGAAAGCCGTGTGTCGAAGTACCTACAAAAAACTCCGTAATAAACAGCGCCTTTGCCAAACACCGATTAGTAGCTTTTAAACTAATGTAAATCCACAGAATAATAAATTGGAACCATGATAAGCGTAATATGGTATGACTAAGTACAAGTTGTTTGTCTTTGCTAGTTCATTATCCGCCGAGGATTCTTTCATAATTCTCAATACAATAAAGCTGAACTGTATATTTTCTTTTTCTACGCTGGTTGCAAAACCAGAGCGGCGTGCATCCTCATGACGAGTTCGAGTGTTATAAAACAAAATAACTTTCTTATGACAATTTGTTGCAGGACCTTTAATCAAAAGCCCAGAACGTGTCAGTCTACTAAAACTCCTCAAATATCAAGTGTAACGAAACTGATCACCCTTTGAGGAAAGATCAGGCTTATTTTCGTAGAGTTGGCTAATTGATGACACAATGACGTTAACAGCGTTGACAAAAGAAATGTGCATTCAACAGTTTCCAAGGGAAATTTTTAGATTAACCGTTTGGCCGACCAAAAATGTTGAACTGATTTCCAATAAGGTAAATTAAACCACTGAGATGTTTCACAGTTCATGTTCATAAAGGTTTTGACTCCCTAAACATAAACAGTAAATTTGAGCTAATCTATAATCAGTGTTCCTCTGCGCTGCTAAGCCACTTAAGTGAGTCATTCACAACAGTGTAAATATAAATTCAGCGAATTGTCCGCTTTCTACAGAGGTATGGGACATCATCATAAAGCCCCCAAAGGAAAATGTCACACCGGAGTGCTCTACGCTGGACAGGCCTCCCTGCCCATACCAAGAAGGAGGACCAGTTATATTGGCATCAATTTCGTATTTTGTGTTTGCTTTTAAATGAATGGGAGGCTCAAATTCAATTTCAAATCCTTGATAATCTCCTGTTTCACTTTGTAGGAGCTTAGACAGGAAATTTCCTGTTTTAGTTGCCAGGCAACTGGCTTTCTTACATTCCTCGTGATCACAGACCTTCAAAGTCACAGAATATTCTTCATTTTCGCTACCAAAAAGACGCACTGCATGCAGCTTTATGCTTTTGTCTACCTTAAAACCTATGCGATCTGGATCACATTTCGAATGATAATCCCATCCTTTATCAAGTGAAGTAAACCTAGACAATAAATTTTGGTAACCAGTTCTCTTCGTTTCAGAAAGACCCACGGTTGCATCGTGCAAAGAGCTAAAATGCTTCATTAGACTAGATAACTCTTCCTTCGTGAGAATGTCACTGTCGAGGACAACACTGACAAATTCCTTTTCTTTCATCTTCGTAAAATCAATTTTCTTCACGATCCGTTCTCCAAGCATCCCTCTTTTCAAAGAGCCTTCTGGCCGGAGGCCTTGCTTTTCACATTCCTTTACAGCCCAGCAATCGACAGCCTTGAACAACTTTACTTCTTTGATATTCAATGAATCGTTCTCAATTAATTCCTCCAGTGCTGACCTCTCGATTGTCAGGAAACCATCTGATTTCACAGCTTCCTCCGTTTCTTTCTCGATCACGTTCCAGCAGTGAACCAACAGATCTTTCTCTTCGTATTTCTGTGCGTCCTTCAGGACGTGAAACACGTTTGATGAGCTCAAGTTCTCTTGCAGGTAAGCGGAGCATTTGTCAGCCAGAGAAGGCAACATGTATTTCTTCGCCAAATACATCAACTGCATCACATTGTCCGCTGTCAAGTTCGCCTCATCGCTGTAAATGAAACGAAACAACTCCAGCAGACTCTCGTATTCACAATCAGAGATCTCGACGGAATCTTTTGTCTCCGCCAGTTTGCCGTAAAACATGGCATAAAACACTGGGCTGCTGATCGCCAACACAAACTTGTGAGCTGGAATCTTCTTACTTTCACTTCCGCCTTGGGTGTCTTGAACAACGAACGTCACATCACTCAGGAGTTCTTGGTTGAAAATGAACTTACATCTTTCACTCAGAGTACTCCTGGCTGTTGATTGCCAAAAGTCATCGTTGACTGTATCTAAAAGAGACATCGCGGACGTCGAGTCAGGGCCAGCTTTCGATAGCGATTTGGCTTAGAAAACTCGGTTACGCTTTTGTATAGAGTAATCGTATACCTCGAATTATCTTTCGACCAACAAGACCACAGCGACAAACCGATGAGTGATGCCGGATGTCTTATAGGGTCAGTGAATTTATTCAAATGCAAAATACAGAAGGCAGGTGGCGAAAAATAAACTAAATGGCTAGAACAACGGAGTTGTATCAATAACTTCCTCGGGAGATGAACCAAAAAAAAAAAAAACAAAGAGAGAGAAACAAAAGGATCGTTAAAAAAGATCGTCAAAATTGAAATGCGTGACAATGATTGGTTGTTTAGGATATTAATGTGACAATTTAGTGTGACAAGTTAATGACGTGCTTCGTCGCGTCTATTTATACCAAGAGGATGAAATGTCAGTTTGTTGGTTTTTTAAAAAACTTGTGATCTTCACGAGCCTTTCTAATTGAGTCACGTGTGCTGTGTATCAGACTACAGTCGAACGTCCCGTAAGCGACCAACCATAATGTCGCTTACCAGAGATCAGACCACTGGGGGTCTAAATTTCGAGTAATTTACATACGGTTATTGCGGAGACCTACCCCAAAGTAATAACTTTTCTTTAGACCGCCTGATTTAGAAGCAAACAGTTAACGGAATTTTTGTAATGTTATATTTCAAGCGTAAAACTTCTAGAACTTTCGCGTTTGTTTGTTTGCTACATAATCCAGTCGACGTTCTTTTTCGCCACAATTTTTCTGTTGAATTATTCAAGGTTGAGACAGTCATCACCGGTCAGGCATGTACATTCATGCTATTTACAAGATAAGAGAGTTTCTTTCCTACAAGGGATTCAACGTGATTGAAGTTCATTTCAATGTACGCTATAGTGTATGTGTATGTTATCAATTGTTTCAATGCTAAGCTATTTCAGGAGACAATTCCGGTAGCTCCGGCTGTGATATTTTAAATACAGCGTCCGCCGTAATGATGTGGGTCAATATGTTACAGCGACAGAGAGAAACAGCAGATTGTGTGTCAAGTGGTCTCCTGCGGAGGTTAAAAACAATTGAAAATTTTAAACAATCATCTCTAAAAGTGGTCGCTTACGAGAGGTGGTCGCTTACGGGAGGTGGTCGCCTACGAGAGGTTCCATCTATAGTGATTTGACTTGGAAACTTTTGGTATTTTGGGAAAGTGGTCGCTAATGAGAGGTGGTCGCTTACGAGAGGTGGTCGCAAAGGGAGGTTCGACTGTAGTATCTAGTTTGCTTAGGTGGACGTCGTTGATTGAGTGGTCAGGTTGTGTGAATGTAGCCAGACGGAAGTAGGATTATTTAGTTGATTTTGGTTCAGGATTACCTTGACTCCAGAGAACCGTTGCCTAAAAAATAAAAATGAGCAAATAGCCGCTTCGCCTCGATTAAGCTCTCTCAATCACGAAAACCCAAGGTAAAAAATGAGAGAAGGCTTTTTTGCAGTTGGCGGAGGACTGAAGGATGGTGATATCGGTTTTTTTTACAAGGGATGAGATTTTGGGAAGAGCAGGGCTGAAGTCAGTAAACACTATCATGCCATTCCAAAAACCTAAAGCGCCAACTCAATGAACGTTTCGAGGAACACCGCAGATCTATCCTGAACCACCATCATGAACTTATCAATCTTACTCTAGTCTCGCTACATTTAAACCAACCTGCCTACTGACTGTCCAATCTGATCAACAAAGTTTACATGACTCAGTTAGAAAGGCTCGTGCCCTCGTGAAGCTCATTTAATCAGCAAAGCTAAAACATTGTATAAATGGACATGGTTTAAATAGACGTGACGAAGCACGCCACTGACATATCTCACACCTATAACTTAGTCCTAAACAGCCAATCATTGTCATATGCACATTTTAAATTTTAAACCTTTTTTTTAACGAACCTCTTTGTGTTTCTCACTCCAGCCCTGAGGATCGAAGGTTTGTGTTGCAAAATAAAAACAACTTAAGTGAAATTCACATATGGCCCAAGGGCTATACAGGAGGTCTCCTTCTCTGTCCCCTTATTTTCTCTTGATGCCAGGTAACCATTCAAAGTCTTTTTCGGATCTGTTGGATCTTTCCCGTTACGAAAACTATCCGGTAGATCAGTGTATTGTGCCGTGTTTTGCTATATCTGGGCCAGATCGACGTTAGCTTCAGTTCATAAAACATCTCCAATGAAAATAAAAGATAGGAAAATCTGAATACCGGTATATAAATGTAATTTCGTGGCTGATAGTCACGTCAATGAAGAGAGAAACGGGCTTTTTAATACTGTTCTTCCTGGGGCTGGGGATGGGGTAGGTCAGCCCTCGCAGCCGTTCTGTGTCTCATCACGCAAGGAGCGTTGCGTGACGAGACACAGAACGGCTGCGAGGGAGACCAGGGAGGGGTAAGAGGAGGAAGCGTTTTAAAGAAAAACCTTTATATGCTGCAAATTATCATTTGGTGTTCTTTTAGATGTTTAAAAGGACGTGAAAAAGTCCAGCCAATGTTTCAATTTCGTCCTTAATGTGTCTTGAATGGAGTTGGTAAAAACATTTTTAAATACTAAATCGATTTTATCAGTCATTAGTGATCTAGAAGTCATTATCTATGAGAAAGGGATTTATACATAAAACAGTTTAGCAATTTTTTTGTCTCAAGAGTGACGTCCAAGAGCTTCATCTACTGCAGTCAAGCTTAATCGTTCTTTCAAGACCTGACCTTGCTGGTCAACAGGACCCACCTTCTTAATGTGGACAAAAATGCCTTCAAAGAGCCCCACACAAGCTGACATTTAATCATACACGAAGTAAGAGTGTAAGCAATGGTCAAACAAAATATACTGTATTCATGGCCGTAGCCAGACTTCAGAAACAAGACGAGGCAGGTTTCGAGCGCCGAAGGCGCGAGCCGCTAGGGAGGTGTGGGGGCATGCGCCCCCAGAACATTTTGAAATCTAGAGGCTCAGAAAATCTTTTGTAAGCATTATCCGTGGCATTTTTCTTCAGAAAAATCAATCTTGGGCAAGTGTAGAAGTTCACTTTTTTATTGCTTAGCGATACTGGTGCCAAGTTAATGACCATCTGCATTTTAATGTGCATTTCAATACCCGTATGCGGAATCTTGACTTGCTTCCCGCCTTAAAATTTCACTGTACCACCCAGATGGAAGTCGTAGAAGAGATAAACCGTATCTGTAACGATCGCCTCGATTTCCTGAAAACCTTTGAAGAACATCGAAAAGCATGGCTGCATGTCTTGAAAAACACCTCAGTACGATAACCGCGGCTGTGCTGGGAGATGATTATTTACGACGGATAGTACAAACCTATTTTGGTCTGAGAGACAACATCACCTCAATGGTAGACAGGATGTTCTAGAGGCAAACCTGTGCGAGCTCCGTCAAAAGTTTTGAAATGCCTCTCTTACGCCAACCAAATGCAAACGGGAAAGGTTTGATCAACAAATCTTTTGAAATCTATTCTTTTACATTTTCTTTTCGCTGAAACGTTCAATATTATAGTGTTTGCAATAAATCGATTGCCAGCAATGCAAACGATCTTTTCTTTTGCTTACGACAGTTATATAAGTAAAGAAAGCTCCCGCATCGGCTCTCAGCCATCGCAGATAAGACACGGGAATAATGGTGACCTTTGATGTCACGCGGCCTGTCACGGTTATGTGGGCCCTATGTAACCTTAAATCATTTGAAAAACCGCTACTAACAGTTCACATGAAACGAATTAACCTCATTAAAATGCTTTTCCCCTCAATTCATCCACCTTGTATTAGCTGGTTTTATCTTAACCAATCCAATTTTTTCTAGGGATTATTCTCTTCAAAAAAAAGTCCAAAATCAAGACGAGGCAACTGCCTCGTCTTGCCTCATGCTAGCTACGGCCCTGAGTGTTTTATTGATAATCTGAACATGGGCAATAGGAAACATGGGTTTCAACTAAGCAAATTATAATATTACATTTATCTCAAATACAGTTGAATTACTCCCAATGAAATAGTCTTTAGTCTTTTCTGGTCGTTTCTCCCCATTTATTTCTTGTAGAATAGCCCTGATTAACAAGTAACAACGCGCCGTTTGACTCAGAACAAAATTCGTCAGCATTCGTTACAGTCTTGGTAACCGTACGTCCTATTGAAATCCCAGCCGCGGTGGCTAAGCGCGCGAGTGTTAACTCATTATCCCCCCTGGGTAGGAACCAAACTCGATCAATCGTGCGAACCTCGTAAGAAGAAACTATACCCATCTCCATATAAGGAAGCAAAGGGTGCCCGCTTCTGGGGGTCTAAAAGTCTGGTAACGAAGACGTGCTGGACAATGTTCGAGAGAGAGAAAACTGGAAACAGTTCAAAATATGTGGTTAGTTGGAAGCTGTTTCACCGGAATATTTCGTTGTTTGTTTTGAATACCTTGCCATGGAACCACAAACTAACTTCATTCCAGGTTTGGAAAAAAATACCATCGTTTAAAGTGCGTTTACTCCAGTTCAGCGCTTGAAAGACGTTTTTTAAAGTGTTCGATTTGTTTTCTTCTGTATTATAGCGATTGTTGCATTTTGCCATAAATATCTATATCTCTTTAAGCTTGCTAGAAGTGCAAGTAATTTAACTGCGACAAATTTCATACGATGTTGAAGCCATCCGAAGAAGCTGGAGTTGGCGCTCGCTCAAGCTGGGAAGACCGGATTGCAATACGTCAAGTAATGTTTGTAAAAATCCTGAATAAAATGTTATTACATGTAATGGAACTTTTTCCTTCGTTAATCTACTTCTTGACCTTCTTCTGTTTATCTGACTTAGAAAAATTATCTTTGATTTCAATACACAGTTAGGCCAACAGCAAACCAATAAACTAAGCATTTTTCAAAGCTCAAATATATCAGTCCAGTCATATATTCAAAACTGTCTTTGGCTCCTTCCAGTGTGGGGAGAGTAATCCTTTTGTCATATTTTGTAACTAGCAAGAGGTGGAAGGAGTTTGCAGTGCTCTTACGAGGTGCAGACGAATTTGAAAAACAATGCCTGTTGTATTTTCGGTTCAGTGATTGGCCAATAGCTCTAATCTCCTAGCAACGGTTTAATCGCTTCTTACCCAGTCACTTTTTAGTGTTAACGCTCGCGCGCTTAGCGCCACACCTGGGGTTTCAATAACATGGCACGGTTACCAAGACTTGACGAATGCATGCTGGCGATATAAGAATGTTATGGCTATTCTACAAGAAATAAATGGGGAGAAACGACCAGAAAAGACAAAAGACTACTTCATTGTGAGTAATTCAACTTAATTTAAAATAAATGTGATCTTTATTTAGTCGAAACCCATGTTTCCTATAGCCCATGATCTGAAATAGTAAAGCTACAAAACGTAACTACTCATTGTCCTTTCCCTGATGATGGTGTATAGCAACCTGTTTTCAGATTTAAGAGACCTGGATATTTATCCTAGAAAGTGGTAAGATAACGAAACTTAGGCAACCTCCGTAAAACGTATAGCCATAGAGGTTGAGACCTGAGTTTGCAAAGATGTTCAGTATAGGTGTACAGTTATATATAGCATATGCTACTAAACCTAAACAATCTATGTGACCTGTGTCATCATATATAGGATGTCAACTAGCTACGTGTCTGACAACACTGAAATCCGAGACACCTACACTGTAAAAAAAAAACGTTGCGCATGCCCAATTCTTGTTTTTTTTTTTGGCCAAAGTTGGTTGCCAAAGCTAATACGAAGATTAAAAATTAATTTGAACAAACAACTTCATGGGTTGAATGCCACTTATGAGAATTTCTATAATAATAGTACTAAAATTAACGCTACATTTATATCTCTAACACTGCAGTACAACACTCTATGCCCATATTTCTTGCCTTAGGTCAAAATTACAGTCTCTGTTTGTTAAACTGCATTGGTTTTGTTACAGACAAGGGATGACATTGTCTCCCCCTATAACTGGTTATTAACCATAACCTAGAAGAAATAGTTTGGGTATACCAAACATTATTACAAAGTTAAGATCGATCTCATGCCAGTGTATATACAAATTCAGCAAATTGCCCCGTCTCAACAGAAGTACGAAAACCTGACGAAGTGTAACTCCCAAAAGCAAATTTTATCCCAGAATAATCTACACAGGACAGTCCACTCCCTCCATACCAGGAGGGAGGACCAGTTATCTTAGCTTCAAATTTATGATAATCAGCATTTGCTTTTAAAGCAATCGGAGGTTGAAACACAATTTCAAAGCCTTCATATTCTCCAAATTCACTATGGAAGGGCTTTGAAACGAAACTTCTTTTGTCACTTTCAATGATATCCCCACCGGGGGCCTTAACCGTCAGAGCTACTGAATATCGATTGTTGTTGCGACCAAAAAGACGAATTTCATTCAGCATTATATCTTTGTCTACCTTCAGGCCAATACAATCGGTAGTGCCGTCATAACCCCGCCCTTCATGTAATGACTTAAACCTGGAAATTGTCTTAGGTGTTCCAGGTCTATTCGCTGTCGAAAATTCCACTGGAACACCCAGAACAGAGTTAAAATACTTCATGAGGTGGTATGACTCCTCCTTGGTCAGAATATCCGAATCGAGAACAACGTCTGCAAACTCTTTTTGTTCCATCAAAGGAAAACGAATTCCCTTCACGATACGTTCTCCAAGAATCCTTCTTTTCACAGAACCTTCTGCTACAAGGCCTTGCTTTTCACATTCCATTTCAGCCCAGCGATCGACAGCTTTGAACAATTCCACTTCCTTGATATTCAATGAATCTTTGTCGACGATTTCCTCCAGTACTGATCTCTCGATTGTCTCGAAACCATCCGTTTTCACAGCTTCCTCCGTTTCTTTCTCGATCACTTTCCAGCACTGATCCAAAAGATCTTTCTCTTCGTATTTCTGCGCGTCTGGTAAAACGGTAAATACGTTCGACGCGTTCAATTTCTCTTGCAGATAAGCGGAGCATTTGTCGGCCAGAGAAGGCAACATGTATTTCTTCGCCAAATACATCAACTGCATCACATTGTCCGCTGTCAAGTTCGCCTCATCGCTGTAAATGAAACGAAACAACTCCAACAGGCTCTCGTACTCACAATCAGAGATCTCGACGGAATCTTTTGTCTCCGCCAATTCACCGTAAAACATGGCATAAAACACCGGACTACTGATCGCCAACACAAACTTGTGAGCCGGAATATTTATACTTTCATTTCCGCCCTTGGAGTCTCGCACTACAAACTTCACATCGCTCAAGAGGTCTTGGTTAAATATGGACTTGCATCTTTCTCTGATAGTACTTCTGGCTGTCGATTGCCAAAAATCTTTTTTGACTGCACCAACAGACATGATTGAAACGACTCTGCGTTTGAACGTTTCTCTTTTCCTTCGCTTCGAATAGCGACTAGCTTTCGATTTCAAGGAGAAGGTCACCGGAGTGTTATATGTCACGCATGCATTGTAGTACTGATCGCAGGCTCAGTTTTGTTCCCAGTCAGTTGGTAAAATTTCGCAAACTGACGAAAGGAAGCCAACTACTTCGAAACCAGTACTTTAACAGGACATTTCCTTAAAAACAAGAAAAAAATAAATTGCAAAACATGGCACTGAGAGAGGCGATTAATAACATGTGATCCATGTGCTTTTGTTATCATTAGTTATTTGGTTAGCTAATCACGTGAAAACATTGACCACGGTCAATAAAACCCCTTATTTTATCACCATCAACAAAAATAAATAAGTAAATAAATAAATAAATAAATAAATAAAAAAGAGAAAATAACAAAATAAGGATAACATAATCCGTAGCACACGCCGTTCAAGCTCGTTCAAGTTGCGCAGATTACTTCAGCCTTGTATTTAGTTTGAAAGCGCGAAGGACTGTTAGACATCAGATATCAGCATGTCAGGTTACGTTGAAGATCTGAAAGTTGCTTGTTTCTTTTAGGATGTAAGTCCAAGGTTTATATTGTAATATAATATTATATTTGTCATTTTACAATATTTCTCTACATTGATTTCCATTAAATGTATTGAAATATTTAAAGATAAAAGAGACATTTGTGTTATTTTCTGTCCTACTATCCTAAAATGTGAGGAACGTTTAGATCCGTTTACCCCTTAGTTTACTGTAAAACCGGAAGAAAAGCCAAACTTTTACATTAAAATTTCATTCCAATTTCCTTCCCTAGTCCAGTCCAGTCATGTGCAGTCCAATATTTTACTTTCATAGGCCCGATTAATAAGCGTTTCGATCCTAGGTAAAGGCACTGACTGGTAAAGGTAGATAATACAGGCAACACATTTTCAATCTGATACCTTTGGCTGCTACTATACAACTGTCTCCGAGATTCTACACTGTTCACAGTGCCCTATTTTTCCGTGGGATTTTCGAGGCTCGTACGCTTCGATCGAACTCACGCCATCCATCCGTCTTAGTTCACTCTTTGTCTTCCGTTCTGATACTTTAACTTATAACCTAAGAGATAGTAATGGTGTGATGCTTGCTATCCCACAGCCCCGCACTAATTATTGTAAAAAAAAAGTCTGTCTTACAGCGGAGTTTTACTGTGGAATAGTCTGCCCTTGAATATTCGACAGTCACTGTCTCTCAATGAATTAAAATCTAAGTTGAAGAATTATGATTTTGATAGTACTAGTCTTATATAAATTTTATTTTGTTTTTACACACCGCTTCCTTGTATTAAGCAGGTTTTATCTTTTTCTCTTATTGTAGTAGTTATTTACAACATTAATTTAGTTAGGTAGTTACATTTATTTAAATTAAATATTGTATAGTCCTGAAGGAAACACCGTGTCTAAATTAAGATTTTACCTTACCTTACCTTACCATCCAAGTTTGTAAAAGCAAGCGCAATCTGGGGAGTGTGTATAAACTATATTACCGAGAGGGTGGTGTTAGAGGTGGGGCTAGTCAGAATACGTTTAGCTTTCAGTAGTATGGGATATGAGGGGATCAGCGCCTTTTCCATGTCTCGGCTGTTGTACTTTTTTTTTTACGTTATCCAGCTGTTGCACTTTTCAAAAGTTTAAATATATGGAATTTACAAGGTGTTGCACTTTTTTCCATAAAAATTACCATAAAATTGCCATAAATCAGAAACCAAAAAATTGCGCTAAAAAAATTGCGCCAAAAAAATTGCGCTGACATTTTCCAAGTCGAAATATCCTCAAGGCATTTTCAAAAGAAAACTTTTTGGAATTCTATATTAAAATATCCACAAAAGTGCGTTTAAAATAATCATCATATGAAATCATTAGTCATTTCTACGCTTGGTCTTTTATTTGGTTTTTATGGCTCAGGCGAAGCCAGGAGTTTAGCTTCTCGGCAGCGCAAGTCGCAGCGGAAATGTAATCGAAAGTAGATTTACTGAAGCTTGAAAGCAAAGCTTTCTAGATGAAGTAAATATACTAAGATTACATTTTCGATAAGACGAGCAGGGGATGGAGAAGCGTTAAAAACTCCCTCGATTTTTAAGGTGGGAAGAGGAGCGAAGCGACGATGGAAATCGAGGATTATTGCGCAAATAATTTCCCAAGGTCAAATCCAAAAAGGCTTAAAGAGAAACCGCTTATATATAGTATGGAGAAAATTTCTATTATTGGAAGTTATAAAAATCGTTATAGCGAGGAAGAAACTTCTTTAGCAATGGCAATTCAAATGAGATGTTTGGATAAACTTTTGAAGGGATTAAATATGAAAGAAATTTATGATGTCATGTTTGATATTGTTAAAAAATATGGTGATATTTGTTTTTACCATAGATTTTGCCTTTATCATGAGGAAAAGAATAGAATACATTTTGATATTCATGGATATGATTATAGGGAAACTAAATATTATAGAACTGGTATTAATAATCTGAAACAAAAAATTGAAAAAAGTTTGGATTTGGATAAACTGTTTAATTATGTTTTGTTTCGTTATAAAGGTTTGGGATGGAAAGGTGTTCATTACATAAACATAATAATATCTAAGGGTAAAGTTGTTAAACCATTAGAAAACCGGAAAAAACTGGTTAAAACCGGTTAAAGAAATTGCGCAAATAATTTTCCAAGGTCAAACCAATTTTGTTAAAGAAATTGCATCAATGATTTTTTTCCAAATCATAGGCGTTTCTATCAAATTATCATCATATGGTTCAGGTGGAGCGACGATGAAGCCACCGCTTTTAATTGCCGTGTTTGAATTGTAGATGATTTTTCCATTCATCAAAATATGTCAAAGTCATATTTTTAGTTGCTCCATCACATGTATATGAAATTTGGTTTCCATTTTCACGAATAAGAATGCTTCCATAATGTGCCCTGAAAACAACCAAATAAAAATTTGTTATCACAAAAACATTAGTATCAAAAATATCACGTTCTTCTAGTCGAACCGGTTGACTATATATCAGATTGACTGTTTTCGGATCTCGGTTGTATAAACAGATTTTACAAACAGAAGTTACTTTACCATCATAATAAAATTGCCGATATGTTCTTCTTTTTTTGCAACTATGACATTTGGTTAACTGATTTATGACTTTGTTGCATGGGCATTTATCCTCCATTGGATAATAGCTTATAACCTCCTTCATGTGTTTTTCGGCTTTAATTGGAAATTTTATGATATATTTATTTTCCATTTTTTTATACTATTATGTAGTGAATCAACAAGTTTTTCGAAATTGATTTAACTATAAAAGTTAACGTTAAAAGAGAACGACGTTTCGACCGTCCGACGGTCATTTTCAAGTTCAAAATGAGAAGTAAAATATGTGCTTATATACAATTGTGAAAAAACTAATGAGATACTGACTTAAAAAGCTTAAAAAAGCTCTAAGATATTCACATCTAAACAATATCAAAAATAATAGCGTGAATGATAAATACAAAGGAACGCTAAAAACGATAAAAGGTATTTAAAAGGTATTTAAAAGTGAAATAATTAAACAAATAACTTCGCGCGGATCGAGTCGCATTGTTTGTTCAGTTTCGGCTTTAGGTCGCGAATAAACAACATCTCGAAGATCAAGCAGTCGAGTTTATGTAGTGTCATCTCTTTAAGCCTTTTCGAAAAATTTATTCTTTGCTGTCAATAGCTTGTCTCTTCGACGTTACTTTTTTTCTTACGCGTAAGAAACGCATTCACGCCATTATCCAAATACTGTTTCACTTTCTCGGAAATGGTGTAATGCAGTGGGACTTTCCCGCTTACGTCTAAATTTAGTCCATTGTATGGTCATATGACAGTCGTATGAGTTTCTAGCGAATGAAATGATTACACAAAATTTTCCACAGCTTGTATAAAATTCTGTGTAACTTTCACAGCTTGTATAAAATTCTGTGTAACTTTCAGATCATGTATAAAATTCTGTGTAACTTCCACAGCTTGTGTAAAAATCTGTGAAATATGTCAGCCATGAAAATGTTATCGTGGTTATTTTTTTTATGAAAATATGAGCTTGAGTTTGAGTTTGAGTTTGAAAATGTTTAATATTTAAACGGTTTTGCATTTTGCATAACAAAGGCTTCTTTTTTCATTATTACGCTTTAAACAATATTGTGTACAATTATATATTGTATAGTAGAATGAATTGTGATTTATGTTCAGCAGAAATTCATGAAGGTTTCAAGGATTTTGAAGAGTCTTGTCCTTTCTGTCATAAGCAGTTTGAAAATCGTAAGTCGAACGAACGCGAACAATGTTGTTGTGATAATGCTCATATAATTCTTGATAGAGGTTATTCAGTTTGTAAAAATTGCGGGCAAGTTGCTGGCTATAAAGTAGTAAACGAATATGTTAATTTCCGAGAGAATCTTTATCGCTTTCGTAAAAAGAGCGTTTACAATCGAAAATATCATCTTGAAAATATAATCGATGATTTATTGGCAGCATCGGTGATATGTGTTAATTATCAACAGAGGGCAAAAATACATCGTATTTTCGTCGAAATAAATAAAATTCTTCCCCATATTAATGGGAAAAGGAAACGTATTATCAGTATAAAATTTTTATTAGAACAAATTTTAAGCGCCATGGGATTAGAACACAGTCCGCTTGTTTGTATTAAGAGTGACCGAACATTGGCTAGTTATAAAAAATATTGGGATAGTGTATTGGATTTGATTGGTGGTGAAATAGGTCAGTGAAATAACTTATCATACATCCTTGCTTGTTTATCAACAATCGGTGTGTTGTCTAAAATATAATCATCAGCATGTTGTAGTTTTTTCAGGAGATCATCATCGAATTCACCACTTCTAAGAATTTCTTTTATGGATATTAACAAGTGCCCGTATCTTTGAAAGGCGTAATGACATTGGTATGTTTTTATGTCAAGATTTTTATGCTTCAAATATATTTGAATAAAAAGTGAAACAGCAGTAGCCGCAACAAGAGATATGCCTGAAGTGGGTAAACTACTGGATATACCACCAGCAGCAATAATTGCAGAACTGATGTTACCGATTAATTTCCATTTTCTATAGGATTTAAAGGCTTTTTTGTAAATCCACATTTTTTTGTGATATGTTTTGTAATAAGATTTCAATTCATCAACTTGGTCAGATGATGTGTTGCTGACATGGTTGAACTCTGTTACATCAATCATAGTCTTTTATAATTATTGTCCATACAAACTTTTATGATTTTTTAAGAGCTTCATTAATCGTGCTGATTATTAACGGTTTTACTTTAGTACGCATCATATTCTCCAATAGTCCTTTAATGTCAGAATCCAATTGCACCAAAGATTGTCTTATACTATTGTCAATCAGTGGTTTGATAGTATCCTCTGTGTGGCTCTGGAGTTGACTCAGAGATATTGCATGATTTGGTTGTGTTCCATCTTTGATAATCAGATGACGGTCTTCTGTGTCAAGGTGACCATCATCATTGACGTGAATTAGTTCTTTCCATATGATATCTTGCTGCATTTCATGTCTGACTGTATATTCAAACTTATTTCCGTTTTCATCTTCTACGTATGGCATTGTATATGATATTATTATATTAATATTGCTTTGTGATAAATAGTAAAATAGATGTTTCTTAATTTTGCACATTGCAGTGAAACAATAGTATCGAATAATCTATTTACAGTTATCCATACTGTGTTAGCATCTTGAAAATCAAAGTTATAATTATTTTTTTGATTACTTAGAAGTGTTATAATAATTGCATCTGTGACTCTTTCATAAGTTCTTCTCATAAGTCTTATATCTGTGATCCATATTTTTTTATCGAATCTGAGATAAGCGCCTTTTGTGACGAAATAACCATTATGTATAACATCTCCGAAAATCCGAACTGGTCCATTTTTTTTCTGTAGAAATTGTAAATTTACAGCTTCTTTATCTTCTGTAGGATCAGCCAAATTTACGATCCTATTATTATTCATATTGATATCAGCGTACATCTCATTTTTCAAACCATCATAAACTCTTGGATCTACACTATCACTCCATCCTTTGATTCCATAAATAACCAAGTATCCTTCTGGGTTCTGGACAACAGCTCTGCCATGGATTACCAATGTTATACGATCAGGTGTG
Source organism: Pavona decussata (assembly GCF_977016875.1). Taxonomy (NCBI): domain Eukaryota; kingdom Metazoa; phylum Cnidaria; class Anthozoa; order Scleractinia; family Agariciidae; genus Pavona; species Pavona decussata. The sequence continues at coordinate 2,148,086 of NW_028145469.1, read as the reverse complement.
GTTTTACTGTTGTTATTAATCTGAACAAGAAGTTTGCCATACGTGTCGAATGCTCGATAGACCTGTTTGTGAATATAGACAGTTGTTCCCTGAGTTGACAATGATACATTGGTGGATTCAGGGAAATAATACTCGAATACCATTGTGTAGGTACCAATAGGTAATGGATAAATGTTGAATGAGATACCACTTCGATAATCATTAGATCCATCAGTGTCCTTAATCATTGTGATTGAATAAGCTTTTTTATTTTGATGAGCAGATTCTCTGAAGTTCTCTTCGAACCCATCTACCCTAATATTATACTCCGAAGCTGATTCATCTGTGTCATACAGGTATTTGAATTCGTTTGTTTTGTGACTGCTAATCAAATGTGATTCAGCAAGTTTATCTTCAAAATACTTTTTATTTACACCGTCTTTATCATTGGTTGGCTCTTTCACATTTATCAACTTATGATCATCCAAATTTAAATCAGCAGTCATTGAATTGCTCCCATCTTTTCTAAGGATTGTGTTAAAAGCTGTATTAACTAAAGTTGAAACAGTATTGATAACATAGGTATCTCGATTGTCAACATAGTTTTTATCAGCTTTGAGATTCAGCTCAGCCACCCGAGCAGTAGCTGATGGCTCGCTCGATAATTCCAGAAATTTAACTGTATGACCACGCATGTCTAGATCACGATCCAATGCATCAGGTTTTAGACGGTTAAGAAAATTCTGATCAACGTAGTATTTATTAACAGCATCAGTCTCCTGAGTACCAGCAGCAAGGTTTATTATCTTATTATTATTCATATTCAAGTTACCAGTCATTGGTGATGATCCACTCTTTTCCAAATAACCTGATAAATCAGGCGATGGTATTTTTTTAACAGAATCATCAACGTACTTTTTATTTGCTGCTTGATTGTCATTATCAGGTTTTAAGACATTAATATCAAAAAATGTTTTCCGTCCGGTGATATGTTGTTCTGTTGATGTGACCACTATTTCGCTTTTAGCTCGTCCACCATAACCATCAAAGTTTTTCAAATCTGGTATATGAAGATGAATGTTTTCATATGACTGATGCTCAGTCATTAATCGAACATCATTAGAGCTACCAGCGCCGTCTGGTATATCTTGTAGATAGATACTATTGGTATGAACGCTGCCAGTATTGCTGTAAATTACTGATTTATTATTGACGACTGCACCTGGTTTAGCTCCCTCAAACAATTGAATCTGACTCTTTGTGACAGCATCATCAGGATTAGTGCCTTGTTTGACATTAACCATTTTTTTGTCTTGTAAGTTATAATCACCATTATCTGTTAGTATAAAACCAACGCCTGGAGGTCCTTGAGGACCTTGTTGTCCTATTGATCCAGAACCTGTTGTAGAAGTTGTTTCATCATTGAAAATTCCCATTATACTAATTGTTTAGACTGTTCCGTAAAAGTTTCTTTTTACAACTTTCATAGGTTTGTCCACATAGAGAAAAGAATATGGTTCTTTAGTTGATTTTATATATTTATCCTTATCAACACCTAACTCACGAGATATAAGGTTTCTTTCATTGCTGCTTGGAAAGTCATATACACAAAAATGTGAACAGTTCAAACGAATGTCCTTTGGAGTTTTGTAAAATGATTGACTAAGGTAAATAACAAAACAGTTTTTATGCCTACCACCAATAAAATATTCAAGTAATGGTTTTTGGTTTTTATCACAAATAAAATCATCAAATATAACAATCTTTTGTGATTCATCATCAATTAAACTATCAACTGGAACTATCTGATCATTGTCATAAACTATTACATCGTAACCAACATTATCTGATATATCAGTCAGTTTTTGAATCATATCTTTATACTTTTGTTGTTCAAGATTTTTTGCATAAAGATGTATTTGATCATAGTATAATAATGGCTGCATAAGCATGTGATAAAGAAGGTTAGTTTTACCCGAACCAGAATTACCGCATATAAGCATTCTAAATGTATCATTAGGCATAAATCCATACAGACGTTTGAAATTATTGTTTTTATTTTCATTGTCATAGTTTGGTATATCCATTATACTATTTTATTAGACAATATTAATATGGATTTGTATATGATTTCTGAAAGATAAGTTGAGATAAGTTGAGATAAGTTTATGTAAGCAAATAGTATAATGGATATCCAACGATTGAAACAAATATCTGAAGCCAAGATTAAGGCTGGAATCCTTACTAAAGAGGTAAGAGACGCGTTGAAGGAATACAAGCATAATAAACAAGATTTACAACAGGGTTTATTAGAAACGTTCAAACCAATAATTAAAGCTCAGGAAGAGACAAAACAAACAATCGACGACAAACAGGATAAATTGATTAAGCAATTGCAGAAAAACCAAAAAGCAATCACATCAGGTTTGGAGAACATTGAGATGTTAGCAATTCAGCCTGGACAACCACAACCACAACCACAACCACAACAAGAAACAAAACTGCCAATTGGTTACAAACCAGCTATGATGAAATCACCATATGAAGCAAATCTAGACAAGGGATTCGATGATGATGAAATTGAGACAATGATGAAATATAAATTAATTCCGCCTAGTTCAGTATTCCATCGTATTCAGGATGGTTTGCTTAATTTTGATGATTATGATGAATACGTTGGTAAAACAATACAGGCAATTGGTAGAAAAAAAGGTCCTTTATCAAAAGGTCAAGGTAAAACCAAGAATCAAGTCAAAATCGATTTATTGACCAGAGAAATCAAAGCGTTGCAAAAATACAGAGATCGGATTGCAGTAATCCCTGAAGGTCTCAAAACCCTCAGTGGTAAAGGCTTGCATACACAACCAAAGCGGAATGCGTATAAGATAAATCAATATGGTCAGTATGGTGGTCTCATGATTGATATCCCCAAATTGATGGGACAATTACGTCTTATTGCATCAAAAGATGGGCAAAAAGTGCTTGATAAGAAGGTTGATTTTGACACCATTGATCTCCTCACAAAGAGATTCAATTCAAAAAAGAAATACAGTGATATAGCCAAAATGGTTTTCAATGAATTAAACCAACTGAGTGAAATTCCAATCCATAAAACCAGTAATAAGTTCAAAAAAATAGGATCAGGAGTTGTATATTTCAATAATATAAATGACCTACTTGACAGAATGGAACTTCTCGGCGGATCCATTTTAGCTGGGAATAACTCCGTTAAAAATGAATTTTCACAGATTGCCCATAAATTGAATCAACTAGGGACGATTTCCAATAAACAACTCATTGAGCTGTTGAATAATTATGTATTATAATGATATATATGCAAGAACGAGAAATAAAGATATCATCCGTTAATCGTCAAAAAATAGGTAGGAGTCAGCCTGAAGACTTTTCAATCAAGTTTAATCCACCAATTCATCTTGGCAGCGATATGAAACATGAACTAGCAGTTAATCGTGTGTCAATGACTTATTCATGGCATAATATCAATAATAAAAACAACAATAATAAAATCAAATACTCCAAAGATAGTGGAGCCAATTGGGAAACAATCACATTTGTTGATGGTATGTACAGTTATGATGATCTCAATAATTACATTACACAAGCCATTGAGCAAAACGATGATAAACCAGCCAATGGTGTGGCTGTCAAACTGTATTTTGTTTTATCAAGTTATCGTGTCGTTGTCGAACTTGGAAATAAATGGAGATTAGATATATCCAATTCAAAATTCGGTGATCTGATCGGTTTTGAGTCCAAAATAATAACACAGACTGAATATGGCAGCAAACTTCCAAATATAACCAATAGTATTGATGTCATAAACATAAATTGTGATCTTATAACTGACAGTATTAGCGATGGAGTATTAACAAATACATTAATAATGATTCCAACAGATAATTTAAGAAGATCATTTCCATTTACTTTTGAGCCGAAAAGAGCTTTATTCAGTCCAGTATCAAAGAATATTATATCCGAAATCAGAATAACGGTAACGGATGCATTAAACAGACCCATTGATTTAAATGATATAGATTGGTTTATGAGTTTAATTCTACGTTCAAGTTTTGTGTAATGAAATTGTCTAATGAGACAAAGTGAATTCAAAAGAAGATTTGACCCAGAAATGGGTCGTTATGTTAGAAAGAATATTTACGATGAATCAATTGTTGGTGGGAATATATTTACATCAATTGCATCAAAATTATTCGGAAAAACAACCAAAGAATTAGCTAAAAAAGGAGTTAAAACAGCAGCTACAAAGGCTGTTACAAAAACTGGAGAGCATATTGGGAATAAAGCCGGAGATAAGATAGTACAGTTATTGAGTAAAAAACAACCTTCAATTTTGTCACCTACTAGCGTGTCCACTCAGCCAAAGGTGACAAAACAACTTTCTGATATGGAAATAGCAGATCGAGTGAATCAGATAATATCTGGTGGGAAAATCAGAAGGAGGAAAATTGTGTAATATAATAGTATAATGAAATCATTCAGGAATCCAAAATATTTAGAACGTTATGAAGATGTCTTTTTTGAACTTGAAACACCACTGAATACTGGTGATCCAGGAAACGACAATTCTCAGAAGAAAACCGGATACAGGTTTGTGGTTGACAACACAGGTGAGGTAACACCTTTCGACTGGTATAATGCCAGAATCTCAATGACCTTCAAAGTACAAACAATGGCTAACGCTAATATTGCGGCTGAGGATCATAATGGGATTGTTAATGGATCCCATTCATTCATCAACAACTTCGATGTTAAACTAAATGGTCGGAAAGTTTATGACTGTAACGATGCAAATCAAGCTGTTAATATCAAGAATCTGCTGGAATATAGCTCAGTTTATGCTCAATCAACTGCAACGAATGAATTATTTTATTTGGATACAACCCGACACGTTGAAGAAAGACCTGCTCAGGCAAATTACAATAAAGGATTTGCTGCAAGAAAAGCACTTTTGGGTTTATCAGCAGATGTTACAACAGAAATTACTCTTAATCATTATTCATTTTTTGAGGCACTACGAGATGAACTTCTTCCTTCAACAAGAATGGAAATAAATCTACAAATTGAATCAGATAATAATCTTATTTGGCAAGCTGGGGCTGCGTGCCGTGTTATGATAATGAGGATGCAACTAGTTGTGCCAAGAATAACTTTCAATTCAGAAGGACAATCATTATACATTGATCAGTTTATGAAACCGCATAAATGGACATATCTACATGAAAACATCGAACGATCAAACAGTACTAGACTACGATCTGGCACATTTACAATATCAACTGGCATCGAACGACCAAGACATGTGTTTGTGTTCATCATCAATGATGCCAATATTGGTGCACAAACGACTAATCCTTTCTTGTACAACACATTCAATGTTGCTAATGATCGAGCACTATCTTCTGCTCATCTGGTTGTTGCGAATGGTAATGAATATCCTGATGTGCACTACAACCCATCAACTGATATGACACGTGTTTACCGAGATGTACTGAAGTATGTTCATGCAAACAATGAATATGGACAAGGCACACTTTTGAATTCTTCTAATTTCAAATCATTATTCGGGTTTTTATACTTTGATCTAACAAAACAAAAGACGGATATTAGAGATGGAACAACGAAACTGGTATTTCATTATGAACTATCAGGTGCCACAAATGCCAACTATTCAATTTATGCCCTTACTTTATACGAACAAAATGCTGAACTTGTGCAGAAAGACGGCAAGCTTTTATTCAGATAAATATAATTTTATCTACACATATCATATACAAGATATGACAAGCTATCATTCACATGGTGTAAAATTGTCTCAAGGACAAAAACAAAAATTAGCAAAAGCATTGAGAAATAATTCAGCAATAACAATCAGATTATCACATGATGAACTAAATGGACCTGACCAACTTATGTTAACCAAAACCCAAATAAATAGATTAAGAAAATCAATGGCAAATGGTACTGGTTCTGACATTAAAATATCAAAAACACAGATACGAAAAGCAGTCAAAATGGGAGGGAGCCTTTGGTCATCATTATTCAGTCTTGGTGCGAGGGCACTTCCAGCTGTAACAAGTCTAGCTTCAAAAGCTGCTGGTCCACTGGCTACAGGAGCATTATCTGGTCTTGCCAGTCTTGGTGTTGATAAGATATTTGGAAAAGGAAAACAGGTTGGTGGGTTCTTAATTCCACAAAACAAAGTTGATCAATTGATAAAGTATAAAGATTGGTTGACAAATGAACAAAAGAAACAAATCGTTAATGCAATTCATACTGGTGGACAGATTGTTATCAAACCGACAAAGAGTCAATCAGGTGGTTTCTTGGGTACATTATTGGCTTCAATTGGCGTTCCTTTATTGTTAAATGCATTGACAGGAAAAGGTTTACAAGTGGATAGAGAGAGATTGAGACGGTCTGTACCAGTTTATGTTCCAAAAAATACCAATGGTGGTTTGGTTCTTCCGGCTGATTATAGACCACCTCCATTTTATGGTACTTGGAAACAACCCATAGGCATGGGAGTAAAAAAAAAAAACCTCCAAAAAAGGAAAAGGGTTACTACTGGGAAAAAACAGTCCTTTCAAAAACATTCCACTAATCGGGGATATCTTGTAGAATGTATTAATACTCCGCTTAGCAATTTTGATCTAAATAATTGGGTTAAACAGCTTGGTATCAAATATTTCAGAGGAGTTTTCAGCAAAGATAAATTACCCATGTCCATCAGAAACAATGAAGTGGGGATCATAAATCTTGATGATTATATCGGATCAGGCACACATTGGGTTGCATATCGAAATGGAAACAAATATGCTGAATATTTTGACAGCTTCGGATTACCTATGCCAAAAGAAGTGGAAAAATATCTTGCCACAAGTGGTAAACCTTTGATATATTCATCAGATGAAATTCAAGATCGAGATTCTGTATTATGTGGATATTGGTGTCTCTATTATCTGCTTGAAAGACAAAAAGGAAAATCGATTCTAGAAACAATTCTTAATACCAATTTACATTTGAATACTACTGATAGTGATAATCATGAATTCATAATAAATTATTTCAAAAATATTGTGTAATATATATGTATAAATGGTAAAATCGTATTGTGTTAAACAGAAAAAACAAACTGAATGTGTTGAACCTTCTGGTTATTTCCAAACAAAAAAAAAATAGATTAATGTTTTTTTGTACTTGTGCAGAATGCGGGATAAAAAAAACCAAATTCGTTAAACAAAATCAGGGAAACGGAGCAGCCCGCCCAAAGGGGCGGGCATAATGGATACTTTAGCATCAACTGGTACTGATATGTTAATTCAACATGGTATCCCATGGTTGGGTAAAAAGGCTGTAGAAATGGGTAGATATTACGGATCTGAAGCATTGAGAAATCCCAAGCTACAAAAGAAGGCTCTTGATTATGCTTTAGAAAAAGCTACTCCTTTTATAAAGAAGACAGGTTCTGAAATGCTTGATCAATTATCTACCAAAGTACGTCCTAATACAAAATATGTTACTGACAGAAAGGATCTCGATGGGAGTGGTTTCGATCTTCAAAAACAACTATCCAAACTTGGAGAATTACATATGAGAACTCCTAAGGGGAAAAAAATACAATTATTGTGGACCTGGCACAAAATTAGAAGAAAGATTAGCATCAAATGATCCCAATTATCGAGAACCAATAAATAAACTAGATGCTATTTGCCAACAACATGATATAGATTATAGCAATGCTAGATCATTATCCGATAAACACGCAGCTGATGATATTATGCTACAAAGAATATCTGAAATACCTTATCGTGAAAGACCTTGGGGTACAAGCTTAGCTCAAGCTGCAATAGCCACAAAGAAAAAGCTTGGACTTGGAGCTTCAAAAAACGCCAAAAGCCGTCGAGTAAAAACTGGCAAGAAACATTAGCTGATGAGCTGCATAAACCCATAAAGCGTAACTTTACTCGACGGCGTGTTATTGTTAATCATGTTGATGAAATATGGGCTGCTGATCTTGTTGAAATGCAACAGTTGAGTAAATGGAACAAAGGTTATAAGTATCTTCTCATGGTTATAGATATCTTCAGTAAATACGGCTGGATTGTTCCGTTAAAAGATAAGAAAGGTGAAACTGTAACCAAAGCATTCCAACAGATTTTCAAAGAAGGGGATAAACCAGAGTATCTATGGACTGACAAAGGCTCAGAGTTCTACAACAAACATATGAAAGACTTACTCCATAAACACAACATAAAACTCTATTCAACAGAAAATGAAGAAAAATCATCAGTGGTGGAAAGATGGAATAGAACAATCAAAACCAAGATGTGGAAGCAGTTCACTGCCCAAGGCAATACAATGTATCTGGATATATTACCCATGTTGTTGAAACAGTATAATATGTCTAAACACAGCTCAATCAAAATGACACCAACAGAAGCCAGAAAAAAGAAAAATAAAGGAACTGTTTACTTCAACCTATTTGGTGATATGAGGCAACCAAAATTACCTAAGTTTAAAGTAGGTGACAAGGTCAGGATATCAAAGTATAAAAGAAAGCTATTTGATAAAGGTTATACACCAAATTGGACTGAAGAAGTGTTCATTATCGACAAAATCCAATACACCAATCCGATCACTTACAAACTGAAAGATCTCAATAATGAAGAGATACAAGGCAGCTTTTATGAAGCTGAATTGTTAAAAGCAAAACAAGAAGTCTTTAGAATTGACAAAGTCATCCGGAAAGATCACAAGAAAAAACAAGCTTTAGTGAAATGGAAAGGATATAGTGATGATTTTAATTCTTGGATACCGTTGAAGAATTTAATGGTTTAAACAGAAATTAATATATCATATATCATATATGGATAATATAGATTGGAAAAAAAAACTTTTCAATGAACTGGCATATTCACATGATGACGCACACTCCTGGAAGTGTATCATTGAAGATATTGATGAATTAAATGCTCTTGTTGACTTCCCATCAAATAAAAAAAAATTTCATGATCCTTATTGGAAAAATAAATTATTATACATTATTAAAAAAAGTAACTACCTTGACTATAAGAAAATTTACGAAAAAATAACAGCAACTAGAAGTAGAGTTTACGATGATGAAATCGATGATTATTCTGAATATTTCATGTTTTCAGAAGACTCTTCTGACTCTTCTGGCTCTTCTGACTCTTCTGATGATTCAAATGATTCAAATGATGAAACAGATAAAATGTCAAAAAAGTCTTCTAAAAAGCCTTTTTTAGTGAAACTAACAAAAAAAGATATAAAAAAAATGACGAAAAAAACGGGTGTTAATATACATTAATTTCTCCACATTTTTTTCTATGATAATTTTTATATTGATTTTTCATTGTTTGACCACATTCACAGGTATATGTTCTTTTAGCCCATTTTTCTTCATCGCTTAATAATCTCATTCTTTTTTCTCCTGTTCTTGATGATTTGATATAATCATCCGGCATATCTTCTTTTTTCACATATTCAAATTTGTAAGAAATACCATTCTTTTTGGAAATTCCAGTTTTGCAGTGGTTAATACCTTCGCAAACCATTTTTACTATCCCTGCATTAATACCAAGATATTGTTGAATAGCATACATACTATTAAAGTATGTCACCTCATTATTACTACAATTGATGGCTTTTACAAATTTTTTATTGGTATGATTATTTGCCACAAACGAATAATCACGTTTTTTATCAGAAATTTCTATCATATTTTATAATAGTGACAATTCTTTAAACTGTTAAACCATATAAAAAAAAAATGAAATCTACATTATTATATGAGAGACCTTTACATCGAATTATTATACAAATGTTATGAATATAATCACCAATCTAATTCAGAAATATTTGATAATATGTTGATATATTATAATTATAAAAATGATGGAACTATTATCGGATATATCACTGAACATCATTTAAAATATTTGAAAGAAAAATTCATAAGTGGAGAAAATGGCTTTTTCTCAACATTGATTAAAATATGTGAATGTTTACAACCTTTGAAAAATCGAAAAATTGAATTATTAATTGAATACGTTATTGATTCTTTGAAAAATTAATCCGGCATATACTGGTGATTCAATCTCCTGCTTCTTTTATTCGATAGTGACCATAAGCATAACTATTTATCCCATCATCTAGTATATACCTTTTATCATCAAAACATGACAATGAAACTTTGTTTAGTGAAAAACTCTTGAGGATATGCAAATCACTTCTGATCGTTTTCATGTTATGATACATTTGCTCGTTGTTGAATAATATATTTTTGTAATCCTCATGTTTGATGACTTTTTTAATCACATTTCTCGTAATACCTTTTGCAGTTTTATTGTTGGTGCCATCATCTTTGGTGTATGAATACATTTTACTACGTAAACCAATGAATTCCGTTATTGGTTTGCCAGCCGCTTCATCTTTAAACTTACCTATTACCTTTTTATTACTAGCATCATAGAATGGACTATCTTCTGGATAATCACTGTTATCAAATTTATCTTTGTCGTTCCAAAAATCTTTGTAGGCATCTTCTGTTTTAATTTCATACGTTAGAGAATCAGTGTCTGTAAATAATAATTTTGCTCTGTTTCCGTATTTTGATTTCATGTAGTTATAATGAAAATCATATATTAGTGTTTTACTTATATCTAGAATACACATCCCAACATATGCTGGTCTATTTAATGTTAATGTCTCTTTTATCTTATGAACTGCTACTAGATTCTCGTTGAAAATTTTACTTGAAACATAGGTTGGTTTTGATGTTAATTGAACAAGTTTCTTTTCATCAGTGACTAACCTTACATCAACTCTTTTTCTGAGGTTTTCCATTGTTTTTCCAAATACACTATTATTCATAAGTTTAAAGAAATCTTTTTCAAAACTATTTTTGGCATTAGTTCTTTTAAGAGTGTTGAAATCTATGTATTGTTTTAGCCATGGTGATTGATCAAATTCAAGTACTCTATAAACCTTGGTTATTTTCAAACCTAGATCAAGATATAAATGCAAATTTCTGTAATGTAATACATAGTTCCGTTTTTCAGACAAAGTTGGAATTAATTTATGAACCTGACCAATGGAAATATTATACTTTTCTTTTATCGTACTACAATAATTCGAGAACATATTCTCTTTTACACAAACTTGTTCTGGTGCTAATGGAAAATCATTATGAAGATCATGTAGTGAGGTAGGATAATCCAAATCAAGTTCCAATATTAATCCCTTTTTTGATGAGGAATCATACTTAGCTAAGTCAAGTTCATCGATTTTATTTTGAGACATCCATTTAAAACCTCCTGTTGGAAGATATTGAGACATTGCCCATCCATATAAATTATTTGCATCAAGATACATGATATAAGAAGATGGTTCTTTTTCATCATACTCTTTCATGTAGGGATTATTTGCTTTTCCATATCGATTAGCAATGTAACTGGTACCACCTCTTAGACCTTTTTCAATAAATTGGAACATATCAATATCAGTCATAAGTTCTAATTTGATACCAGTCATTTTTAACATAGCATCCCAACTCAAACCCGGACTTGTGAAATAATGACATGGATCTAACTTATAATATTCCAAACACGTTTTCCTGAAATTTTCAAAAACATCTGCTAATAAAAGTATGTCACTGTTTAAGTAAAGATCATGATATACTCCCATATTTTCTATTTTAAAGGTTTCCAAACTTTTTTTGCATGGTCATAATCTTCATCTGAAATATGCTCATTATTCAATTGACTATAAAACTCTTCTTTTGATGGTAATTCAGTCATTTCAAACTTATCAAAGCTATCCATGTAATCATATGGGTATACACCTTTCTTCGTCATCAAATTGAAATATTTATCCTTTTTGAAAAATTCTCTCGTGTATTTCAAAGCATCTTTTGGAAGATTGTTAACAAGATTAGCAAGTGATTGGCTCATAAACTGAAAACTGTCAATAAATACCAAACTATTTCCCAACATAACAGCCATATATTTTTCCATGTTATTTGGAATGGCATTGACATTCATTTGACACTCCTCACCTTTTCCATTCACATATGTATGTTTTTTAACAATTTCACCAATCTGCTGCATTATAAAATGACTATCGTATCCTCTCAGATTATGAAAAACCACAGGTATCTTGCCAGTGAGTTTAAACGACAAATTGCAATCTTGATGTGCTGAACCTCTAAACAAACCTGTAATATGACAATGGTCCCTGACTCTTATATCTTTGTCATTATACGATATGCCACAAATATGACACTTATCAGCTTTTTGAAACTCTTCTTCATCAACATTAGTCATTTTCAATGGCTTGTTGAATTTGCATTTGACAATGTTTTTGCAGTAACTTTCTTCTTCTAACATTTGTTCCAAAAATTTATAAACAGCATTTTCACCTCTATAATATTGAACATCCTTGGTATACTTGTCATCATAACAACAAACAACTTTATACCCATATCCACAATCTGTATGCTTTTGATAAGCATCTGTAAAAGATTTATCATTATTCTGTTGGCAACCATGTATCCGTTCTGTTAAAGCTTCAAAGTCAGCATATATTACAAATGGAGCAGGTAATTGCTTGTGATAATGGTTATATTGTAAAATGTTGTTATCTTTACTTGGCATTTTAATAGCTTGTGTACCATTTATTACAATACAGTTTTTTTTTGTGGACATCAAACACATCTTTTGTGCTTAAACATTGCAAACAATGCATGCAAAAATGTTTCTTATTTTTATGCTTGGTTTGGTTAAACATAAATCTATTAAAATCTTTGATGTACACAAAATGTTTATTCTCATTTTCAGATATAAGCAATAATTCCATATGATCTTCAAACTTTTCTTTTGATATATAAAGTGGATATGGCTGTTTATTCTCATAACCGAAAACATTGATATTGATTTTATTTTGTAATTCAATTTTATTTATCTGTTTGATGGAAACAGGAAATACAACTCCATCATAATTCAATTCACTAACATATTTTCGGTCAGATTTTTTAATGCGCTGCGGGTCTTTATCCATTGGACAAAGATGTCTCACATGGCACCATCTAAAACATTCATTGTCTTTATTCTGCAGATTGATTAATCCTTTCTTATTTTGTAATTCAATTGGCAGTTTAAGATACGATGAACCCTTCATTGGTTTATATCGTACAATATTCAGATAATGATTGTCGATTGATTTTATGATCCATCCTGAACCCTCTGATATCCATTGAGCTATCCTATTCAAGATTTGTTCTGCAGTTAATTTTAGTGCTTCAGCAATTTCTGTTTGGTTGATGATCGTTTGAGCCTTACTGTTAAAATATGCCGTCTTGGATATAATTATATCACCTGTTGTTTTTTCAAACGTCACTTTCAGAGTTTCAATAAACTTCAAACCTTTCATGGATTCTAATATGTTTTTGATATAAAATCCTAGTTTTTGTCTTGTTTTTTGCAATTGAACTAATGGATCTTTATCATCGATTACTGCCACCTCATATGATTCAGTATAACCTTTCAAAGCTTTATTCACTTGCTTTATTTTAGTGCGGGGAGGTGGAACTGGTGTAATAATATTTTCCTCATATTCTTTAACCAATTGCTTGACATTTCTACGTGGTGCTGGAATAGGGCGTTCCATGATTTTAGTACGCGGTGCTGAAACTGGTTTGTTTTGTTCGATTAATTGCTTATTCACATCAATTAATTGTTTCACTTGTTTTGTTAATGCAGCAATATTCTTACTTTCCTGAGAAATGATTTGAAATAATTCAGATTTTGATAATTTATCCATATTATATTGTATATATAATAACATCTCTTTAAGCCTTTTGGTTTGACCTTGGGAAATTATTTGCGCAATTTTTTGGTGCAATTTTTTTGGTTCAACCTTGAAAAATTATTTGTTACATTAAAGCCTCGATTTCCATCGTCGCTTCGCTCCCCTTCCCACTTTAAAAATCGAGGGAGTTTTTAACGCTTCTCCATCCCCTGCTCGTCTTATCGAAAATGTAATCTTAGTATATTTACTTCATCTAGAAAGCTTTGCTTTCAAGCTTCAGTAAATCTACTTTCGATTACATTTCCGCTGCGACTTGCGCTGCCGAGAAGCTAAACTCCTAACTTCGCCTGAGCCATAAAAACCAAATAAAAGACCAAGCGTAGAAATGACTAATGATTTCATATGATGATTATTTTAAACGCACTTTTGTGGATATTTTAATATAGAATTCCAAAAAGTTTTCTTTTGAAAATGCCTTGAGGATATTTCGACTTGGAAAATGTCAGCGCAATTTTTTTGGCGCAATTTTTTTAGCGCAATTTTTTGGTTTCTGATTTATGGCAATTTTATGGTAATTTTTATGGAAAAAAGTGCAACACCTTGTAAATTCCATGTATTTAAACTTTTGAAAAGTGCAACAGCTGGATAACGTAAAAAAAAAAGTACAACAGCCGAGACATGGAAAAGGCGCTGATCCCCTCATATCCCATACTACTGCTTTCCCGCCTCTTCTCCACTCCCCACTCCCTGCTCCCTTCGGTAGTTTAGACACTTTCCCCAGATTGCGCTCGCCTTTACAAACCAAGATGGCCTGAGTTCCGTCGAAGCTTACGAGTCTCGAAAAACCCACGGAAAAATAGGGAACGGTCAGTGTGAACGGCCTAGGGCAATGAGTGTGGATGAGTACGTAGATCACCTAGAGATCACGTGTGGCAGTGGCGAGTTACGTGTGTTGTTGGCCAGCAAAGACACTAGAGAACCTGGAATTTTAGTGCATATCATGAACCTCGTAAATACTGCATGTAGCAAAAAGAGAAAATTTAAGGACGGTGTCTACTAATACAGAGGTATTTGAGCAGTTAATTACTATACAGGTAAAGCAGATCTTAGCAAGGGCTACTGGAATCTAAAAAGAAGATAGGGGGCAGCCATGTATTTTTAGAGATAATTGAACAACAATAACTTTAAAAAGTGCTAAAATACAAAGCGATGTTTGGCATTTTTCCCCCAAATTGAAACTCCATCATCTCTGAAAAATGCGTGGATACCCCCAATTTTTTTTGGATTCAAAGGGAACTTGCAAATTAAGTTCTGCTTTCTCCGCATTGTTTTAAAACGCGCAAAAATATCCCTCTATTAGTAGGCACTACCCATAAGAAACCCGAGTATCTTGAGATCCGCAGAACGTATGCGCAGTAACGTAGGCAGTAAAGTAGGCACTGTCCTTAACCGCCGTATATTAATTTGTTTCCTTTAAAAATGTACTGCTCAAATTGCTTCCATTTTGAAACGCCAAACTTAGAATTTCATCCACCTATTTAAAAACAAACACCACCTGGCAAAGCATGGTAAACAGCAGTACGGGACATTACTGCTTAGCTGCTGCCATTTGTATGGCGGGGGTCATGCATACGCGATCTTAAAAGTTGTACTAGCTTTTGAAAAAATAAAATAATAGTAATAAATAAATCACTCTATTTAAGTGTCAATGTATTTAGTGCGGGGCACTTATTGGGGACACTCTCCAGATCGAATTGGAATTAGAAGTGTTGGTTTTTTAAGAGAGGGGAAAACCGGAGAACCCGGAAAAAAACCTTTCGGAGCAAGGACGAGAACCAACAACAAACTCAACCCACACGAGTCCGGGAATCGAACCCGGGCCACATTGGTGGCACTGTAATAAATCAAACAGTTATACAGAAAGTTACTGCCAAGAAACCTATTTCCGCGGAGTTCGTGCACAGAATCAACAGTTTAAGGATTACAACCAAATTTCAAGGTGAACTAAGGGATGTCTCTACTTACAATTACAACTCAGAGAAATCGGGTTTTATTTCAACTGCAAAAAAATATTCTTTTAATTCGTTAATTGGGAACTCTATTCCACTCGTAAATAATGCCACCAGAAGTGTTTCTTTATACAAAGAAGTTTATTATACAAATCTTCGACGTAAATATAAAAAAAATACTATTCATTCCCTGATCGCAAAAACTTGATAAACTTAGAATTAGGCGGATTCAGTTGTTATTGCCCCCGCAGGGTTTTGGCCCATAGGCCAAAACCCGAGGAGGCACCCTAGGATTCCCCGCGTGTATACATTTAAGGAATTTCAAAATGTAAGAAAGTAAGTACTGTGAGTAAATTTGTTAGTATGCGAAAAAAATCTCGATTTGATCAAACTAGGTGCGCACGGTTGTCTCGGGTAATATTTCAGCAAGCGCGGAAGGTGCTGTCGGGTAGCTGTCATTCTACAACCACGAGGTTTTCGAGCAGCATTTGACGGTCTTGCGAGCAAGAGTTTAAGTTTCGTCGTCCTCTAGCAGCATTTCGAGGTCTTTCCAGCAGTGTTTCAAGGTCTTGCAACCACGAGTTGGCATTTCGCCATCATTTAGCAGCCTTTCAAACCACGAGTTCACATAATTATACATAGAATACGTTGCCGTTTCACAAAACAAAACTGTATGACTGTAATAGATTTCAATGTCAAATTTAAGGCTGGTTTCCATATGATCGCAGACGATCGCAGATCGCAAACAATCGCATACGATCGCAAAAAAGGCTGTTTCCATATAATCACAACGATCGCAGAGCCGACCGCAGGCATACGTTTTGGTCAGCGAAAACGTCAAATATACACGCGCGTGTAGGTTGAAAAGCAAACAACATCGCGAACGTGGAAGAGCGGAAATTTTGCTGCAAGCAAATTTACTTCTTCTGTTTGTCATGATTAAGCGACTCGTCGCCAGCTCCAAAACCGTCGAAAACATCGGTTTTGGATTCGATAACGACCGTATGCGTTTTGGATTCGATAACGACCGTATGCAGTTCTTATGTTGGAGAAATTTGGCCTTCGCTTCCTCAGCCGATAAATGAATCTTCTGCCCGATTTTGTCCCAATAGCTGGCCTTTTTGTTCTTGTGCATGCCGTTAAAATCTCTGCGGCTGCGATAATAAACACATTCATGACGTAGACCGTTCCTACAATCGAACACACGAGCGTTGAATCGTCGAAGAGGACTCGAAATATTATGGGATGCGTTTCGATCGCGGATCGCAAAACTTTGGTTTCCATATGATCGTACAATCGCAATTAATCGCAGACGATCGCAGGAGATAGAACATGGTTCTATCTTCTGCGATGGTCTGCGATCGTGATCGCAGGATCGCAGACGATCGCAGAAGTATGTTTCCATATGATCGCAGAGGATCGCAGACGATCGCAGAACTTATTGCGATCTGCGATCTGCGATCTGCGACCCGCGATCATATGCAAACCAGCCTTTAGAGAGAAATATGCTAACCAGTTACATGGATGTTAACTCCAATAAATATTCAAACGTTTCTTTTTTAACATTCGTATGCACAGTATTTATATCCAGTAAAAACCATATACAGGTGTTAAACAGATCTTCCAAAGCGGGGGCAGCTCTAGTGAAAACTATTAGTAGTATTATAACATTGATGTTGGCATAATATATATATTTTTTGTTATCTTTGCACCTAGCGTCAACAGGCTCATTGGATGGGTTGTGGGAAAAACACAGAATAATTTAGTTTATGCACCAAACCTACTATTTACTGTTAGCAAATACGGTGACTGGCTATTTCTTATTGGCTTCGCAAGGGAGGTTCATTTTCGATAAACTGCTCTGAGAGCGAATGACTGAGAAAAATGGCCAAATTCAGAGCAATTTTGTTGAATAGCTCGGTCAGCAAGCTTTGCTAAAACAATCGGACAGCTAGCTCCCGGTTTCCAACGACTTTGCAAGCACGTACGGGAATATTAATTCAGTATTGACCGAAACCAACACCTCGAGCTTTCCGACTAATTGTTGAATAATACTAGGTGATTTATAGTTTCATTTACATGTACATCGATTTTTGCTCCAGCTGTTGACCAGTTTGGTATGAACTAGAAACAAATATATTGAACCCGGCTACGTGTATGCCGGTAAATATCAGTCGTTATAATCCATCAAATATTTTCGCTCGCGCGCGATTGGTCTTAACGCCTCACGTGACCGAATATACCCCAGCTAAAACTGGGGAATATCCGAGGATATTCCCCAAGTGATATTCCCCAATTTCAAAAACTTCAAGGCGCGTCTTGTTTACAATTAAAATGAATGTCAAGATGGGGGAACGGTTTGCTTTTGTGGCAGAAAAAGAGATAAACCTGCTGGTCGATAACCCAGTACCAGAAAACATCATACGCTCTAAACGTTTTTGACGGTAAGCTGTTCGTAAACGAAATGTTGAAATACTCAAGCTCGTATTTGCGACATTTTCTCTTGGTTTGAACTCTGTTTAACAGTCCTTGAATTAAAAATGTGGTAAAACTGAAAAATATGACAGACGAAAAGTTTTAGCCCATCTCATTTAAGAGTATTTATGGTTTTCTTTCAGCCTGGCGCAATGAGAAAGCCATCAACAAGCTATTAAACGAGTTTTATTAATAAGCTCGAAGCTCGCTCACACGACGGCAAATATGACAGTTGTAATTCAATGAGAGCAAGTCGTGCTGGTCTGGATATAAGGAATTTAAATAACGAAAACATAAATTTCAGTACCATTACTGACAGAGTTCAAACAGGTAAATGATGCTATCAATGCTCACCTGGTCGAGATCGCTCGCGAACATAAAATCTCGTCCACGAAACACTAAAACCAGCCATAATACCCCGAGATGTTGATTTTCTCTACGAAGAGAAGCAGCTTGTCCTACTCTCGAGCAACAAGTTTAATCCTCAGTGATTGCGAACGACTTCGTTGCTGGCTCCATTCAATGTCAAGTTAGCAAAGAAAGCGCTTTCAATTGATGGAATCCAGCAAAAACAACCGGTGGCGTCGTATCCGACTGCAGGTTCAGCTTCGATTTCTTCACAGGTCGTTTTCGGCTAGCAAATTCCACAATTGTATTTTCGATATAAAGTGCTGCTCCAATTGAACACGAGATAAAGGAGGAGAACGACAAAGCGCCGGCTGTTTTGTTGACGGCAGTTTACACTTTTTACGGAATGCGATGCTTTACAGTTTTTCGCTTTCAGTGATCTTTAGCTTGTTTTTGAGAGGTAGTTAGATTACCTGTAACCTTATCCGCCACTTGTATCTTGCTTTTGTCTTTCACGGAATTAAACAAGTTTACTTTCCTTTCAAATGTTTTACCTTTTCCTCAAACAAACGCTTTCGAAGTGAAGCGAAATCTGACGTGGAGATTTTGGAAGCCAACTGACAAACTTTGACGTAATTGACATATGACAGAATGGCAGATCCTGCCCATTCCCGCGAGATTCCCGCATGTTGCGAAAAATATTCGCAGGATAATAAACACAATAGCCTCCATTTGACTTTAAAAATATGCTCAGATATTTGTCCTTGGACATTATCTGCTCCTTGAAGCTCACAGTTTTCCTCGAGCTTCGCTCTCGGAAAACTGTTCGCTTCGCGGAACAGATAATGTCCGCGGACAAATATCTGTGCATATTTTCGCGCCAAATGGAGGCTATTGTTTATATATACGCCAACATTGAGGTAAATAACTACAGTTAGTGAAGAGTACAGTCATGTAAAACACATTCTGCGGACCAAACTAGTCCGATGACAATACAAGGCTTAGGTAGGTATAATGGCTGCGATGTCTCATTTCAGCAGTTTCCAGTTAAAAGTAACCGAAAACATCTGAAAAAAAAAAAAAATAATAATAATAATAAAACGGCAATAAAGTCTACTGATTTTTTCCCCGCTCAATATTGTTTCCTATGTATGTATTTTCTTGGTGTTGCATTGCAACTGAATAAGTCACTTAGCTTCTAATTCTAATAAATACATATGAAATATCATTTGTAAATTATAAGTTCCAGCAATAAATAAGGTTGAAAATATCCACGAATTAAGTTGTAAAGTTTAGATAGCCGGAGACATAACCAAGTGGTTTCGCTGTCAACTATTTCGAATTTAGAGACTATGCGAAGATAAGTGGTAGTTAGGGAATGTGAGATCGTTTGGGTGGTAAAGACAAACATGGTATTTTGAACAACATAGTTTCTCTGCTTATAATTAATGTTTTAAAATACCGCCCCCTCTCCCCTCTCCCAAAACAATCCCACAATCTTCCACTCATACCAGACTCCTTGTAGCCTTGTAGTTTCTGGAGTGCAGTATCCCCTGGTCCTCGAACTTGGTTAGTGAAAAGTATAACTACAAAATTATTTCAACTGCAACTTTCCTTGTTGTTTTGTTTTTTTAGAAAACTTTTATTTTTTTAAACCAAAATAGAAACAAAGAAAGCAAATTTGTGGGAACTGTGCAAAAATGGAAGAGGGAAAATGTTCTTTTTGTTTTGCCACATGAAAGGAACATGTACTTGTGATAACATTTCTATAGTATTAGAAATATATGACTTTGTATGATTGAGTTTATCATTAACTGAAAGGGTCAGTGGCATCCTTTGTGACTCTTGCTTAGCTATAATTTACAATAGACCAATTTTGTTACATTAAAATTGAACCTTAAAACAATAGACCTCAGTACGAGGCTCTGGGAATAACAACAGAGTTTGGGGGGTGTATTCCCCAGAGCCTCGTGCTGAGGCCTATTGTGTTAGTCTGAATTTTAATGGATCGAAATTGGTCTATTCAGACCATTGAGTACATTCTGCTACCGTGTTCGCGAAATCAGGAATCTTAGAACCAGAAGAGGAAAAGAGTTTTTCATTTCTCAAGTGGGATTATGCTTGTAGCCTTTGGCAAGAATCAGCAGACTTCGAAGATGCTAATTCATGTTCAGTTTAATTTAACATAACATAATATCATTTGTGGAAGGTTTTAGAAGCTTCTTTTCCATTATTATTTTTTAAAGTGAAGGATTGAATATCTATTATAACTACAGTTGAACCCTGCTATTTCAAACTCTCAGGGGAAACGAAAAATAGTTTAAATTAGGTGGAGTTTGAAATACCTGAAGGTAAATGGCTGAAGGGCAGATCCAAAGGAAATGGTTTTGAGTTTAACTAAAAGAGGAAATCGAAATAACCGAGACTGTTCGAATCAGCCAAGTCCAATTGTATCTTTGTAAATATGAATTTTTGCTTTCACCAGGATAGATATCATGCTGTGATGCATGGGTGAATACTGTTATTTGAAGAGACAAGTATTCTAATTTTGTGATCCATTCAGTACTATTCCTAAGAATCTATGTACAGTATACTATTTCAAAGGAAAATAAATTTTGTGGAAGTGAATTTGATACTGATATTTTTATTTTCTGCTTCTCCAAAAGGAGGGGGCTAACCACCCAATCCACCACCCCTAAATCTTCCCCTGTAGTGTTACAAAGAAGGGAAGCTCAAACAGGCCCTACAGACAAGTGGGAGTGCTACTAAAACAAAAATTTATGGAGAGATAGATTCATCAGAGCATTAGCTTGGGCATTTAATTGTTTAAAACATTTGTCTGGTGTGCCTTACATTTAGAAATTTGGCTAAATATAGCTTCAATTTTAAACAGTATTTGTCCTGCATTTATCAGGGACAAATATAAAAACATATCTGTCCCACATTTGTTGTCTTGACAACCCGGACAAATATAACATCAGATTTGTCTCATATTTGTCTTGTAGCCAAATATGATCAAATCCATTATTTCATCCAGTGAACCACTGCTCGCCTCGAATAGGCGTAGCTAACTGCGAGCAGTGCTCATCTTCTCTTTGTATATGTTTAAATCTCAAATAAACTTGAAACTTACTTAACTTACTCAACTTACTTATACTTTTCACCTTCGCGCCTCTCCAGAAAATACCTTCTCAAGCCTTTTCCGGTAGGCTGTCAACGTTGCTGGCTCATATTGTTCGCCAAAAAATTCTTTTCTGGCGTCTCTTCTCTCAAAAAAAAAATTCTTCAAGAGCTCAGCTATGTTGTCTTTCATGGTTCAGGTCTGTCAATTTGGTCTTCTTGTCGTAGCGAGCGCATGCGCCGAACGGCAGACTCGGTAATTTTTACAGTGTTCTTCTCCGTTTGGTTTGTTTCAAATGTTTAAGTCTCCACGGCATCTAAGCTAGGATAAGGATGCCCTTTTTCCTTTTTTTGGGCACTAGTATGGTTGCATTTTTTATCCTTGCTTCTGATTGTGAGGTTAATTCATCACTGTTTTCATATGATTGTTGTTTATCACGCGGCGGTAACAAACTGTAACAAATTATCTATAAAGTTTGCTGGTAAAATGTTTAAACCTACTCGCTCGTCTATTTCATCAATGGTGGGTACTTCATGGACTGAAAATTTTTGCATTTTCTTTGTTTTGACGTAAAATTTAAAGCTAAAAATTCAAATAACCCGCCCCGAGGAAAAATTTAGGGTACGGAATACCATGGCTACAGTTTGACTGAAGTAGGAATTTCTCTTTCAATCAGCGCACGATTTGTACTTTATCTGTTTACTCTCTCCAACAAAATGGTTGTATCGCAAAAACAAACTAAACTTAATTTTGAGACGACATTACCGCTTTTTATTATATGGCTGGCTCCGCGAGCGGGCAAGATGAGTCAAATCCTGCGCTGTGATTGGCTACCCGAGCGGGCAAGATGGAGCTATCTTGCCTGCTCGGGATTACCCGTTTGCCCGTCCGCTTCTCGTCCGCTTGGCATCGAAAGTTTAATCCCAACAACAATGCAATCTTTTCTTCGATTTTCTCGTTGTTTTGGGGGAAAACGCTCACTAAAAAGTTCGGTTAACTCTCCACATTTACCTAAAGGAAAGGAAAGAAAATGGAATCTTCCTGGTGTAGTGAAAATTTTGTTTCAGCTACAATCGGAATGTGAATTGAATCGGTGAGTTGCTCTGCGTGTAGTATTTTATATAGAGTTGATTTTGTAAAACTTATTGTCTCAAGTCGAGTGCCAAATTGATAAGTTCTCCAGGTTTGCAATGACTGTATTTAAATCATAGCGTAGTGGAAATTGCTTTAAATGTTTAGAGCAGTTCAGAAAAGTATTTTTCTCAAGTTTGCCGAAGAGGCTCACGTTTTTAATTTAGCCGCATCTTACTTCTTGTAAACAACAAAATCTTATCAAAGTTTCGCCCAGTTTTCTGATTTACCCGCTCTTTTTTTCGGCTTATGTTTGCATATAATCTCAAAATCTATTGTTTCATTCAAGAATTAATGATTGGAAGCCGAAAACTGTGTAAAATGTTTATTATTTACGCCACCGCGCGATCGGCTGAAAATGGCGAGTTTGCCGGATTCTATTCAAATCTTCCCGCTCTTGCGAAAATCTAAAATTTTTGTTCTCAATAATTGTATACTCCCTTTAAGCCATTATAAAGTTAGAGCCCTAAGATAATTTAGGATTCCTTGTTTTCCACGATTACACGCTAATCCAAAAATGCACTGAAAATAAATCTTGCACCGGCCGGCTATGAAGAATTTCTTTCCGAGCAGAGCAGTTTCATGTCCTGTTTTGTTTTGTTGTTGTAGTTTTAACTTGAAGGTAAAGCCATATAATAAATCCTTTATTGTCCAAGCTTGTTCGGTCAAGATGGCTGGATATTGGCCTCATTCTTTTTTTGCGTTTTTATGGACCTCGACTTCGTCTCGGTCCAAAAAACGCAAA
The DNA here is from genome assembly GCF_977016875.1 of Pavona decussata. Classification (NCBI taxonomy): domain Eukaryota; kingdom Metazoa; phylum Cnidaria; class Anthozoa; order Scleractinia; family Agariciidae; genus Pavona; species Pavona decussata. The sequence goes on along the minus strand of NW_028145469.1, from coordinate 2,124,412 downwards.
AAAAGAACTTGGCCAATATCCAGCCATCTTGACCGAACAAGCTTGGTCAATAACGCATGTATAATGACGGCTACTTGGGAGAAAATACATTCGGCCCGTACTGGGCGGAGTCGCGAAGAGATAAGACACACCAGAAAAGAAGCTTTCGGCGAAGAATATGAGCAAGCAACGTTGACAGCCTACCAGAAAAGGCTTGAGGAGGTATTTTCTGGAGAGGCGCGAAGGTGCGTGAAAATTTGGTAACTTGCTAATTTAAACAAAAAACTTTGAGCAAAGCGAAAGCATCTCAAAGCGTCTGAAAAGGGGAGTATTCCAAATAAATCAGACCCTTTGGTTTGAAAATGACATAATTTACTGGAATTTAAACTCATTGTTATTTACCGTGGACGTTTTCACACTCAACAAAAAGTCTTTTAACTAAATTTCTCTCAGATTTCTCTTCATCGAATTTATAATTACTCTTTTTCGCTTACCTTCAAGAAAAAAGTTATATCCGCTTTATATGGTACATGTTTACCGCTAAAAAATATTATTGGTTTTCCGTGAACAGGGTCAGAAGCTTTGTAAACTCAAATGAAAAGAAATAAAAAACACCATCCAACGTCTCATGTTCATTCACAGAAGTGAAATTTTGATCTGTGTGCGCCGAATCCATTTATGTGCCGTGCTGCCATGCTTACATGACAGTTATTATATTTGAGCCAATCACAATCCGTAACGGCAATAGGTAGCTTACTAGCTTTTATAAATGAATGCCTTTGTGCAAAAACCTCCCTCGTACTTATTCAGTGATGAAACTTTATCTTCGTGAAACACCGATTCAAGAACGAATGAAAATAAAAACAACACCTGAAATCCCATTATTTCACGGTTAAAATCTAGTCGTTCGTGCAACAGCAAAACTTAGAAATGAAACTGTCCGAAATTATCGGGTTTGTCGGAAAAAACCTTGTTTCTGTAAGTAATGGATATGGTTATATATGTAAAATAACAAAAAAAATATTTTTCGAAGCATACAAAAAGGGGGGGGGGGGGGGGAAGGAAGGGGTGGCTAAAGTCTCCCCAGCCCCAACTCCTCCGCGGTCCCTGGGGAGTGCCTAAACTACAGAGGGGGGCCCTAGTTAGAGTTCGCTGAGTTTTTCCGCCTCCTCTCCCATTTTCCCACTCCCTCTTCCCTCGGTAGTTTTGACACTCTCCCCAGGCACGGTTCATTCACCGAGCTAAAATTTTGATCTGTGAGCGCCGAGCCCATTTAAGTGCCGTGCTGCAATGAGGCCCTGTTAGGGATTTTCGGAATACGGGATATTCGCGGAAAAATTACCGGGATATGGGATATTTGAGGAAAAAGTTATTGGGATACAGGATATTGAGAAATAGTTTCAGGGATACGGGATATTCGCAAAAAAATGCAACATATCAGATGTTTGATGAGAAACGTTCTTGGATTACTAAATACATGCCCTTCTCTGTGTTTTTGATGATTAGATATACTGAAATGAAAATATATAAGTGTAAAACAAACCGTTTTTGATTTTCTTGACCAGTCATCGGTTCATCATGGGCACTATATGTGGGACCAAGCGGATTGTTGAAATACTTAGAAAACCTTAATAAATTTCTCAGAGTTTTTGGTGTTCACAGAAGGAATGAGCCACGAGCCAATGTAAAGACGTTCTCCGCTAAAGAGGCCATTAATGTAATTGGGCAGGTAAATGGTTTCTTCAAACATCGCATTTCTGAAGTTAGAAAGATAATCAATTTAACAAGTATCCTTCAGGGACCAGATGGCGTTTGCTCACAGCAAACTATCCAGGCCTTAGAAGTCACCCTTTCTACGTTGAAACACATTGTCGGGTCGATTGGAAACATTTTCACTAGAGTACGTAAGCGAGCTAGACATGGCGTCGCTAACTACTCTTGTGGTTGAAAACCTGTTTGCCGAAATAAGGAATGGTAATGATAGCCTCTAGTTCTTCAATTCGCACACAGATTGTCATCAACCCTCAGAGACTACCTGAAGAGAAATACCAAATGCAGCTTCAAATATTTCAACAGTTCCTCTGCATTCTACTCAAAGCAACTGGTTTCCTACCATTCTCTACAATTCCAACCATATCCAAACCAGAGAAAGATTCCAAGGTGACCAGGCGACAATTGGTGGAAATGCGAAAGTGGCGGGAAGATTTCGGCCAAAGTGTTCGCCGGGTCACCGTACGTAATAAAAGTACTTAAGACAACCCAGGTACATTACCGATCAACTGCTACTTCGCGAAGCCTTCTTAGCCACAACCTGTAGATTTTGATAACCTGCTCAGCATGGCATCTGCTTCCGATGAAAAAGGTCCTGTTGCTCCCTCTTCTTCGAATTTGTTTGGAAAAGATGCATTTGTGGTAATAAAACCAGGATACCAGCCATCTCGACTACCAGAAGCAGCCTTCTTTTTGGGCAAATCTAAGAACAACAGAAAAGCATCTGAGAGGAAACTGACAGTCTCCATCTACGCTAAAGATCAACTCCTCCCCTTTAATTTTGTTGATGCGCAACTCCAGTGCCAAATTGAAATCAGTGCAATATTGCGTAAAGCTGAGAATGTTCGAATTGAGGATGATGTCGTGGCACTGGATGAAGATGATATGTAGAAATTAGGCATCAGGTAACGGCTAATCATATTAACTGGTATACAAAAGTGATTTTGGTGGCAACATTTGTTAACTTTCCACTTGAGATCTACCATGATATTTTGAATGACAGCAGTTTAAACAACTGTCACAATAAGCTACTTGAAAACGATACTTTTTCGGTTTACGTTTTAATTTAATGCCAGTGAACGAATATTATAAAATATATCGTAGCAAGTAACATATGAAACAAAGCCGATACTTTAATTTCCGGGATATTTGTAGCCGGAATTTATGGGATACGGGATATTTGGTCAAAAAATTACAAGGATACGGGATATTAAGACCCCCCCTAATGTGGCCTCTGCAATGCGTACATGACAGTTTCTGAGCCAATCACATACCGGCATTTCAGACGACATTATTGCTAAATAACGATGCCTCAGCTCAATCAGAAGGCTCCTAGGATCGCGATAATAGAACTAAATCATCATTCATCAGTTCTCTAGAATTATTTTCTTTATTCAATCCTTCTGAACAGGTAAGTAAAAACAGTGGGTAAATACAAATAACCATACTTGTAAACGTTTCTTAAAAATAACTTCAGCAAAAATTTTAACAATTGAAACTTCTTTATCAAATCTATGTAGAAAATACATACTCTGGTATCATTTCAAGAAGCGATTTATACAACGAACCATGCGACATTTGAAGTTACAATTATAAAGCAACACTGAATCGCTTCAGCGGTGATCAATAATAAATGATGTTCAAGCATTCGCGTCCAGAAAATAAACGAAGTTCGTTTACAACAATAGCAGGGAATAGTGCAAAAAGTAAGTTAACTAGTAAATACAATGAAGTAAATGCAAATAAGCATAGTTGTAAACCATCTTTAAATTTACTTCAGCAAGTTTTAACAATTGAAAAGTCTCTATAAAAGCTACATAGCAAATACGTGCACTGATATCATTTAAAAAAGTGATTTATGCAATAAACCATGGCACAGTTGGAATAATAAAACAATAAATTGCTGCTGTGGTGATAAGGCAAAAGCAAGGCAATTGTAGCTAGAAAATAACTTTAAAATAAAATTTCAGCGTAAAGGCTCAATCCAGTGAGAAGACAAATTCAGCAAACTGCCCCTCAGAAACCGTGGTTCGTCCTCCAACGTAACCGAATGAAAATTTCACACCGGAGGATTCTACAGAGGACACGCCACCCTTGCCATACCAGGAAGGCGGACCAGTCATTTTAGCAAAAAGTCGGCACGTGGCATTCGCTTCTATTGCAAATGGAACCACTTATTTTATGACCACCAACAAAAATAAATAAATAAATAAAATAAATAAATTAACTGACGAGAAAAGAACGAAATAAGGATAACATAATACGAAGCATACGTACAATGCTACACTGTTCACAGAGACCTATTTTTCCTTGGGATTTTCGAGACTCGTACCCTTCGATCGAACTCCCGCCACTGCAGTTGGTTTGTAAAAGCTAGCGCAATCTAAGAAGAGAGTCTAAACTATTACCGAGGGGGGGGGGGGGGGGGAACCTAGTCAGGTTAAGTCAAGGCTACCAAGGGAAGCGGGAATAGGGAGGCAATAGGAAGCGGTGTAAACTCAACATACCCTTCCAAGTTCCACCCCGCCCCCTCGGGTGGGCAGACACTCTCCCCTTATTGGTGGTAACCGTGCATTTTTTTTTTGCGATCATTAAGCAACAATTTAATTTTAAAAAGTGCTAAAATGCAAAGCGATGTATTTCATTATTCCCCATATTGAATCTCTATTATCTCTGAAGAATGCACGGTTACCCCAACTTTCTTTTTGGATACCAAGAAAACCTGCCACGTTCTGCTTTCTCCGCAAGGTTTTAAAACGCTCAAAAATATCTCTGTATTAGTAGCACTACCCATAAGAAACCCGAGTATCTTGAGATGCGCAGAACGTATGCGCAGTAACAAAAGTAGGTACCGTCCTTAAAAGATATTAATTTGTTTCCTTTGAAAAGTGTACTGCTCAAATTGCTTCCATTTTGGAACGCCCAACTTAGAATTTCATATACGGATTTAAAAGCTAACACCACCTGGCAAAGCATGGTAAATAGCACTACGGGAAATTACTGCTTAGCTGCTTCCATTTGCATGGCAGGGGTCATGCATAAGCGATCTCAAAAGTTGGACTACCTTTTGAGAAAATAAAATAATGGTAATAAATAAATCACTCCATTTAAGTGTCAATGTATTTAGTGCGGAGCCCTTATTGCGGAAACTTTCCGGATCGAATTGGAATGTAGAAGTGTTGGTTTTTGAGGAGAGGGGAAAACCGGAGTACCCGGAGAAAAACCTCTGGGAACAAGGACGAGAACCAACAACAAACTGAACTCACACGAGTCCGAGAATCGAACCCGGGCCACACTGGTGGGAGGCGAGTGCTCTCATCACTGTAATAAATCAAGCAGTTATCAGAAAGTTACTGCCAAGAAACCTATTTCCGCGGAATTCGTGCACAGAATCAACAGTTTAAGGATTAGGACCAAATTTCAAGGTGAACTTAGGGATATCTATAGTTACAATTACAACTCAGAGAAATCGGGTTCTATTTCAGCTGCAAAAAAATATCCTTTTAACTCGTTAATTGGGAACTCTATTCCACTCGTAAATAAAACCACCAGAAGTGTTTCTATATACAAAGAAGTTATTATACAAATCTTCGACGAAACGTTAATATCAAAAAAGTAAATTTGGCAAACATTTTGCCAAAAATACTATTCATTCCCTGATCGCAAAAACTTGATAAACTTAGAATTAGGCGGGTTCCGTTGTTATATTATAACATTGATGTTGGCATAATCTATATATTTTTTGTTATCTTTGCACCTAACGTCAACAGGCTCATTGGATGGGTTGTGGAAAAAACGCAATACAGTAATAGCCCACGTATAAGAACCTGAATTTTTCAATTTAGCCTAAATAGGTTCTTATATAAATGGTACTTAAAGCAAATTTAGGCTACCAAGGTTCTTAAAATAGGTTCTTATATTTTCATATGAATTTCATCTGAATATACTATATATATTATAAATATCATCTCATAATACAGTATAATGGCAAACACAATAGACATACAACATGGTACTTAAGGTTGAAAGAAAAAAAGGTTATGTCAAGTTACTTTTAAATAGATGATGATCTTAATTCAGAGGTTTCTACCTATACACTTTTACAGCAACCCCACTGATAAGGAGCTAACTTATAATTTTAGCCTAAATAGGTTCTTATGTGGAGGGGACTTACAATGAAAATTTTAGCCTAAAAGGTTCTTAAAACCCAGGTTCTTATACGCGGGCTATTACTGTAATTTAGTTTATGCACCAAACCTACTATTTACTGTTAGCAAATACGGTGACTGGCTATTTCTTATTGGTTTCGCAAGAGGGGTTCATTTTCGATAACTGTCCTGAGAGCGAATGACTGAGAAAAATGGCCAAATTCAGAGCAATTGTTTTGAATAGCTCGGTCAGCAAGCTTTGCTAAAACAATCGGACAGCTAGCTCCCGGTTTCCAACGATTTTGCAAGCACGTACGGGAATATTAATTCAGTATTGACCGAAACCAACACCTCGAGCTTTCCGTCTAATTGTTGAGTAATACTAGGTGGTTTATAGTTTCGTTTACATGTACATCGATTTCCGCTCTAGCTGTTGACCAGTTTGGTATGAACTAGAAACAAATATATTGAACCCGGCTACGTGTAAGCCTGTAAATATCAGTGGATATACGCCGACATTGAGGTAAATAACTACAGTTAGTGAACAGTACAGTCATGTAAAACACATTCTGCGGACCAAACTAGCCCGATGACAATACTAGGCTTAGGTAGGAGACTGGCTGCGGGGTTTCATTTCTGCAGTTTCCGGTTAAAACTGACCGAAAACTTCTACAGAAAAAAAAACCGCAATAAAGTCTACTGATTTTTTCCCGCTCAATATTGTTTTATTAGGTACGTATTTTCTTGGTGTTGCAGTGCAACTGAATAAGTCACTTAGCTTCTAATTCTAACAAACACCTATGACAATGGACTTGGTATGAAATATCATTTGTAAATTATAACTTCCAGCAATAAGTAAGGTTGAAAATATCCACGAATTAGAAAGCCGATATTTCGAATTTAGAGACTATGTAAAGACAAGTGGCAGTTAGGGATTGTGAGATGATTTGGGTGGGAAAGACAAACATGGCACTTTGCGTAACATTGTTTCTCTGCTCATAATTAATGTTTCCTTTGCAAAATACCGCCCCCTTTTTCTCCCCAAAAACGATCCCACAATCCTCCACTCATACCAGACTCCTCATGGTTTCTGGAGTGCAGTATCACCTTTTATTATGTCTCTCAGTTAGTAAATTTTACTGTACGGCGCGCTAAATTTGAAAGTTGTACCTTTCCCGCGCTCCTGATTAACCTCAGATTAACAAATAAAGAAGCCTCGACTGTGCTCTGTTCTGTTGTAAAGCACACGGGAAGCGGCTAGAGCACGAAAGAAGTGTAGGGGGAAACACGAGACGTAGTCGAGTGTTTCTCCCTACTTCTTGAGTGCTCTAGCCGCTTCTTACGTGCTTTACAACAGAACCGAGCACAGTCGAGGCTTCTTTATTTCTCCGCGCATTCACCCTCATTTTCAAAACAAACTTTATTTTCCGAACGAACAGATGTGGCGTCAGCGTGCACCTGTACTCTGATAAAGCACGCTAAAATAAGCCAATCACAATCCTTGTTAGAATGTTTCAAATGATTTTATTGGTTAAAAAAACGACAGCTGTCAACATGTCAAAGCAAATGTCAAAGCATCAAAGTTCTCAAACTGAACAAATACCGAAGCTTAGTTCGAACGTCGGACGAGTTTTCAGTTCAAAAATCAGGACCGAAAAGTAAAGTTTTTAATGAAATCCGGCCGAATTTTGGCTCATGAAAACTTGCACGTTATTAACATGACAATTGGAAAACAAACTGCTTAAAGCTTGTGGCTGGTATTTAACAAACTGCTGCGCGGTGGTTTGTGAATGGAAAACTTGAGTCGACTTCACGGAGCAAGAGGATTGCTCGAACTGGCGACAGCGTTGGAAAAACTGGGCTCCTGTGACAGCTGTGGCCTTCCACTCAATGCACCGGAAAGGATATCTGAACAAGCTCTCAATTGTTGACTCGAAGGGCGAGTGTTGTAATTTTTGAGGCTTGCTTCACTGCAATGACCGGAGATGGCCATGATGTGCCGCGATGGAACTTGCGCGTCGGACCACAGCGTGATTGCAGTCGCTCTGACACTATGGTTGGTGTAAATTCTTGACAGAGACGCCAGTTTGGAAATTTCCTTCATCATTCCTGCAAGTCGGTTGACCCCCAGAGGTTTGTTGGTGTACCAGACTTGATCTTCTTGTGTCACGGCTTGTTTCGGGTACTGGAAGAGTGCTTCGCAATGTGGGTTTAACTTCTGGAGATAGACCTTTAGGCAGTTGAGGCCGTCAAAAAGTTGGTCTTCTGATGTTGAATACATCCTAGCCTCCTTTTCCACACTGCTGATGTCGTCAATTCCCCCTGGGTGGTTCTTCGTGGCCTCGTCGTGGGTCATTGAAACGTATTCGCGCCCGCTCTCGTCCATCAAGAACTGGAAGCTTTGTTTTGTTAGTTTTCGTTGACCTTCGCGTCCGCGAAGACACCAGTACAGGTTAATGTGAAGCCAGACATTCCGCAGAAGACCCCAAGGATTGTCTCCCCGGATTGCATTGGAGGATTTCAACTTTTGAAGGTCTGCTTCTGGAATGGGAAGTTTGTGTTTGGTATTTTCTTTGTTTTCGCGCTTGTTTAACTTTATCTGACTTTGTAAGAGCTTTTTTTAGGCTTGAAATTCGATTCCTTTTGTAATTGAAATTCCTCTGTTAAGTGGCGGATTGTTGAGGTATCTTTCTATTGCATTTCGAATTCCAAGAAGGGATGACCTGGAGTAAAATTCACCATCTTTTGTGCGAGCTTCAGCGTAGAACTGACGAAGGTAGTTGTCGAGCTCTTTGTTGTTCATTTCGTGAAGGTTCCTCGCGATTTTTCTTTCACGGCACCAAGCTATTTAAAAACGTCAGAAGAAAAAAAACACTTGTTTATGAAATAGGTCTTTGAGGAAAATGTTAAGTTCTTGTATATATGTGTGTATTTGCTAGCTAAAATTAAACTTAAGCTTAATTATTAAAATTGTTAATTATTAATACAATTTTTTTTCACGAAAATATAGCCGTTCGAGTATTTGCCGTATTGAGTTTTTAACACTGTACTTAAGCTTATGATATTTTTACAGCTTACCTTCAAAGACTCGGACTGCCCATTTTGTGTTATCTTTGGTGTTTTTCGTCTCTGCTCTCGTTATAATTTCGTCAACTTCCGCGCTTGACATGTTTGCAAATCTTTGCTTGTTTATGTTGCTAATCGGCTTTGTGTTTCCATCGGTAACTTGTTCGGAAACTTTACTTTCAGTAACTGGGAAGCTTGCACTGGTACTCACAGGATGGTCTACATCTATTGAAGCTAAAAGCTCGTTTTCGTTTTCGTTTTCGTTTTCCAGGTCATACAAGACGTCTGGGTCAAAATAAAACCCGAGAGAGAAGTCCGGGAATTGGTCGGCCATTTTACAAACGGGCCGATGGCGTGACACCGTTGTACTCTGATAAAGCACGCTGTTTCAACCAATCAGCGCGCGCGTTATATCGAAACATTATTATAAAATATAATAAATATCTTAC
>NW_028145469.1:2077500-2107500 GCF_977016875.1 Pavona decussata | reverse complement strand
TACATGAAAAACAGAGAGAAAATTTTCACAGGAGGTGACCGGTAGAAAAAGTAGCTTGCAAAATGATTGGCTAATTTTTCGTAAAGGCGTTAGGGGGCGGTACTTGTTTGCGTAGCGAGAGGTTTTTTCAAGCGCTGTTTTCTCAAACTTTAATTTTCGCTTGTAGGGGACACTTTCAAGAGTTACTACTCAACGACGATTTGACCGATTTCAGTAAATTTGGCGAGATGCTAGAAAAATATATAACCAACAAAAACGTGTCGGGGAACTCGATAATTCTAAAAAATCTTTCCTTGAAAGCCATTTCCGTGCGTTCACTCCGCATGGTTTTCTCGCAGTTTTGAAAATGTTTTGTAATGTACTTTTGAACGAAGTCGAATTAAGAAAAACCCCGACACGTTTTTTAAGCTTTTGGGATCCTGACCTGGAGAAAAAAAAAACAAACTTCCAAAATATAAAAACGGGCATTGAGTTAGAACTCTTGAACGACGATCTGGACCTTCAAGTTCCGACTTAACGAAAAACCTGGGAATTTATTTTCGCGGAAAAGCAATGAAATATTTGAATACCCAGTTCTATAAGCTTTAATTTGATATAAGGGTTTGGGTATATGTGATGTAACTGAGAGGCGCTATGTCTGTTTAACTGAAGCCACCCCTGAAGGTACACGGTAACCTTAATTAACACCGGTGTGCAAGTTGCGTCGTGACATTGAGCTATATATTGACTTGATAGTATGTTAAAGCTCTGTTATTTAGGTTATTATAATTATAATACCGTATTTAGTTTAACATGTTACAGTTATTATAATAAACGCCTCTCTCTTTTAAACGCCTCTTATCTTTTAAACGCCCCCCTCGGACCCTTGAAATTTCGTTTATTAGATCACTTACGGTATTTATTTTTGTTGGTGGTGAGAAAATAAGGGGTTCTATGGAGCGTGGTCCATAATTTCACGTTGCTTTTAGCTAAGCAAATAAATAATGATAACAAAAGCACATGGATCGAAAGTCAAGTTCTGAAATTTCGATGTGTTATTAATATTATCGCCTCATTCTGTACCATTTTTTGCAATTTATTTTTTCTTGTTTTTAAGAAAATGTCCTATTAAAGTACTAGTTTCGAACTTGTTGGTTTCCTTTCGTCAGTTTGCTAAATTTTACCGACTGACTGGGACCAAAACTGAGCCTGCGATCAGTATTACAATGCATGCGTGACATATAATTATAATACCGTGACTTTCTCCTTGAAAGCGAAAGCTAGTCGCTATTCGAAGCGAAGGACAGCAGAAACGTTCAAACGTAGAGCCGTTTCAATCATGTCTGTTGGTGCAGTCAAAAACGATTTTTGGCAATCAACAGCCAGAAGTACTATCCGAGAAAGATGCAAGTCCATATTTAACCAAGAAATCTTGAGCGATGTGAAGTTCGTCGTGCGAGACTCCAAGGGCGGAAGTCAAAGTAAAAATATTCCGGCTCACAAGTTTGTGTTGGCGATCAGTAGTCTGGTGTTTTATGCCATGTTTTACGGTGAACTGGCGGAGACAAGAGATTTCGTCGAGATCTCTGATTGTGAGTACGAGAGCCTGTTGGAGTTGTTTCGTTTCATTTACAGCGATGAGGCGAACTTGACACCGGACAATGTGATGCAGTTGATGTATTTGGCGAAGAAATACATGTTGCCTTCTCTGGCCGACAAATGCTCCGCTTATCTGCAAGAGAACTTGGACGCGTCAAACGTGTTTACCGTTTTGCCGGAAGTGCAGAAATACGAAGAGAAAGATCTGTTGGATCACTGCTGGAAAGTGATCGAGAAAGAAACGGAGGAAGCTGTGAAATCGGATGGATTCGTGACAATCGACAGATCTGTGCTGGAGGAAATAGTGGATAAAGAAACGTTGAATATCAAGGAAGTGGAATTGTTCAAAGCTGTCGATCGCTGGGCCGGAAAGGAATGTGAAAAGCAAGGCCTTGTAGCAGAAGGCTCTGTGAAAAGAAGAATCCTTGGAGAACGGATCGTGAAGGGAATTCGTTTTCCTGTGATGGAAGAAAAAGAGTTTGCTAGTGTTGTCCTTGAGTGTGACTTACTTAGTAAGAAAGAGATATGCGACCTGATGAGGTATTTTAATTCTGTGCTGGATACTTCAGTGGGTTTTTGTGAGACCAAAAGAGCTGAGCCACTTAAGAAAATTAGTAGGTTTGGCATCTTAGCTACCGATTGGGATCATAGTTACGACTGGTCAGAGTATTTAGGTCTTACTGTAGACAGAAACATAAAACTGCATGCCATTCGTCTGTTTGGTAGCGACAGCAGTGAATATTCAGTGACCTTGGAGGTGTTTAATTGCAAGACGCGCGCTCGGGTCGCAGCTAAAACCGGAGGGTTTTCGTCGAAGCTCATGGCGTGTACAACTGGAGCCGTTTATGAAGGTTTTGAAATTGAGTTTAAACCTTCAGTTGCTCTAGAAGCGAATACCAAGTACAAAATTTGCGCTTTAATAACTGGTCCGCCTATCTGCTATGGCCAGGGTGGCTTGTCCTCTGTAGAATCCTCCGGGGTAAAATTTTCATTTTCGAACATTGAAGCAGGAGAAACCACGGTTTTTCAGGGGCAATTTTCTGAATTTGTCTTCGCACTGGGTTAAGCCTTTGCGCTGAAATTTTCATTTAAGGTTATTTGGTAGCTACAATACTTATCTTGCTATTGCCCTATCACCACAGCAGCAATTTATGCTTTATAATTGCATTTGTGGTATGGTTCATTGCATAAATTATTTCTTGAAATGACATCAGTGCAAGTATTTGCTATGTAGATTTTATAGAGACTTTTCAATTGTTAAACTTGCTGAAGTAATTTTAAAAGCCAATGATACGCAGTTCAACATTTGTTGAGCAACAAATGTTGCAGCTGCTGTTCAACAAATGTTGAACAGTGTATCATGTGATGTTGAACGTTGAAATATGCCGTTCAACATATAAGTATGTTGAAAGTTGTTGAACGTTGTTGAACGAAAATAGAGCTTGGCTCTATTCTGTTCAACAAGTTGCCGAAACAAGTCAACAAGTCGCAACAATGCTCAACATTTGTTGATCAACAAAAGTTGAACGATTTTGAACCATGTATAATTCGCTTAAGGGACGTTTACAATTATGGTAATTTGTATTTACTTATTGTATTTACCATTTTGCTTACTCTTTGCACGAGGTTGAGCTGTAATTTTAATATAGAGTTATTCGGTAGCTACAATACTTTCCCTGCTGTAGTTGGTAACGAACTTCGTTTATTTTCTGGACTCGAATGCTTGAACGTCACTTATTATTGATCACCAGTTAAGCACTTTGTTGCGTTTTAATTTCAAATGCAGCATGGTTCATTGCATAAATCATTTCTTGAAATGACTTCAGTGTGTGTATTTTCTATGCAGCTTTTATATAGACTTTTCAATTGTTAAAATTTGCTGAAGTTGTTTTTAAGGAACGTTTACAAGTATGGTTTAGTTACCCACTGTTTTTAGTTACCTATTGAGAAGGAACTAGATACGGTTCGTTTTTGTCGAAGCTCATACACTGTACAATAGGAGATTATCAAGGCTTTGAAATTGAGTTTGAACCGTCAGTTGCTTTTCAAGCGAATACCTGGTACGAAATTGGCTCTTTAATAACTGGTCCGCCTTTCTGGTATGGTCAGGGTGGTGTGTCCTCTGTGGAATCCTTCGGGGTGAAATTTTCATTTTGGAACATTGCAAGAGGACAAACCACGTTTTTAAAGGGGCAATTTGCCCCAATTTGTCTTTACAGTAGATTGAGCCTTTACGCCGAAATTTTAACTTCAAGATATTTGGTAGCTATAATACTTGCCCTGCTGTTGTTGGTAAACACTTTGTTTATTTCCTGAACTCAAATGGTTGTACATCAACGCCACTGAAGCACTTTGTTGCTTTATGACTTCACCTGTAGCATGGTTCATTGTATAACTGATCATTTCTTAAAATGGCATCAGTGAATGTATTTGCTATGTAGCTTTTGAAGAAAAGTTTCAATTGCTAATTTTTTTTAAAGTTATCTTTAAGGTATTACTTACAAGTGTGGTTATTTTTATTTACTTACTGTATTTACTTGCTTATTCAACGGAATACCGGTAAAATAAAGGAATCAATTCTAAAGCACTGTGGATTGATGCTTTACTTCATATACCTTATTTTGCAGTTGTGTGCCTACGGACCTGGGGCCCGTTTCTCGAAAGTCCCGGTAACTTATCGGGCCCGATAAGTCACCCGGTAAGTCCCCGTAAACATTTCGGGTGTTTCTCGAAACTCCCGCTATTAACGATCCCGATAATTTTCCCGGTAACTTGCCCGGTAATTTACGGGAGGTCGTGACCACCCGCAAAGTTACCGGGAAATCGCAAATGTTTCAACACTAAACAAAATGGCGGCCGGAGGCGGACTGTTTTGTTTAGTTAGAAGACCTCGGTCTTATCAAAGACGACCCATTCTGGCCGACATGGCTGATAGTGAAGTCGTAGAAAGATTCAGGCTTTCACGAGCGAGAATTGAGTGGCTCGTGAATGAACTTGGAGGCGAATTGCGGAGAAACACAGCGAGAAGCTGCCCGCTGGCTCCGGAAATACAGATAAATGCAAGCGTAGCTATTGTTGTTGTTGTTGCTGTTGTTTTTAGATAATGTTTGAAAAACGCTCAGGGTGTTTGCATATAGGCGCTATATAAATTTGAAATTATTACTATTTTATTGTTATTATCAACAAACGATGGAAGTAAAAATTAATAAATATTTTGTCATGTAAACACGGCTCGCTCGCCACAAATATTACTCCGAAATGGCTTCATTTTTAGCAATGAATGGGTTCCTGTCACGCAAAACTAATCCTCTAGCAAGCGAAACTGTTTTCTTTTATGGCTTAATAGATCGTTTAAATTTTTTTGTGTTAATTTGCAGAATTTTCATAAGGAGGAAGTTAGAAATCTGACATGCTACAGATAAACGTAAATATGAGCGGTAGCGATGAGAGTCGTATTATGCGCGGTCCTCGAAGTACACAAATTGTGTTTGCTGCATTCGCTAGAGGAAAAAAGAATAAGAAGCGTACTGTACTCACGATAGAAAAATGAGAATAAAGAACTGATAAAATAATCCCTCTTTTCGCAAAATAGTTTCAGTCGCATTTCAATTCAGATCGCACCTTTTTGTGTGATGCAAAACAGTGTACAAAAGTCGATTTGGCATCGGTAAAAATAGTGCTTGATGTCTGCCGGAGAAAGCGATTAAATCACGCCAGTTGAACTATAGCTTTTCAGTTTTAAAACTTGTGTGAGATTTTTCCTTATTCCCAATATTCTCTACACTAAAGACCAAGAATCGAGCTACTTCAGGCAACTGATTATCGCTTCCAAATTGAATGATGATACAAAGTAATGATCTCGCTCGATTGCTTTCCTTTGACATAACGTTAAACTTTGAGTTTAACTTTGAGTTCTGTCCTGTCGCATCCATAACCGTGCTTTTTATATTGCACTGTCCTTTAATAATCATGAAGACAGTCCTGTCGCATCCATAACCGTGCTTTTCCATCGGAAGCGAAATCGAATAAATCAAATGGACTACGCATAACCCCAAGTCGTTCTCCTTTTCTTGCGAACGAGCGTGAAGCGCGTGCAAGAGCCTGGTAACGGTCCCCAAATTTACCGGGCCCGGAAATTACCGGGAAAGTTTACGGGTGCTTCGAGAAACGCAACATCGGGCCCGGTAAAGTTTCCCGATAACGGCCCCGATAAGTTATCGGGCGCGGAAGTTACCGGGACTTTCGAGAAACGGGCCCCAGGCCTTTGAGTGGAAATGAGGCTGAAGGTGACTTTGGTTTGATACAAACCTAACATGTAAGTGCAAATAATATTACATTAGCTATAGTAAGCTTAAGAACAACACGATTTTCATATGAAAGCAGTCAGGTGGTTTTTAACAACTTCAACCATTGGGGTCAACTCCAGCTTGGTTTCTTCTAAAAAGCCAGGTCTCCAAGCACACACAACTGTAAAATAGGCTATCGTTATAGGCGTAGTCACCGAGTAAGGATCGCTGTTTTTGTCGTCACCAGTTTTTGTTCTCGATTGTCTAACATGAGCAATGCGTGATGAACGCCAATCACGCTCAGGCGTTAAGAAGGAAGGCAGTTTGGCGGCATTTTTGTGTAGCATTTCGTACCCGGATAATATTAACTTTGTTCTGCAAGCAGAATCACAGAAATCTGAGAGGTGCTTAAATTTGTGTTCTGAGCTAGAACACCATTTCTGTTGGCGGTGCCAACCATTACATATGGTTCGCTTCCTGCTATCTCATCAGTGCTCGTTTCCGGTCTTTGTTATACTCACAGCTGTCCTCCAGACAAAGTCTTCGAAAATTTCCCTCATCGCACAATTTGTGAAACTTTTTTAGGTAAATATTCAGGACGAAATCTGCTATTTTTCGAGTTACCATGGTTTTCTTCACGCTCAAAGCGATATTTGCATAGAGTTTTGTTCAATGGATTCCAAATGATATTTATTTATTTTTTTCTGTTTTTATTGTTTTTGTTAGTTTTTAAGATGATCGTCGAGGCGAACCGGTTTGGGAACAGTCAACGCAGACTATGTAGCACTGTCACTGTCTTGTAAATTTTGCCAAGAAAGCCATGCGTCAGAGAAAAAGGCTTGAGTAGACTAACGATAAATGAGACTTCGAATATATCATGGAGTAATAAATGGAATAAAACAAACTGTGATAATTTAAGCAGGCAAGCAGTACAGAAATATACTAAACAACAATCTTTTTAAAACTCGCACAAACAAGCTTTGTTTTGACGAAGATGGTATCACACTTTAATTTTAAGTTCGCTTTTAACGAATGTTCTTTGAAAAGACTTTCAGTAAAAAATGCACACATCTTACTCTTTTTCGTTATATCCTATTGTTTTAAGTATTTGTCGTTGCGTTTTCGTCTTCAAAATTTCTTGTTTTTCTAAGGTCGTTTGTGATGCAACTTCCCGCCAAAAAAACGCGGGAAGCAGCACAACTTCACACGCTTGAGTGTGTTAATCCCATTAGTTGTCCTATGGTGCGGCCTATGAACAGATGGACGGAAATGACGTCATAGCCTATCCAACATTTCTGGCATTGATGCATTACCAATTTCTCTTACCCATGGGGCTCAGCTATTAGACTGTATTGTCTTGAATTGTATTCGTTACAGTAAGTGAGTTGGCGTGAGAGAAATAAAACATCACGTTCCGCAAATGAACTAGAAATCATAGAACAGCGATTGTCTTGAACATAGTCCACTAACTATTTAAGGTAACCTCTCCTGGATCGAGCGCGTTACTGAATTAGTAAAACGAACGGACGGGTAGGCAGGTAGGAGAGACTAGGAGTTTTATGAGGAGTGATACTCGACTCTCTTGGCGACTTTGTGAGACATGTGCTGTTTTGAAACTGAATTAGCATCAGGGTATTTCAAAACTGGATGCCAAAAATCCTAAAAGATAAATTAATTGCCATACACTGAAAAACGATTGTACGATATCTCACCTTCACTAGGAGAAGAAGAACAAGTGATAATAGAGTGATGTATAAGCTATCCTTGCTGCGCATGTCATAACTGTTGCCCTAAGCTTCGTTACACTGATGAACATTCATTGTCTGAATGGAATTATTGTTTAAATTTTTATACGTTACTTGCTTGTAGTGATAAGTTTTTTCGGCCTGTGACAGACTGTCAGCCATTAACTCGGTTAGAACTCAGTATACATTGCACTCAAGCTCTAGCGGTATGGCGTTTGGAGTGTTCTTTAGTAGCGATTGTTGCATCTTATTACGACTCGCTGCAGTGAATGTTAAATTTACACAAAATTTACCATCTCATGATTCAAAATGGCAGCTGTGGGGTTTTCATGCTTGGCGAGGTCATCGACATTCTCTTCATCTTCAATTTTGGGCAATCATTAAGGTTATGATATCCACTAGTTATTGTCACCTATACACTTCGGCTGCTGTTCTCCGCCCTCGTTCATGATCCAGCCACATCCCTCTGGTCCAGGAATTGAGAGTCTGTCTGACCAGTTGTACGAAATATCAGAGTTTGGTATTTAGCACTCCTGACATACATCCTTAAGTGTTTCGTGACGTGGCGGAAGGATGCTCATGTCTACTCCATTATAGCTCCTCAGGACCGCACCAGGCTTTACACTAAACCTTTCAATAAACTTCTCATACCTCAGAACGTGATAGTCATTGAATGATATGCTTCCATACATCAAACTAGTAATATCATTGTTTAGCCTTTCAAATACTTGACTTTAACTTTACTTCAACCTAGCTCTTGGAAGATCGGAAAGACATTCTGGATGCTTTGAATTATTAGGAGTCAGATCGATTATATTAAATTTCCCCGAACCCTTTCCCACCCAAAAATGCCATATGGCACAAGACGCAATTATGAGCTCAGTATTTGGTCAATTTGCGTAAAACGTGCACAACGAAAAAATCTTGGAAAGATCTACAAATTGAAGGCAAATCATGCCCCCCTCTCCTACATGAGACTTGATTTACCACCCCTCAAACTTTTGGAATTTTTTTTCCTTTGCATGTTAAGGGTCCAGTTGAAATCTTACAACAAGTAATACACTGAGAGCTGTACATTAAGCTATAGTTTAGGGGGGTACCCAACGTGTACAACGAATAGGAAAATTTTCAATGTTTTTTTCAATGTCTAATATGTGACCTCCTCCATCTTTGTTGGTGTGATTTATACCACACCCAAGAAAATACCTTTGAAATGGTATAACATATGTGGTGTCCCAGTTCATAGTTAGCGATTTAGAAAAATTCAGTATTTCCGGCCTCGGGCGGGAAAGGGTTAAAGCATAAATGCCAGGTGGTATCGCATATCGAATACATGGTATCGAATACGTGATAAGTGGAGGAGGAGAGGGAGGGGGTGTGTGTGTGTGTGGGGGGGGGGGGGGGGGGGAATGGCGCAGTGGTGAGAGCTCGCCTCCCACCAATGTGGCCCGGGTCAAATTTCCTAACTCTTGTGGGTTGAGTTTGTTGTGGGTTCTCGTCTTTGCTCCGAGAGGTTTTCCTCAAACACCAACACTTCTAAATTCCAATTTGAAATGGAAAGTGTCCCCAATTAGTGCTCCGCGCTAAATACATTGACACTTAAATAAAGTCATTTATTTATTGTTATTATCATCATTATTTTTTAATTTTTTTCAAAAGGTAGTCCAACTTTTGAGATCGCTTATGCATGACCCCCACGATATAAATGGAAGCAGCTAACCAGTAATTTCCCGTACTGCTATTTGCCATGCTTTGCCAGGTGGTGTTTGCTTTTGAATCCGTGGATGAAATTCTAAGTTGGGCGTTCCAAAATGGAAACAATTTGAGCAGTACATTTTTCAAAGGAAACAAAGTAATATCTGTTAAGGACAGTGCCTACTTTTGTTACTGCGCATACGTTCTCGTACAGTTTCCTATGGGTGGTGCCTATTAATACAGGGATATTTTTGCGCGTTTTAAAACAAAGCGGAGAGCGCAAAACTTAGCAAGTTCTCTTGGTATCCAAAAAGAAAATTGGGGGTAACCATAAATTTTTCAGAGATAATAGAGCTTCAATTTGGTTAACATCGCTTTGTATTTTAGCTCTTATCGTTGCTTAAGTTTGAGTAAAAAATGCATGGTTGCCCCCAATTTTCTTTTTGAATTTCAATAGCCCTTGCTAAGATCTGCTTCTCTCGCATAGTAATAGTATAAGTAGGCACAGTCCTTAAATTTTCTCTTTTTGCTACATGGAATATTTACGAGGTTGATATGCACGCAGTTTGAAAACCGCGATAGGTTAGCCTTGCCATTGCGACTGGCAAATGACACGGAAATGATCAAGGTCAGTATTTAGCAGCAAAGACTGCGACCAGTCGTCCTATTTTCCTCAAATTGCACTGCGCGAGCTGAAATGAGTAACTTAAGCAAATAAACGGTCAAAAGGAGAGGGAGGAACCGCACTTCTTATATTCTCGTACCCAGAGCCCTCAGTCTCTTTGGCGAGGCGGTTGATCGCCAGGAGAGAGACTGGGGAATTCGAAGAAATTGATTTTTTTGATAAAATGCCCCGTGACCACTTACACTTTTTTACCACAGAAATCGTGCGAAAATAAAAATCCAGTTCCCTAGAGTCTCTGCTGGCCTCCAACACACGTCACACGCCACCGTCACACGTGATCTCCAGGTGACTACATACCCACACTCATTGATTAGACTGTTCACCTTTTTTCCGTGGGATTTTAGAGAGTCGTATGCTTCGATTGAACTCACGCCATCTTGGTTTACAAAAGCGAGCGCAATCTCGGGAGAGTGTCTAAATTACCGAGGGGAGCCGGAGTGGGGAGAGAGGGGAGGGTGGAGACGGGTAAACTCAACGTACCTTGACAACCCCCCCCCCCCCCCCCCACGCAACCCCCTCGGTAATAGAGTTTATACACTCTCCCCAGATTACGCTTGCGTTTACAAACTTGGATTACAGGAGTTTGATCGAAGCGTACAAGTCTCGAAAATCCCACGAAAAAATAGGGCACTGTTAGCAGTGTAGAATTGTGGAGACTGCTGTACAGTCGCAGTCACAGCTATCACATGGATAGTGCGTTGTTGGTACTGGTGCAAAGCCGCAATTCAAGTTGGACGGGACATCTCAGTTTTCATTGAATAGTTTGAAAATCCTGCTTTTGTCTGCATAATCTATCTTTTCCTTGGATCGAAACGCCAACCGGGCCTATTGAAGTGAAATATTGGACTGGACATGACTGGACTGGACTAAGGAAGAAAATTGGAATGAAATTTTAATGTAAAAGAGTGGCTCTCCTTCTGGTTTTTACATTAAATTAAAGGGTAAATGAATCTAAACGTTCCTCACATTTTTTTGTAGGACAGAAAACAATAAAAATGTCTCTTTTATCAATATATTTTTAATACATTTAATGGGAATCGATGTAAAGAAATATTGCAAAATGCCGAATATGAAATATAAAGAAACAAGCAACTTGCAGATCTTCATCCTTATATCTGAGGAAACGGCTTTTAGTAAAATGCAGTAAACTAAGCAATACTGTGATGTTCCTTCCGCAAAAATCAATAAAATTTACTGGAAAAACTGAAAGTAAACCCAACACAGTTACATTAAAATTTACTTCCAATTTCCTCACTTGGTTTAGCATTTAATACTTCACGCTTCCAACTATTTCAAGACTGAAGTATCCTGTGCAACTTCAACAATCTTGAACGGCATATGCTACGTATTATGTTAGCCTTATTTTGCTTCTTCTCGTTTTCGTTTATTTATGTATTTATTTATTTTATTTTGTTGGTGGTGAGAAAGAAGGAGTTCCATGGACCGTGGTCAATTTTTTCACATTCACACTTAGCTAACCAAGTAAACTGCAGATAACAAGGCAATACATTTTACGTATGTATGTAAAGCACGTGGATCGAAAGTCGAGTTTTGAAATTTCGATATGTTAGTTGTTAATCGCCTCTCTCTGTGCCATGTTTTGCAATTTATTGTTGCTTGTTTTCAAGGAAATATCCTGTTAAATTACTGGTTTCGAACTACAATATAGTTGGTTTCCTTTCGTCAGTTTGCTAAATTTAACCGACTGACTGGGACCAAGCACTAAGCCTGCGATCAGTATTACAATGCATGCGTGACAGTAATTATAATACCGTGACTTTCTCTTTGACATCGAAAGCTAGCCGCTGTTCGAGGCGAAGGTAAAAAGAAACGTTTACACGCAGAGTCGTTTTTCAATCATGTCTGTTGGTGCAGTCAAAAACGATTTTTGGCAGTGGACAGCCAGAAGTACTATCCGAGAAAGATGCAAGTCCATATTTAACCAAGATCCCTTGAGCGATGTGAAGTTTGTCGTGCGAGACTCCAAGGGCGGAAGTGAAAGTAAAAATATTCCAGCTCAAAAGTTTGTGTTAGCGATCAGTAGTCCAGTGTTTAATGCTATGTTTTACGGTGAGCTGGCGGAGACAAAGGATTCCGTCGAGATCTCTGATTGTGAGTACGAGAGCCTATTGGAGTTGTTTCGTTTCATATACAGCGAAAAGGCAAACTTCACACCGAACACTGTGATGCAGTTGATGTATTTGGCGAACAAATATATCTGCATTGTAGCCCCCAAAATATTGCTAAAGCAAACAAAATATTAAAAGGGTGCTAACAGGCGCTTTTCAAAGCCTAAACCCGCCTTATTTTGGCCTGGAAAAATTCTTTTGGAGAGCTTACGTTCCTGTGGAAAGACATAAGATACTTCGGAATTTCACTGTATTTTTTTTTTTAGAAACTGATTTTCAGTTTGTGTCAGTTTTATATGCTGCCTTCTCTTGCCGACAAATGCTCCGCTTATCTGCAAGAGAACTTGGACGCGTCGATCGTGTTTACGGTTTTGCCGGACGTGCAGAAATACGAAGAGAAAGATCTGTTGGATCACTGCTGGAAAGTGATCGAGAAAGAAACGGAGGAAGCTGTGAAATCGGATGATTTCGTGACAATCGAGAGGTCAGTACTGGAGGAAATGGTTAAGAAAGAAACGTTGAATATCAAGGAATTGGAATTGTTCAAAGCTGTCGATCGCTGGGCTGAAAAGGAATGTGAAACGGCAAGGCCTTGTAGCAGAAGGCTCTGTGAAAAGAAGAATCCTTGGAGAACGGCTCGTGAAGGGAATTCGTTTTCCTGTGATGGAAGAAAAAGAGTTTGCCAATGTTGTACTAATCAAAGTGTGACATACTTAGTAAGAAAGAAATATGCGACCTGATGAGGCAAATTAGTTCTATGATGAATACTTCAGTGGGTTTTTGTGAGTCCAAAAGAGCTGGGCCATTTGGGAAAATTAATAGGTTTGGCTCGTTAGCTACTGGGCGGCATTGTAACGGCTGGACAGAGTTTTTAGGCTTTACTTTAGACAAAAACATAAAAGGCATGTACAAAAGTAGGACCGGATCAACTCGGATCGACTCGGATTGCCTCGGATCATGAAAAAACATAAAATTAAATGAAATTAAAACTTTTACCCATTTGAAGGTTAAAATTCCGGTCAAAAATGAGCCAAATTAAGAAAGACTCGCGACGTTTCTCCGTGTCGTGCTGTGTAGTCAAGCCGCCATCTTGTATTCTAAGTACCAGTTCCTCTCGGACTCGTCTCGTGTTCATCCATCCCTGATCCCGCCGCGTCTATCTGAGGGGTATCGAATGGTCCCATTTCATTTAAAAGTGCTCGCAAAATTTGGCCTTTGCTCGAATTGCTCGCAAAAATTACACGGGTGCTCGCTTGCTCGTGCTCGCAAAATTTTTGCAACTGCTCGCATGCTCACATTCTCGTTAACAATTGTTCGAAATTTCGTTAATCCTCCCTTGTAGTTATTTTTTATACATATTTAAACGATAAATCAGTTATGATCGGGTTAAAACAAAAGGGTTTAAACATCTTTCCCTCTGGCTTCAGTCTTTCTTCAACCAGGTGTCAGCCAGATTATTAGCCATTACTTGGCGCAAAACATTTATCCTATTAAATAAACACACTGCTCGCATGCTCGCAAATGCTCGCAAAGACCATTCGATACCCCTGATCTGCAAGATCATAGACCCAGGTGACGGTAAAATCTAGGCCATCTTTGTCAGTGAATTTATATCCGTCCACCAAAATGATAGTTTCAGTCATAACCCATTTCTGTTACGCTAAGTGATTTCGCAGAAATTCGCTTTACTTCTGTTTGGCTCCTAATGTGGAGAGGAGATCGACGCAGCGGATGAACACGAGACGAGTCCGAGAGGAACTGGTACTTAGAATACAAAATGACGGCTTGACTACACAGCACGACACTGAGAAACGTCGCGAGTCTTTCTTAATTTGGACCATTTTTGACCGGAGTTTTAACCTTGAAATGAATAAAACTCTCAATTTCATTTAATTTTTTGTTTTTTTCATGATCCGAGGCGATCCGAGTTGATCCGACCCGGACTGGCGGTCCGAGTTGACCCGGTCCGACTTTTGTACCTGCCTAAAACATAAAGCTGCATGCAGTTCGTCTTTTTGGAAGCGACAGCAGTGAATATGCGGTGACCCTGCATGTGCATAATTGCATGACATACTCTCAGGTCGCACATAAAACCGGTTTGTTTTGGTCGAAGCTCATGGAGTGTCCAATAGGAGATTATCAAGGTTTTGAAATTGAGTTTGAACCTTCAGTTGCTTTAAAACCTAATACCACGTACCAAATTGCCGCTTCAATAACTGGTCCGCCTTCCTGGTATGGCCAGGGTGGCGTGTCCTCTTTAGAATCCTCCGGGGTGAAATTTACATTTTGGAACATTGTACCAGGACAAACCACGTTTACAAAGGGGCAATTTGCTGAATTTCTCGTTGCAGTAGATTGAGCCTTTACGCTGAAATTTTAATATAAAGATACAGTCGAACCTCGTTATTACGGGCACGAAGGGGACAGAGAAGTAGGCTTTATGTGCATGGATTTCGGTCTCTCAGGGGCCAAGTGAACTGTCCATAATAGAGAGGTGTCCGTATTAAAGAGGTGTCCGTAAGCAGGGGTTCCACTGTATTTGATAGCTAAAATAATGCCTCGCTGTTGTTGGTAAACATCATAACAACCGAAGCACTTGTTAAAATTTGCTGAAGTTATTTTTAAGGAACGTT
Source organism: Pavona decussata (assembly GCF_977016875.1). Taxonomy (NCBI): domain Eukaryota; kingdom Metazoa; phylum Cnidaria; class Anthozoa; order Scleractinia; family Agariciidae; genus Pavona; species Pavona decussata. Next base: position 2,092,749 of record NW_028145469.1, on the reverse strand, counting down.
TACAAGTATGGTTATTTGTATTTACCTGTTGTTTTTACTTACCAATTCAGAAGGATAGAATAAAGGAAACAATTCTAGAGAAATAATGAATGATGATTTACTTCTTATCGACAGAGCGCAAAAACCGCTGGGCATGCGCAATAGATTCCGGTCTTCTTCCCGCCATTCGATTTTCAAAATGGCGGACGACGAATCAAAAAAAGACACGTCATGCGAAAGGCCGTTACGCCGCTGTCCTTGCTCTCAGAACTTCAGAATTCTACATTATAGTCCGCCATCTTCCGAGCAAGCTGTGGAGCATTTCATGAAAACATCGGTTTAATAGTTGTAGTTCTACACCAGCGACATTTAGAGGACTTAACGCATTCATTTTGTTCAAAGCAAGCACGGATTTTTGCATTTCTTAAGGTCTACGCTTACTCTTTAAGGTCAGAAAAGAGAAATGTCACGGATAAACACCTTTCGTGCAACATATCAAATATGACTTTTTTTTCGTTTCTATGAAAATTTGCAAAAGCTTTTTAAAGTTGAACGTTTGTTCTGATGCTTACAGAGGATAAACGGAGGCTTCTTCTTTGCAAGTTTTTGGATTTTGTAAGTATTGAAGGCTGAACTTTGAGAACGTAATGTTTTAGCAATGCGGCCACTTTTATTTTAAGCCTTATTTTTAACTGTAATATGCAAGTTTTCATGTATTTGTGTCTTTTGACGTTTTAAAATGTAGTTTTTCGAGGTTTTGACTTTATTTGCCTTTTAACTTAATTTCTGGAGGCTTATTAAAGTGTGTTGACTATTTATCTGTGTACCGAGTGATTGCTCAAGTCACCGTTTTGCAGTCGTCATGGAGTTTCCGTTTGCGTAAAAAAAACAAACAATAACTAATTAGTCATGCAATGTCTCCGTGAAGGCCCCAAGAACACTGAGAAAAAATGCCCAGACATCTGGCACCAGTGATTGTTGGGTAAATTTGTCCATTGTTTCCAGGGAAAACGCACGAGCCTGTGGGCTTTTACACGAAGTTGTGTTGTGCAAAAAGCAATACGCGAAACGACGTTCAGACTAATACTACTTCAACAAGTCGAATTGTTGTTATCCCTGTCGTAGCGGTGCCTGCAAAGGTACTCTTGTAAAATGCCCCCACCGGTTGTTTTCAGTTTTTGATTTTTTTGAAAGCCGCACTGGAACTCTCGTCTGCGAGGAACATCTACCTTTCGCAGATAGAGACGAGAGGATTTGTCAGCAGAGGGGATACATCCCTCCCAAAAAGGTATGAGAAATGGAATAAAACAAAGGGCTTTAATTTTTTTTTTAACCCCTCCCCTCAAGTAGCCTCAGGCGTTCTTAGGGGTTCGTCACGCGTTCCTGCCCCACGAACAGAAACGCGTGACGAACCCCTAAGAACGTCTGCGTGGGAGGCTACCCCTCAAGGGGCTTTTCAGAGGTAACAATCTAGATACAACTATAAACTAAGAATGAACAAAATTATTTCCAAGGACTAAAATGTTACAAGATTTTAAAATGAAATTATTACTGGGAATAACAATGGTTGTTATTCATGTGAAATATAAATGAAATTTGTACTAATATGAAAAGGAGCAACCAATAATTCCATCATTAAACACTGAAAGGATTGTTTCCTGACAGAAATTACTCGTCACAACGCCTCTTTAATGGCACTTCAAATAAAGCAACAAGAAATGAACAGTGAATTGAAAGAGGAAAACACCATGCTTCAAAAGAAAATTAAAGGTAACCTATTTATTGCTATCATGCCATGCTAATGGCACTAGTCAAACTGCCTATGAAGTGAAAAAACTAAGGCCATTAAATACAAAAAAGTGAGCAGTAAACTTCACACTTCAAATGAAATGGCCCTAATGGGGTGGTACACAGCCACCCTCCCAAAGTAATAATATTTCTATGGGTTACTTATCAAAACGGTCATCAAAATAATAACACCTGATTCTGTTTAATGAAATAATGAGAAGAATGGATAATAACATTACCCCACAACATTTGACTGCTACCAGTAAAATGTAAAATAATTGTTACAAAGAAAAATTAACAGATTTGAAAGAAACATTTGCCTTTGAATATGGAAATAAAATATTGCTTTACATTTTGACATTTATTAAGGAGACACAGCATTTAGCACCCTTGTGCAGCAGTTCCACAGATCATTAGTCCAGCACTATTCTCAAGGTGGAGAACACCTCTACAGTCCAGATGAAATGAAGAAATTTTGCGAAAGCCATGCTCCTCAGCTTTTTGACAACATCTTCCACGCAATCTTTAATGAGGAAAAGGAAACACAAACAACGAAAAGGACAAGTCTGCAAAGGACACGGGTAGTTGCTATACTGCACAGCCTTAGCTTCTTTAGAAATCAGGTATACACTGTCAGAATGAACCTGTAACAAATAACAATGATTATAAATAGAACTAGAAGTAAACTTGTGATTTCTCACTGTAAATGATATAAGATTGTCGTGTACTTAACTATTAGTAAAGAGCAGGGTTTATTCTAGAGCGTGGCTTTGCAAGATTTTTGCAATTTGTTTCCTTTGTGTTTGTTTCTGCATTCTTTTTCTGGGCTTTACTGGCTGCTTCAGAATAGACTGTACAAAGAAATTCAAATATCTTTTATGGGGCCCCTATTCTTGCGCCCTCTTTCTAGACAAAAGGTCCCCAAAAAAATTGCAAAGGAGGGCCTTCATTGCAAAATTTCTAGAATAAACCCTGAAGAAGTCGCAAAAGGATGGAACACACCCAGCTTCTATACAAAAATTGTACTATTACCCATATCTCATTTACTGAATGGAAACTTCCAGTAATCCTGTTACTTATTGCATTCTGTTTGACACAACTAATAATAATTACTAATATTTTTCCATAGCATCCCATTTATACATGTAAATATTTATTATAGAAATTCTTCTATGAGGAGACAAACACCTTTCCTTATGATGGAGATACAAGTAGTCTGATTTTGTTATTATCAATCTTGAATATAAAGAGAAAGTCTTCAACAAATTCCTTCACAGAGTAGATGTTCAACTGTATGCCATTTTGATTTAATTGGTAGAAAAACTGTCCCATGCAGAAAGCAAATGGATTGCAGTTGAAATTCATCTTTGATGTCTGGTATGGTACTTGGGTACAGTTGCCATCCACATACAATAAACAACTGCGAGAAATATTTAGCAAAAGCAAACATGAGTCATGTCAGAAAAAAGGTGCATCTGGCAATGAAGGTACAGGCTGTAGTTGCAAATGACTTGAACTCACCATTGTTCAAAATAAATAACTGAATTGAAATTAAACAACAATCAAGAACTGGACTATTTTAACTACTTTTTTAAGTTCATAAAAACTAATGCCAAGAAACAACAACAACGACAACAACAAAAACTGGCATGAAACTTATGCAAAAAGCTCTAACCAGGAAAATTCTCAAGTGAACCCTGATGACACTAGTGGAAGAAGAGCACTCTCACAACTACACTTTTCAACCCTGTGCTTAGGACTATTCAGTGCATTTCCAAATTTCTTTCACCATAACAAGCCATGTTTCTTTAAGTCAGAGATATTCTTCAGGCTTGTAAGGTTTCAATTTTCCTGTTAAATTGTAGTTGCAGTTGCTGCTGGACTTTCAACGTGTAATAAAAATAGACACAAAATAATGATTCAGGAAATAAAAATATAATACTGAACCATCTTAAAATTCCTTCAAGCAGTCACATGTTAGGTCTAAGAATGGACACTTTATAAAAAACCTCAAAAGGAAAAACTTCTCATGGAATGCTGGTGAACCTACTCGATGAGATAAGTTGCTTTAATTTCTTTTTCTACACAACATTCTTTCGTGGGGGGAACTTTGACGCCTGGCTGAAGTCAATGCTGAAAGCATCAATGATATTCATCAACTTTCGGCACAGAAACTATGACAAAGCAACACGTGCCAACTGAGTGACCTTCTGTTCCATATTTCCCAAAACAATGACCTTGGTGAGAGGATCCAACAGGTTCTGCAGATTTTTACGGAGAAAAAAGTGGAAAATTTTCATTCAGTATTACGACAGTAAGACGGAATTCTTATACCTTCTAATTCTAATATTTATTTGAGTGTCAAAGATTTGCCTCATTATGATTTTAATAAAGTGAGAGTGAAAAACACAGGACAACCAATGAATATTACATTTTTATACTTTAAACTCTCTTAGCTAAGTTTAAGAGCAGTTTACATGTACTTGGGTTGTGATGATGTATCTGACAATATAAGCCACTGCAAACAGTATTTAGAATTTGCCTACCACTATCATTTAAAATACTGTTAACTACATGTATGCCTCCCAGTTCTGCAGGGTAGTTGATCAGTCATGTATATAATTTTTGGCAAAATACATTCTTTCTCGCATAGTTGTGTACCCATCTGGGCTCTGCCAAGACTCATTTCTACAATTGCACATGCACTTAGGGCAAGGCATTTTGACGCAGACTTCAACACATGGTTTTTGCCAACCTACCTGAGAGGCAGTGGAAATCAAAATACTACAGAGCTCTCACTGAAGTCAGCAAAATACCTGTTTGACCTCTTTACTGAAGTATGGAACACCCTTGGACAAACAGTTAAGGTTCCACGAGGAAATTGCAAATTTCAGGTGTGCACTATTCTCGTGCAGATATATTTTACAGTGCAGTATGAAGAACAGGAACATGCTTAAATTTCCAGTTTGTTCAGTTTACTTGTGCAATAGTATTTTTTGGTAAAAAGAAGAAACTTGGAAATGTTTTTACACTAGCCCCACCCCCCCCCCCCCAGAAAAAAAAAAAAAAAACAAGATGTCCTGATCATGATGATCCTCATTTTAATTTGTAACTATGCAGGTTATCTGGAGTGCAGGAGAACACAAGAGAGCATTTCGTAAGGTGGATGCAGAACATGATTGCTCATGTTTAACTTACCTTTTCTTTCAGCCATATTACTTCCCAGCACTGGATGTTACATTAGATCAGCGTTCACTGTCTATGGGATATTCCTTCCTTGGCAGTGAACGCAGAAGACTTCCGCCACCGTTCACGCGGTTCATCCACAACCAGTTGGGGCTGCCGTAAGAAAAGTTTATATCTGTGACCAGGATGGTTGTGGGAAGATTTGCAAATCAGTTGGAGGACTCACTCTCCACAAAAACAAAATGCACAACGGTAAGAAAAATAATTGAGCTTGCAGATTTTACACCGTCGTGCCGTCTTGTGCGAAGAATACGTAGCAAAATAAAAAGGTCTTGTCATCCACGTTTCCCTGAAACGGGTGTTACTGATATTACGAATAACAGTTCTGCCCTGATGTGTTCTGCATCTTTCCAAGAGCACAAGTTCACCCTGGTTTATAATCAAAATGTGAAGTCAACCGTCGAATCGTCCATCGGTCGATCTATTACTGTGAGCAGCCTTGCGCAGCCGCAGATCAGAAAAGTAACTCCCTTTACGTCATTATTTATTGACCAATCAGCGGTTTTTGCGCTCTGTCCTTCTTATCGCGATCCTGGTGAGCCTTCTGATTGAGCTGAGGCAACGTTATTTTGCGATAATGTAGTCTGAAAATGCTAGTTTGTGATTTGCTCAAAAACTGTCATGTAAGCAGGGTAGCACGGCACTTGAATGAGGGTGGGGGGTACAAATGTCAGTTGTCAGTTAAATTTTAGGTTATTTGTCAGTTGTCAGTTAAATTTTGGGCCATTTGTCAGTTGTCAGTCAAATGGCTGTTAATAATTAACTGCAGATTTTAATAATTTTCCCTTGATAATTTCTTGAGGACCCCAATAAACTTAAACGTCATGTAAGACAGATAGGAGCGTACCCTGATAACCGAAAAAGTATTGTAAAAACGTGTTTCTGGTTAATGTTTAATTTAATGTTTACATTTTTGCTACAACAATCGTTTCTTTGGCCTTTACACAAATCATCCCATGGCCAATCTACCAAGAACATACCTTACGAATCCAAGCGAAAATGGGTGCGTATTGGTCGACCAGACCTTGAAACTGCGACAGGTGAAATTTCTTCCTCAGTGTCAGAGATATCGTTGTCTGAAGCTGTATCGTACTCGTCCTCTTGTGGAAGTCGCACAGCACCAACGACCACATCAATGGGACAGTCATTTACAAATGTGACTTCTGTAACATCATTAGATGGCACCTCAGGACTGATTCATCTTCGACATCTCTGTTGAGTCGTTCTGGATCTTCCGTGATGGAATTGCTCTCTTCGTCTGGCATAAAGTTTACTTTACTGCAATCTGGTGGCTTCGTATACACCGCTGGTGGTAGAGCCCCTGCTTTGTCCTTTGTAGTCTCGCCCCTGACTGTCCTTTGTCTTACTGGACGATACTTCTCTACCAATTCTTTCGTGAAAGTCTCCGTTTCAGCGCTAATCTCTGCTGACGAAAGCGGTTGCATAAATTTTATACTTTCAAAAGCCATGGTGGTCTTTTGTAAAGTCTCCTTTGTGATGGTTGTAAAGTCTTGGGAATACTGAAAGGCGGTGAACGTCTCATGTTTAAAATGGGAGACGACGTGAATGTTCTACACAACTGTTGTGAGCAACGTGCACAACTCAACCTCTTCAAGGTATTCCTTGTTAATCGCAGCTATGCTCTCATGCAGCCGGCGCATTCCTTGTTCCAGAAGCGTTAGTTCGCTGCCTGTTTCCTCCAGCAAGCTTGGCAGCTCCATTTTCCACTGACCATCTGTGATTATCGCAAAATTTTTGCTTCTTCCTCCCTGCTTCGGTGCCATGCGGTAAAGTTTTAAATCAAACTCTCCAAGGCCGAATTTTATTGCCAGTTCTCTCAGCCCAAGAAATGACAACAGATGCTTCTTTAGAGACTGAACTGTCTCTAGCTCATCGTAATTGATTGGAATACGGCTTCGGCGTCGTCCGAATGCCGTATCCGAATCAACGCGGCAAAAGCTAGAAATCGCCTTTATTTAATACGCCAGAACGAGCGGACATGGTATAGACTCGGTATATTGCTAGAGCTCGTTCCACGGAAATTTGGGTCATGTTAGAAATAAACTATTAACTAATATGAATTGTTAGAATAAAATGTGACGCCCTACTCTGCTGCTGTTTATTGTACACGTTTGTTTGGTGATTTGGTATAAAATATATCAATTATTAGCCGAAAAACCTAGCAGCAGGTCTTTCGTCAGTTGTCAGTACCAGCGAATATAAATGTCAGTTGTCGGTTAAATTTTATGCCATTTGTCAGTTGTCAGTTAAAATTTTGGCTATTTGTCAGTTGTCAGTTAACCCCATCGAGACCCTCTTGAATGGGTTCGGCGCTCACTGATCAAAATTTTACCTCTGTGAGTGAACATGCCTGGGGAGAGTGTCAAAACTACCGAGGGGAGCGGGAGTGGCTAGAGTGACTAGGGCCCCCCTCGCCTTTACAAACCAAGATGGCGTGAGTTCGATCGAAGCGTACGAGTCTTGAAAATCCCACGGAAAGTAGGCCTACTATTGCCGAGACTGTTACACAGTCGTAGCCACAGCTAATAGATGGATAGCGTGGAGCTGTCACTGCTGCAAAACAGCAGTTCAAGTTGAACGAGGCATCTCAGCTTCAATTAAATAGTTTGAAAATCCTGCTTTTGGCTGCATTATCTGCCTTTACGTAGGATCGTCAACAAACGCTTATTAATTTGGCCACAGGCAGACCACCCTCTGTAATTTATTTGGTGTAATTACTGTTTGGAACTTGAGACTTTATATTCACGCGGCACGATTGGTTGAAATTTTTACTGAGTGGAGACATTTAAAGTCGTCTTTTACCTTTATGTTGACAAAAATTTTCTAGGAAATCTTGATTGAGTCACGCTGGTTTTTCTTTTTTTTTTTTTTCGGCCATTCCGAGCCGTAAGTAGAAACCTTTCTCTGGCGAGTTGACTGTTCAAAAGTGTTGCCGGCCGAAGGCCGGCGCTAGAGAGAGGGATGATGTTTTTCTTCTTTCGTTTTTGACTTTTAATTTCTAACTCTAAAATGTGACCTCCTCCATCTCTGTTGGTGTGATGTAGAACACACAAAAGAAAATACCTTTTAAATGGTATATCACGTGTGGTCTCCCAGTTCATAGTTAGGGATTTAGAAAAATTCGGCATTTCCCTCGGGCGGGAAAGGGTTCAAGTATAAATGCACAGGTGGTATCGCATCCTGCGAATACATAGAAACCTAGGGGGAGGGGGGAGGGGGGCAGGGATGGCACAGTGGTGAGAGCACTTGCCTCCCACCAATGTGGCCCGGGTTCGATTCCCGGACTCGTGTGCCGCCGGGTTGAGTTTGTTGTTGGTTCTCATTCCTGCCTGAGAAGTTTTTCTCCGGGTACTTCGGTTTTCCCCTTTCCTTAAAAAACAACATTTTTTAATTCCAATTCGATCTGGAAAGTGTCCCTAATTACCGCTCCGTGCTATATACAATGACCCTTAAATTAAGTGATTTTTTTATTGTTTTATTTTTTCAATAGGTAGTCCAACTTTTGAGATCGCTTATACATGACCCTCACCATGCAAATGGAAGCAGCTAAGCAGTAATTTCCCGTAGTGCTATTTACTATGCTTTGCCAGGTGGTGTTTGCTTTTGAATCCGTGGATGGAATTCTAAGTTGGGCGTTCCAAAATGGAAGCAATTACAGCATTACATTTTTGAAAGGAAACAAATGAATAGCTGTTCAGGTCAGCGCCTACTTTTTTTAATGCGCATACGTTCTGCGCATCTCAAGATACTCGGGTTTCCTATGGGTGGTTTCTGCTAATACAGGGATATTTTTGAGCGGTTTAAAACTATGCAGAGAAAGCAGAACATGGCAAGTTCTCTTGGTATCCGAAAAGAAAATTTGGGGTAACCAAGCATTTTTCAGAGATAATAGAGCTTCAATTTGGGGAATAATGAAATACATCGCTTTGTATTTTAGCACTTTTTAAAATTATTGTTGCTTAATTATCTCTAAAAAATACATGGTTGCCCCCAATTTTCTTTTTTGATCTCAATAGCTCTCCCCAGGTTGCGAACGCTTTTACAAACCAAGATGGCGTGAGTTCGATCGACTAAGCGCACGAGTCTCAAAAATCCCACAGAAAAATAGGGGACTTAGAATGGTCTAGCATCGCGGAGACTGTTGTACAGTCGCAGCCACAGCTATCACATGGATAGTCAAGAGTGTGGCTGGCATTGGTGCAAAGCCTCAGTAGAAGTTGAACGGGACATCTCAGTCTTGGAATAGTTTGAAAATCCTACTTTTGCCTGTATAATCTGCCTTTGCCTAGGATCGAAACGCTTATTAACCGGGCCTATGGAAATAATTATATTGGACTGAAAATGACTAGACTAAGGGAGGAAATTGAAAGGAAATTTTAATGTAAAAGAGTTGCTTTCCTTCCGGATTTGTAAGTAATTTAAGGGCAGTTAACGGATCTAAACGTTATTATTATTTTGTTCTTTTCTCGTTTTTATGTATTTATTTATTTATTTATTTATTTTTGTTCGTGGTGAGAAAAAAAGGGGTTGCATGGACCGCGGTCAATGTGTTCACGTTACTATTAGCTGAACCAAATAAATAATGATAACAAAAGGGTATGGATCGAAAGGCGAGTTCCGAAATTTCGATGTGTTATTAATAGCCTCTCTCTGTGCCAATTTTAGCAAATTAAGTTTCCTTGTTTTTAAGGAAATATAATGTTAAAGTACTAGTTGGTTTCCTTTCGTCAGTTTGCTAAATTTTACCGACTAACTGGGACCTAAAACGGAGCCTGCGATCAGTACTACAATGCATGCGTGACATATAATTATAATACCGTGACTTTCTCCTTGAAATCGTTATTCGAAGCGAAGGAAAAAAGAAACGTTCAAACGCAGAGTCGTTTCAATCATGTCTGTTGGTGTAGTCAAAAAAGATTTTTGGCAATCGACAGCCAGGAGTACTATCCGAGAAAGATGCAAGTTCATATTTAACCAAGACCTCTTGAGCGATGTGAAGTTTGACGTGCGAGACTCCAATGGCGGAAGTGAAAGTAAAAATATTCCGGCTCACAAGTTTGTGCTGGCGATCAGTAGTCCGGTGTTTTATGCCATGTTTTACGGCAAACTGGCGGATAAAAAAGATTCCGTCGAGATCTTTGATTGTGAGTTCGAGAGCCTGTTGGAGTTGTTTCGTTTCATTTACAGCGATGAGGCGAACTTGACACCGGACAATGTGATGCAGTTGATGTATTTGGCGGAGAAATACATGCTGCCTTCTCTGGCCGACAAATGTTCCGCTTACCTGCAAGAGAACTTGGACGCGTCAAACGTGTTTACGGTTTTGCCGGAAGTGCAGAAATACGAAGAGAAAGATCTTTTGGATCAGTGCTGGAAAGTGATCGAGAAAGAAACGGAGGAAGCTGTGAAATCGGATGGTTTCGTGACAATCGAGAGGTCAATACTGGAAGAATTCGTGGAGAAAGAAACGTTGAATATCAAAGAAGTGGAATTGTTCAAAGCTGTCGATCGCTGGGCTGGAAAGGAATGTGAAAAGCAAGGCCTTGTAGCAGAAGGGTCTGTAAAAAGAAGAATCCTTGGAGAACGGATCGTGAAGGGAATTCGTTTTCCTGTGATGGAAGAAAAAGAGTTTGCCGGTGTTGTCCTTGAGTGTGACATACTTAGTTATAAAGAGATATGCAACCTGATGAGGTATTTTAATTCTGTGCTGAATACTTCAGTGGGTTTTTGTGATAGCAAAAGAGCTGGGTCATTTGAGAAAATTAGTAGGTTTGGCTCGTTAGCTACCGGCTGGCATTATAATCATGATGGCAATTTTTCAGAGTTTTTAGGTCTTACTGTAGACAAAAACATAAAGCTGCTTTTTGCTAGCGACAGCGGCGAATATTCAGTGACCCTGAAGGTGTACAATTGCAATACATACGCTCAGGTCGCAACTAAAACCGGTTCGTTTTTGTCGAAGCCCATGCAGTGTGTAGTAGGAGATTATCAAGGCTTTGAAATTGAGTTTGAACCTTCAGTTGCTTTTCAAGCGAATACCACGTACCAAATTCGCGCTTTAATAACTGGTCCGCCTTCCTGGTATGGCCAGGGTGGCGTGGCCTCTATAGAATCCGCCGGGGTGCAATTTTCATTTTCTAACATTGGAGTAGGACAAACCACGTTTTTAAAGGGGCAATTTGCTGAATTTGTCTTTGCAGTAGATTGAACCTTTACGCTGAAATTTTAATTTAAAGATACAGTCGAACCTCTTTATTACGGACGCGAAGGGGACAGGAATAGGTGTCCGCATTATAGAGGTGTCCGTTTTAGAGAAGTAGGCTTTGTATGGATTTAGGTCTTTCAGGGACCAAGTGAACTGTCCGTGATAGAGAGGTGTCCGTATTATAGAGGTGTCCGTTTTGAAAAGGTAGGCTTTATGTGGATTTCGGTCTCTCATGGACCAAGAAAACTGCCTGAAATAGGTGTCCGTAATAGCGAGGTGTCCGTAAGCAGAGATTCCTCTGTATTTGATAGCTAAAATAATGCCCTGCCAATGTTAGTAAGCATCCTCAACACCGAAGCACTTTGTTGCTTTATAACCTCAACTTTGTCATGGTTCAGCGCATAAATCATTTCTTGAAATGACATCAGTGCATGCATTTGCTATGTAGCTTTTGCAGAAACCAATATTTTTAGGGAAAGTTTACAAGTATGTTTATTTACTGTTTTTACTTACTCATTGCACTTGATTGAGCTGAAATTTTAATATAGAGTTATTTGATATAATAATTATAATTCATTCCCTGTTATTGCTGGTAACGAACTTTGTTTATTTTTCTGGGCTCAAATGCTTGAACATCATTTATTATTGATCACCAGTGAAGCACTTTGTTGCTTTATAACCTCAAATGTAGCATGGTTCATTGCATAAATCATTTCTTGAAATAACATCAGTGCATGTAATTTCTATGTAGCTTTGATAGAGACTTTTCAATTGTTAAAATTTGCTGAAATGATTTTTAAGGAACGTTTACAAGTATGGCTATTTGTATTAACCCACTGTTCAGAAGAATTGAATAAAGGAAACAATTCCAAAGAAATGATGAATGATGATTTACTTCAATTATCGCGATTGGGGAGCATTCTGATTGAGCCGAGGTAACGTTATTTTGCGATAATGTCGTCTGAAAATGCTTGTTTGTGATTGGCTCTAAAACTGTCATGTTAGCATGGCAGTACGGCACTTTACTGGGTTCGGCGTGCACAGATCAAAATTTTAATTCTGTGCATGAACATGCCTGGGAAGAGTGTAAAACGTACCGAGAGGGGCGGGAGTGAGCGGGGGGAGGAGGCAGGAAAACTCAACGAACCCTGACTAGGGTCCCCCTTGGTAGTTTAAGCTCTCTCCCCAGGTTGCGTTCGCCTTTACATGATGGCGTGAGTTCGATCGAAGCGTGCGAGTCTCGAAAATCCTACGGAAAATAAGGGACTGTAAACAGTCTAGAATTGCCGAGACTGTTATACAGTCGCAGCCACAGCTAACAGATGGATAGTGTGGAGCTGGCACTGCTGCAAAGCCGAAGATCAAATTGAACAAGACATCTCAGCCTTCATTGAACAATTTGAAAACCCTGCTCTTGGCTGCCGCGTAGTCTGCCTTTACCTCGGATGGTCTTATTGACTAGGTCCCTGGAAGTGATATATTGGACTGGACATGATTGGGCTTGACTCAGGAAGGAAATTGGAAGAAAATTTTAATGTAGGATTTAGGACAGAAAATAACACAGCTGTATTTTTAATTGATAAATATTTTAATACATCAGTTTAATGAAAATCAATCCAAGAAAAATTGTAAAATTCCAAACATGAACCTTAAGCCTACTCCTTAAAAAAAAAAAAACGCAACGTGAGCACTCGCGAAGACTCAGTCGCCAATTGGGCCTTTTTACTTGAGAAAGACATTTTTTAAGTTTTGCTTGTCTCTTCTTTGCATATGAATACTTTTTATTAGTTTTTATTCACTTTATAGCCCACGGGTTACGCTGCGTTAGCCCTTCGTGACGCTTCTTAAGGCGGGGGTCTACCTGAAAGCCGTTTTCACGCCGCTTAAAATCGGTTCAACGGAAATATCTCGTTCGCGTTTCAAGCAGTACAAAAACACAAATCAATGTTTTGGGGTGTTTTGTAAATTTTTGGGTGATTTTTAGGTATATTTGGGAGGAGATAGTTTTTCTCAAAAGAGTAGTTAAATTAAGAGAAATAAGAAATATTGAAGATTTAGTGAAGTTTTAAAATTAGAATTTGTAGTTAATAATTAATAGACGGATACCAAGTTAGTCCACTAGAAACCCGGGTTGCTCTTGCGTGGGTATCAACTGTCTGATAGTGTTCCAAAAATCATTTTCTTTCTTCTATCCATTCTTAAAACCTCTTCAAATTTCACTCAAATTCGGGTGTACCCCCGCCTTAACTGTATAAAGCATACAGACGTTTTAAGTGCTATAATAATAATCATAATGATAATAATATTAATAATAATAATAATAATAATAATAATAATAATAATAATGATAATGATAATGATTGATAATGATAATGATAATGATAATGATAATGATAATGACAATGACAATGACAATGACAATGACAATGACAATGATAATGATAATGATAATGATAATGATAATGATAATAAGTATACAAAGTTTAATAAATCTAGTAAACTAGTGTTAGTTTGCTTTAATTTAGACTAAATTAAACCGTGACTATCAATGGCTGTTTTTTCTCTTTAGCATTAAAGCACGCGTGTTTCAGAAATTAATCGGAGGGTTATAAAATAAATAAACCCCTTTTCGGCTTGCTGGCCATGGAATATCGGATGATAATGCCCTCAGCTTGAAGATTGTCGTCAAAATAGACCATTTCCGAGTTTCTTTGAACCTCATTATGAAAGCAAGGCTAAGTGCAAAGTTTTTATCATGAAAATTAGTTTTCATTCCTAGGCAAACAAAACTAATTTTCATATGAAAAGTTTTGCACTTAGCCTCGCTTTCATAGTGAGGTTCACAGTAACTCAGAAATGGCCTATTTCACAGTTGCTGTAGAAGCGAGCTGTTCATTTTTCGTTCAGGGTTGGGCATTATCTTCCGATATACCATCTGTCTGAAGGAGTTTATTTAGTAAAGCTACCTTCAATTTCAACAGATTTTATTGTTATTAACCCTTCCATATTACATCCACAAAATTGCGTACAACACTTTTTTTTTTTTTCACATGTTTAACAATGGACTATTTATCCAACCTTAATATGGCCCCATGGATAAAATTAAAATCAAAAGATTGACGTCTCAAATGAAAGCTACACACAAAACTGGCCAAACTTCCTTGGGACACTTGACGAAACCGCGTTTGAAAAATACACATTTATAATATCGGTGAGATGCTGATGCCCAGGATGTCTTTAAGAGTGCCTGACTGTAACTTTTGAGAATCGCTGGCCAAGCTTGAAAAATCGAAACTCTTGATAATTTGTCTGAAGTTTGCTTTTGGGGAACTATCTTCGAAAATATTATTTGAATGTTCTGGAAATTTCTAGTTTTCGAGAATTTTGGAGAAAACGAAATAACGGGTTTTGCCTTATTAGTTATGCAAAAATCTCACTCAAAATTAGCCAAATTCAATACGCTTGTGTTGAAACAGTACGCAACGCTAGAAAGCGAGGTCGGTTTTGAATAAGAGCATAACTCACCTACTTTCTATCAATGGGACCTATGTAAACTTTTGTAGAACTTTGAAGGGTTTTATGGCTCTTTGAAAAATTGACAATTTGACGACTTCGCGATGAGGCGAAAATTAAGTAAGTTTGAAGGTTTAAAATGCATCTTGGTATGTCAGGTATCGACTCGAGAGGAACATAGTGATGAAGCTTGGATCTTCGTCTTTAATAATACGAAATAAAAAATCTGGGCAATCAATGCACGCGCTGACGAAAACCAAAGTTAGTGAGGCTTCGTTAACAAATTTGCATAATTCGCAACTTTTGAGAAAATGCTATGTTGTGGCGACTCGGTGAAAACATTGACCCAGGCTATCTTCAAATGGTCATTTTACCTCATATTGCATTTGTCTGTTTCTCTTTCTTGTTTAATAACGTGGTAGAAAAGGTCTGGGCAAAAAAAAGTGCGTGATCGGAAAAGAAAATATTTGCCAAATTCTGGTGGGAAATTTGCATAA